>NC_060213.1:24816833-25131166 GCF_021130785.1 Homalodisca vitripennis | reverse complement strand
ATGTAATATAGTATATAGCGTGTGTAATATGTTTCCAGTAGGAGATGACAATATAAGGATATTACAATATTGTTTATCAGTAAGAATATGTTTAGGATTTTTACAAGGTATTTGTGTATTATCATAACTTGTGAGTGTATAATCTAATAGTGTTAACTTGTATTGAACATTATGTTATGTCAAATGGACACGTTAAAACATTATATTCAAAACGTGTAGAGTTTACATGTATTCAGTTTAAAAATATTTAAAACTTTAGTACTGTTCTTATATATATATATATATATATATATATATATATATATATATATATATATATATATATATATATTCATTGATATTTGTATAGTTAATTATATTCATTGAAATTTGTGTAATTGATAAAATGTACACTGTAATTTGTGTAATTGATTTATATGTACACTGTAATTTGTGTAATTGTCTAATATACATTGTAATTTGTGTAGTTAATTTGTGTTATATAATTGTAAGCATTTTGCTTTGCTTTGATATTTTACTTTCTTTTAAATGAATGCTCTTACAGGTGTTAACAAAATTATCAAGAAATTTAAATAATAGTTTAATTGAACAAAAATTTAAAAGATTTAATTACTTGGAGGAGAAATATAAATTGACAACAAATATGTGATCAATTTATATTTGGGGGTTGTGTAACAGGTCAAATTACGACATTTGAATATTCACGGGGAATTGGCAGACTGTGACGTCAGTGAATCACATGTTGTTGGGATTGAGATTTATTTAATTAATAACGGAGAAATATATTAAACTTTATACGGGAACAGATTTAATTAATTAAAATGAATTAAACATAACCAAAATTCGTGTTTTACAAAAGTACTAAATAAAATTACGCAGAAAAGCCAATTGTGGGATAAAATGACTTGCATATTGATGACGTCATAAAGCACATGTTGCTAAAAATTTAAATAAAAAGCTTTGGAAAAATAATAAAAGAAAATAGAAAGACTTAAATTGATTAATTATAATGAACGTGATAAATTTCGACAATTATAAGAAAAGAATCAAATTATATTTAATCGTGAAGACGCTGATTTGAACGGGAGATGGGATGAACATTGTGTGAGTCGGTATGCGTAGTTTTATATGGAGAATCCTTCTTCTCTTTCTAGACTTGAAGCAAGGAGGTTGTGCTCATGTGGATCCTCCTGGGACAGTAGTGATGAAATTAATAGGAAACTGTATTATGGTGTATTGAAATTTTAATGAGGGATGGGATGTTATATTAGATTCTCAAGTTATCAAAGCAAGGTGAGTGGAATTATATATGTATGGACAGTGTAATATAAAATAAATTGACATCAAGGTCATTTGCTTTGACTTTATTTTGAGTATCCCATCTATAAAAAAGTGTGATAGGAACTTTAATGGAGTGATATTGAGTTTTTTAACCATCATTCAACCTATTTAAAAACCTGAGATAGTTATAGACTTGTTGTTGGTGACAACACCACAGACATTGAATTTTGATAGTTATTTGGTATTAACTTGGAATAATATGAGTTAGCCAACACGAAGTAATTTACATAACCAATGAGAGGGAGCACATTTTGAATACTGATTGGGAGAAAATTGGGACAACAAACGGGGGTCTGGAAGGTGGTAGAGTTTCAAACAAACGAGGGGACCGTACCAAAAGGACACAGCTAGCTTTGGGCAGATCTTGAGCAAGATGGCGACCAACGCGATCCGGAGCAAAATGGCACAGCAACGTGGGACTCGTAACAAAATGGCGCACAACAACATGGGGCGTCAACAACACTAAAAACGATCCACAGCAATAAGGTTGATTTTCATAATACCTAATGTCATAGTACCTAATCTCACAGCACCTAAAGATATGCCTGAGAGTATCACAGCACCTTCAGAATCGTGCCAGAGTTTTATAGGGCCTAAAATCACCTAATAAATACTTAATAAAATTACTCTATAAAGTATAGAGGAAACGTACAAGTAGACTACATATGAATTAGTTACAACAATTGTATGAATCTGTAATGTATAATTCCTGTATACAATTTACAATATTATCCACAGTAACCTACTACAGTATACACTTATATATAAGACTGAGAATAAGCAGACAAACTCACACTTCTACAACCAAACAGTATAGTAAACTACAGTTATATGACATCGCATTACAGTAATAATTGACTTGAATTAATGACTTGCTGTAATATAGTTTGTACATAAAATGCCAATGCCTGTACACGGTGTTTGGCAAATAAGTATCTATTATATTTTCAATTCCAATCCTGTTGGTCTTTCCTGTCTCATGTTGGCCTGAACACACGTCTTCAGGCGTCGTGTCGTGGGTAAGTTTTGCACTGAGCTAACTGACCTTGCAGGAAGAGTTGCCAAGGCTGGTAATAACTTTTCAATTGTTAGGTATATGTCAGAGTCACAGCTAACTAATGCTTCCTTACTGAATAGATGTGAGAATGTGACTGTTGACCTACTCGTAACTTGGATTCCAGACACCATGAGCTTACCACGGAACATCAGAAACTGTGAGTGTTTTCCGGAAGTGCTAGAGAGTACCTGAGGCACTGCTAAAATGTTTCTGTTCTGTTATGTGGGTCCTAATTAGAAACCATGTTGTGGTAGATATTATTAAATTGTAGACTTATTTTTTGTATCCCTTTAAAAAAATACAAAAACCTAAAATACATATTTTAAAAATCTTAAAATATATGGGGAGAAGTTATCCTGTGATCCTCCTTAAATTTACCACTGCCTGAAGGCCGATGCATATTGTAATATTGGAAGAAACAATGTTTTGTATTATTGAAAAAAAACAATGTTGTAATATTGAAAGAAACAGAGATGTAAACAAAGGAGCTTAAATTAGGTAGTAGCAATTACCTGTCACCGCAGCTTCGTGGCATTTGCTGCCAATACAGCTGCTTACGAAAAACCTTTACTGTTGCATTTGATATAAGAGTGAAATCAGTATTAGAGTTATTTATATTTGGTTTGAAAATGGATGTGAGAATCAGAAATTTTTTACCGGAAAAAAACCGGAATTTTAAAAAAGTTCGTGAGTGGCCACCATGCACAACAGTCATCCTCCGCAGTAAACTAAACCTATAGATTCACTCTTACATTCCATTACCTTGAAAGTTGCAGTTAGTGATGTGCCACTTCTAGACCTGTACCTAGTGTAAGTTCAACTAGAAGGTATAAACCAGCCAGAAGTAAACACTGTGGTTGTTTATAGACGAAATTTGTCCTGGTGACTAAACAAAAATATATTATTGGCTTTAATATAAAGTGGTTTTGTAAGGTTATTACTGTTTTCTTCAAGGTTTTATCTGTTATTTTAAAGTACATATTTCAATAAGGATCATCAAATTCCTGAAATTATCATAATTTCTCCAAGTTGCATATTGTTTTCCTTTCTCAAACTGGTTTGTTACTGGTTTTCAAAAGGAAAGAAAAAGAAACATTATTTTGGTATTATAATGATTTATTTGAAAATTGTACAGGTTTCCTCAATTTTTTATTTGGTACTGTTTCGAATTATCTCGAGATAATAGAATGCCTAGAATAGCACTGGAGAAGGAGGAAGGAGGAAGAAGACCAAGAGGAAGACCGAGAGGAAGATGGGAGGACCAAGTGTGGAAAGACATAGAGAGAAGGGGACTACAGAAAATACAGGTGGATGAAGAGGAGACCTGGAACGATAGACTAAAGTGGAGGAGGCTGTGTACGACGACCCGTGAGAACGGAAACGTCTGACGATGATGATGATGATGACTGTTTCGAATTGCTTTCCCAATAATAACATCGGTTTCTCAAGAATATTAGTGGTTTCCTCTACTTTTTGATCGTTAAAAAAAGTGTTATTTTACGTTACTAACACTGTATATTTTATGTTGTTGTCTATTTCTATCTGCATAAGTATAGTAGCATTGTAAAAGTATTCAGTGTTTTTTAAAACTTGTTTTTAACTAATTACAAGCAAATGTTTGTACCTAACCGTACCAGTACCAATCTGAAATTCCCTATACTGTGATCTTCTAATTGACATATGCTACTCTTGAATTGGAATCTTAAGAAAGAAACAACAGCTTTTGTTAGAAAAACTTTTATATAATACTAAAGATAACAAAACCGTATACAAATAAATTCAATTAACTTCTAATAACAGTTCAAGTTACTAACACACAATAGTATTTGTACTAAAATATTTGAACATAGCTAGCCAACACCACTAAAAAGTTAAAAATATTTTCTTTAACATGTGAAGAACAATACAGAGAGACACGTATTAAAACTAAGGAATATAATTTTAAGGTGTACATAAAATACAAAGTCATGTGCATTATTAAAAACTAGAAATTCAAGTTTACCAAAATTGTAAAAATACTACACTACCATGCAAATGATATCAAAACAAAATTTAAAGTTTCAGCCTGAGTTAAGCTACCAGCTGAAAATGTGTCTACACTTTTAACCAGATGTCCAGACTACAGTGACTGAGATACCCAGAGAGGCTCTAGAAGCAGTTTAGAAGAAGAAATTCAGCAGCAAGCTTTCTGAACCTTCTGAAACATGGCTCGTGTTTTATGTGGTCTGGGAAATTATTATAAATTTTTAAGCAGATGAACGATGGAAATTAAAAAAAAAATGTGGTTCTGTGGATGAGATATTGCAAGATGTTAGATTTTCTGGTTGAATAATTATGATAGGATTCCCTTCAAAAAATCTATGGTAGAGTGATTTGACAAATACGAGACAATGGTGAATAAAAAATGAAGGAAGTGGTAGAATTAATTTTGGTGGAAGTTGGGAGTGGCGATGGCCGAGCGGTCTAAGACGTCGGACTTTGAGTCTGAGTTAGAGATAGCGCAGGTTCGAATCCTGTCTGTGACCCTTGCACTTTTTATCAGTACCATTGACCTTGTACTGTATCGACTCTCCCCCTTATTCTGTTTGATAAGATCCTCGCACAGGCCAGTGGCCCATGAGGACGGGCAGAATAAGGCCTAAAAGGGGATCGGCTTCTCCTTAAAAAAAAAAAAAAAAAAAAAAAAAAAAAAAAAAAAAAAAAATTGGAGAGTAAAAAATAAGGAAGTGGAAGGATTTGAGTATTTTCAGGTGTTGCTTACTTACAGGTTTCCCTTGGTCCCAAATTAAAAAAACAAATGTGGTTCAAACTCTACTACATTCTGAAGACCCTCAGTGATTCCATAGAATTTCCCCAAAGTACAAGGCTATAAGAGATGAGTGAGTGGAAGTACACAAAGTAAACCTGTCATATGACTGTCAACAGATGAAGATGAAGTCAACATGTCAACAATACAAAATAAGCTTTACTGAGCGAGGTAGTAAAAATTTGATCTGCTGATGCCAAGAAAGAGTAGTGTCAATTTCAAGACCAAGGAATTTGGTTGAATCTACAGAGTTGAAATAGCAACTGAATACTGGATATGGTAAATAAAATAAACTTTCAACCAGAGTGAGTTTGCAGTGAACATTAATTACTAGATTTTGTTGCCCTGTTACTTGTGCTTGGCAAATTCCAGGTTTCTACAAGCAGTAAATTCTTGTCTTTTACTTTAATTTTGTTTTAGTTGTGTTCTTGTGTGTGTCTAGCATTTGTTTATATTATTTCTTTAAAACATTAATATGATGACTGGGCCATGCAGTAACACTAGTAGATTAACTACTAATTTTGATGTACTGGATAATTAATTATGTACATATTTTAAGATAAACAGACAGGGTAGACTTTACATTGTATATGTAACTAACAACAACAACACTAGTAATTAACTAAAAAAAACACACAACACTAGTAATTAAGTTGTAAAAATTCAATTTGATTTTCACAGGAAGAATTTTAATTAGTTTTTGGAAAATTTAATTTGAATTGTATCATTGCATGAAAGAATAATTGAACAAAAAAATTAAATAAACAACTATTCAACCATTTTCCTATTTGACTAACTTCTAATTCTTTTCAAACTAAATCCTACTTGTTGACAAAATTACCTTTAAACAAGAAAAAAAGAACCAAACTGACTATATTATCAAGGACTTTTTAATATGCAAATTAAGATATATATACATTTTTAAACATGCAAACACACAATGTTAAGTAATTTTGTCAAAACGATATTGTGTCATTAAAATTTTATTTCTGAAATTGAAATAACTAAAGTTAAGTTTACAAACAATCAAACAACAAGTTCAATCTTAATAATAACCCGAAGAAGAAAAGTAACAGATATATTGTCTAAATACAAGAAAAAAGCACTGCTTAAATAATATAGAAGTTGACTAGCTCATTATTTTCTGATCAACAAAACCTTAAAGTGGCAGGTAAGACGCACAACCTTCCATAATCACAGTATTCATATAATATAATTCAGAAAGACTTTTATTAGCACCACTATTTTCAGTCATTGAAATGTGCTGCTAGACTGCTTCAAAACTATGCGAACACAATTTCATTAGAAAATAAATCATAAGCTGAACTGATTGAGTGAAAACCGTTAAAAATTAATCGTTTTCTGTTTGCTTATTGAACACATGCCAGCCCAACCAGATGTCTGCTCTCTCTGACATGTAGCTTATTACACATTTGTTTTTATTAGCTACTATATTTCTTAATTCTCAGTTACCTCCTGTTAACACGTTTACGACAACAGCTTTTTTCAGTACTTTTTTATTTGCCGTGAAATTTTAAAAAATAATGGCAAAAGTCTTTTTATGTCAAACGTCTTAAGTATAAAAATAAAGGTACGTAGGCTCACGATTTTGCACAAAAACAATTATTTCATTATGTTTTTCAATTTTTCCCCGTGTACACCAAGGGGTACCTAAAAAAATTAATTTACTTTAAAAATTAAGCAATTGTGCCCCCGATGGGGTACATGACAGTCTGAGGCATTTATTTAAGTGCGGGATCAAATTTAACAAACCACCAAGACAGTAAAACAATAAAAACGCAATAGGGAAATGTATATTAACGTGTACCCCGTAGGGCTACAGAAAGCCTGGTGTGTATCCGATTGGGTACACAACGGCAGTTGTGAAAGATCGTGTGTACCCGAGAGAACGTCGTCGTGAACGTGTTAATTTATTCTCAATTCTTGACAAATAAAATGGATGAAAACTCTTGCAATTGGACTAAGCAAACATGAAAGATTCAATGGAATGAACAAATTTAACAACTAAACAAAACTACCAACAAAATTCATATATGCACCATGATACTAAGGTCTAGGACCAAAACATAGGACCGGAAGCAGCTGCCTTTATCCTTCTCCCTCCTGACCATCGCCTTCCTGTCCCATTATTTCAGGTGACATGGTGCGATGCAAAGAAGGTGGCGACATTGATTTTCTTGTTAGTATCCCATTTACGCATGTGCTGGTGTGATGATTGTGAGCTCGACTTCTCATCCTCGCGTCTGACTTCCTGTGCAGTGACAATGCCTGGACGGATTCCAATCAGCTCTGGTATGATTTGTGTACTTTAACCTAGATTTTAGTTATGTGTTAGGTTAGCATTTCACCTGAGATAGAGATCATATTGCAATTATTGAAACGTAGTGCTATAAATTTTGCAACATATAACGATGGCATATGTCCAAAATCCTATTATTCTTTCAAACCTTCAATCGTCAATAACAAACAACCTATGTATGATTACACATTTGCAGTTTACTTTTGTTATTACGAAACGTTAATATTCTATATTACTGCACTTGTTTGATGGCATATCACAAATTGAGAGATATTGGGATGAAAAAATCTGACGACCAAAGATGTTTGGTCCAATATACAGCAGCCTCTACTAAGGAATGCAATAAACTTATCCTAATGACCAAGTATGATGAACACTTGAGGTGGATGGATCAAATCCTAACTACAGTAACGCCTAGATTCACGTGTTGAGCGTCGACGACTTGACTATTGATGACTCGAGCTGTGCTCACTTCTCCAGACTGGATTTCCTCAATGTACTGTAGTTTCTCGTATTCGACCTGGGAAAGTGTTCTGTTTTGGTTCTCGTTGCTGTGTCGCAGCCCATAAATGAAGTATATCACCAAACCTGACAACATCACACAGATATTAAAAACACTATATTCGATATGAAGAACATGGTCAATTGTTTGCGAGAAGATTTCTCTAGACCTAGGCAAACCAGCATCACGTATATGATATTGGCCACTAACCCTTACAACTTACTAATGGAGCTGAATAAACACGAGAAGATTACAGAATACCAGTTGTTGTATCATTTGTTGTAGCTCTGTGTTGTGTACTTCTGGCGTACTTCTCTCTCAAACGTTCCTTCCCATTTCCCAACTAACTATTATTGCCCTTGTTGTGTCAGACATATATCCCTACTCTCGTGCGATGCCTTCAACCAATCCGAGGCTGCCTCAGCAACCATGCCCTTATGTGGCGAATCACCTCATTCTAACGGTCCCGGCAAATACACTCCACTTTTGTGTTTGAAATATAATGGTCATTCAACTCGTACCAATATAACCACCAATAATTAATTTTATTTCATTTCACTGTACATTAACAGAGAGGTTAATGTACACACTAAAGATGGTTTATACCAAAACACGTGTATGAAATAAGATTAATTTTCAAAAAAAGGGTTTTAGTTTACCAATAATAATTCTAACATAAAGATAACCCTATAATGTGGAGTAATAACATAACAAAAATACATCATTTACGTTACAGATTGACTTATTGTAAAAGCTTTTTTATTTTCAGAATAAAATACAAACAGTCTCAAGTAGGTCTTGAACGTAAACTTGTTTCCATACTATGAGGTTCATTTCTACCAATTGCACTAATATTCTAATAAATTGAGACGTTACACTATAGCAACTACAGTGACATTGATATTTGGATAAATAAAACATTTCTAAACTATGTTTACTACGGTATGGCTGCAAATAGAGAAATATTGGTTCCTTCGTATTATACGGAGGCCACTATATCACTATCTACTCTTTCTCATTACACAATGTAAGTAGATTTAGATTAGGTTATCGTAAGTGTGTTACTAGTAGTACTAAAGTTAAACTTTTCCGATGTTAGATCATGTTGAACGATCTGGCACATGATCTGAGGTCGGGAAAGTACCGATCGGAAATGCCTCTGGCCATCAGTGAAGCCTTCGGTGGCCCACACTTGTGGTGAAAAAAGAAAAACATCCTTTGAGACAATACTACCATTAAAGCTTAGATTAAGTAAGCACTTGGTAATTTGTTTTATTTATAATATGTACAAAACTCCAAAAAGAAAGTGAATCCCAAGAAAGCCACTCTGTTCCTATCTACTATCTGTTAAAATAGGGCTATAAAAGTAGGTAAATACAAACGTACGGATCACAAATATAAAAAATTAACAAGTGCTTACTTAATCTGAGCTTGAATTTAGGTGCTATCTCGAGGGATGTTTCTATTTTTTTCCAAAATTGCTCCACCGAAGCCCGCATTGATGGTTAAGGGCATTTCCAATCGGTACTTTCCCGAAGTCAGATCTTCCAACGTGATCTGACATCGGAAAAGTTGGACGATTTGGGATGTAATTTGAGGTTGAGAAAGTACTGATTGGAAAATGCCCCTAACCATCAGTGCAAACTTCGGTGGCATCACCCAAACTTTCACGCTTTTGGCAAAAAAAACCCCATGCGATAGTACCTAAATTCAAGCTCAGATCATGTGAGCGGTTGTAAAGATTATCTTTAACTTCAGTACTACTAGTAACATATTTATGATTGCAATCTAATTTATACCTACTTATATCCCATAATAACAAGTATGACAAGCCAAACATTGCTTCCTTTTAGCAGGTAGAAAACAAGAAACAATCTTCATAATGACATGTAATTTTCATAGTAAATCAAATAAAATCTGTTCTTTCTGACAAAGTAGTTGTTTTAGGTCTTTCATAAGAAAAACTCTTACAAAAATAGTCGCCTCCGGATAATACCAAAGTAGCTAAATAATAATTTAATCTGTAAAAAAGAAATATGAGTGTTACCTGCTGCAAGCAAGATAAGCAGACGATACCAGATGGACAGATCAATATGGCACATGAGGTAGATGTTGACAAATATGTTGAAAGTTTGAGTAAACGGCGAGCCAGGCGTCTGGACAATAAATTACGTTAGTGTCCCTCACTTGACAATATAATTCTTAAAATTCTAATGCTGAACTATGGAAAGATAGAAAATAAATAAAACGGATACATAGTACATATTATTACTTAACTATTTAAATTATAAATTCCAAAAGATTTTTACAGCCAAGTACAAGCATAATTTGGTTGAATTGCAAAAAATGTCAAGGTGTTTTTTGGTTAAAGAACAAGCTTTTCCCTAAAACTTTATAAAATATACTCTATTTTCAAGAATTCCCCAAAGTGCGTTTCCAATTTATTTTACTAGTTGTTTTACAAACGGGGTTAGAAAAATATTGTATTTAGTTAAGCTATTTCTGTGTCGAGCAAAAAGTTTGAAAGTCTACTTTCAAGAAAACTCATATCTGAACAATCAACAAAAGAGAAAAAATGGGTTAAATGAACTAAATAGTTTAAAACTTGAAATAGTTGAGCTCAAAAAAGAATTTAGGTTGACAAAGAAACTTGCTTTAAAGGAAGAAATTAGAAGAAAAAAAGATTGTTCTTAATCAAGCTTTAATAGATTCTTAAAAAAGTAAATATCCAATAAAATTAAAAATCCTTTTAAATTTAAAGCAACTTGGAATGTAATCAGGTCGAAGACAGGAAGAGGTATATGCTTATAAAGTAATAAGTAGTAGTAGTATGCATGAAGGTAGGGTAATAAATAATCCATTGAAGGTCAGTGAAACATTCAACAAGTTCTTTTTGTTGAATCTGTCTATAATTTAACAATACCCAATATTATGCCACCCAAACAATGTGAGGTTTTCAAATTAAAGACAAAATGAAAATTTTTATTATATCAGAACTTGACGTTCAAGTAATTTCTTCTTTCAAAAATAAATATTCACCTGGGGTAAATTAAATACCAATGAGTCTAGTAAAAAAAATCAGTAATATATTTTTTAAACTCATTAGTACATTTAATCAACTCCACACTCATACCATTGTATTTCCAAAACATAATTTCTATGATTAAAAGAGAAAATGTCAAAGACCGGTACATGTTACAGACCAGTTTCACTGCTTCAATCATTTTCAAAAATATTTGAAAGAATAGTGTGTAATCAACTACTCAAGTACTTGGAGTCAAATAATTTATTGGACAAGGAGTGGCATGGATTCACAACACCAATCCAAGTGAACTCTAGAAGAAGAGTGAGTTTTTTCTTTATGGTAGAAATGCAACTGCAGGCGTTCAGTTTATTAAAAACATTGTTGATGCATTAGATAGAGGAGAAAAAGTAATAGGCGTTTTACTTTATCTACTCCACACCTTTGACATAGTGTCTCGTCCCATATTAATTGAAAAGCTAAAAACCTAAGGAATACAATTTTTAATGTCACAGAACTCCAAAATACGAAAACAACAAACTAGAAACAATGTATAATTGATTGCGATATTATTGAACAATGTAATTCTGAAGTAACAGGTGTTCGGATAATCATGTGGCCAGTAAACCCAAAAAAAGTATACACACTTCACGGATGTCGGGGCAAGTCATAAGTTACTATCTGTAATGCCAAATTTTTGTTTTAAACCTGACACAGCGTTTTAAGCTACAGTAAAAGACATTAGTTGATTTAATTTTATATGTAATGTGTTGTTTTAGTATTATTTGTCTTAATAAATAATTTTGTCTAACTTACATGAAGGATTTTCAGAGAAACACTTTGCCTTCATCCCACTAGTTTTTAAAGAAATCCTTTTGTTGTGAACACAAAATTACAATATATGAATAATAATTATATCTTGTCAATGTTTTGTATGCAAAGTCAATTGATCTTGTCAAATTCAGGTATGATCTTGATGACAAAGAATGACATGATGAGAAAGATGAGACTGGGCATGAATGGTGAAAATTGATGGAACTGATGGACAATATTATGGGGCTTTCACATATGACGTAAACATGACCATTTAGAGTTAACCAGAATGCCTCATTTGTAATAAAAATGATGTTATACATTAACCACTCCAAAATAAGTGTATTCATGAAACATTTTGTTGTTGACCTTATGATACATGCTATATCAGATATAATGTTAAAAGTATCACTGTTTAGGTTTTTTACAAACTGATTTAATGTGGTTTAGTCTTAAAATTAAGTACACCTGACAGAGGAAAGATATTCTAAAAATTTGGAGTGGAAAAAGTTCCGAATCTGTTGATATTTTAGCACGTTACTCTAGAACACAACCTATTTTGTTCACATTTTCAGTCTTGAAAACCCAAACTTTATAATGGAGCAGTTCAATTATTCACAGTAGTAATTTTGTATTACACTTCTGATTTATGAGCTAGACCAATTCGTGTTCCTAAATTCAAAATTTTTAGAAAAACGTCATTTGTCAGTAAATGAATAACTGTAGGTTATGGTGAATTTTAATTACAAATCATACAAACAAACGTTATACTGAAGGTTGATATGTACTCATCAATGCACCTGGAACTTTTTTGGATGCTTTGTAGAAGTTGAGTGGTCAGGTATCCTCTTGAACATGATGAGGATGAAAGCGATGATCAGCACCAAAATGTAAGCAAAGTAAGGAGACATCGTAGAAGAAGAAAAAGAGGAAGAAGGAGACAGGGTGAGAACCGAGGCAACATTCTGCATAGAGGCCAGAGTGAACGCCAAGAGTCCACACGCCACAGCTGCAACAAACAAGACACACCGTTCCTCACTTCTCTCTGTCACAGTACATTGATGATGTAAGGATACCAAGTTTCTTTAACATAAGGATACCATTGGACCAAAATCTTACGTTCCGATATCCTATGATGTACATTGTAGAAGGCCCTTTATAAAAATGGTTTCATTATGTATCAAGGAATTTTTTTATTTTGAATTTATTTTAATGATTTTACATTTGAAAAATATTGTCCAGTTTTTGACATGTCCTATGACCTGTTCGCAATGGCAAGAATGCAAATGAACAGACATATGCTGATATTCAGCGAGTGCTACATGAGGTAACCTTTAATTTTTGTGTATTGGACTAAATCTACAATCATTAAAGGGTAAAAGGAAAATCCAAAAGTAATCAATTCATAAATAAAAGTGGTGAAAAATTAATATAGCCTGAAATGTTATTTTTTAACATTTTCAAAGTAATATATCTTCATCATATGTCATGGCCTCTAGGAAAGCTCAGTTTTACTATAATATTGTAAAGTACAATGTTACATAATAAAGATGAGAGTCTAACATCATTTAGAGACAAACTGGTCTAAAGAAATAAATGTGTACTTTTAAAAAATGTAACTTTACTTCATTGACATAATCACTACTAACAATGAAGCACTTGTCCTAATGAGTAGTTTTTTGTACCTGTTGCAAAGCAGTCTTTGTTTTGATGTTTCAGGCAATTCTCTACTAAGGTTTTGACATACCACTGTTTTTGAACTTCTTCCCATGTAACAGATCTTTTAGTAATATAAAGTCAACAAGTGAAAATCAGATGGTGGTAAATTAAAAAACTGTGGAGGGAAATGAGGCGGTATCTCACAATCTATTTTTATTATTCATGGTTTCTTGTGATAGTTGAGAAGCATAATGGGAGTGGGGGAGTGCCGATGGCCGAGCGGTCTGACTTTGGACTTTGAGTCTGAGTTAGAGATAGCGCAGGTTCTATCAGTACCATCGACCTTGTACTGTATCGACTCTCCCCCTTATTCTGTTTGATAAGATTCCCGCACAGGCCCGTGGCCCATGAGGACGGACAGAATAAGGCTTAAAAGGGGATTGGCTTCTTAAAAAATTTTTTTTTAATGGCAGACATTGATGATAGGCTGAAGAATCACATCTCTCCCCGAGATTCGTTACATGTTTGTAAATTGATTTGCTAGCTCCAGCTGATATTTAAGTAGTGTTTGCTGTTTATTGTACACAATCAGTTCAAGTTGCCAGAGAGGAAGTTGGAAACTTGAACTGTACGGCCACAACAGTGTTCATAAATTTATGAGTCTCAATTATATTTCAATATTATATCTATTTATAGAAAGAGATTTTTGCATTTCACACAACTTTCACCGTATAATTTGTTCAATTTTAGAGTAAATTTGCTGGTTGTTCGTCTTCATCGAGTACAAAATAAATCACAGAGCGTTCAACCAACGTGGAATTTTTAATGGACTTTCCATCATTACGTGGCCTCATCAGCAAATCAATGCTCATTCCAGTGATGCCACCTTAAATTTGTTTTACCAATTCCCTGGATCAGATTGTCTCTTTATTATTGAGTCATTGTACATTTAGAGATAATTAAAAAAAATAGCATTCTCACATTTATTTGCACAAGAGCTACTTACTGAGAATGAAGACGGTGAACCCAGTACTTGCAAAAGGAGACTTGTGAGGACCTTTGCCTTTTGTCTCAAAAGGTTGGGTGAACCTCTTGAAGGTTGAAGACTGCAGCAGAGGTGAACTCTCTGAGTCTGAAGTAAATTCCTGTAGTTGACGCTCTGCCTCCGTGCGGTATCTGCAATACCACAACCATACTAATAATAATACACCATATACAGTAGGTATCCTCTTGACCGATCTCTAATCCATCCATCGGCTTAACCATTGCTGTTCTAGGAAATGAGTCACATCTAATTTTAGCTGCACCCAGCGAAATAACAATTAACAAGTTACTAAAAGTCATCTCTTGTACAGTACTTTATATAGTGTCACAGTTTGTTGAGAACCATTTTTGCAAGTGTAATATATAATAGTTTGTCGATTTTCCATACAATGAGCAAAGTAAATACAAAACACCATTCTTTATATAAAAATAACATTAGTCTTGTGAAATTTTATAACCAACATAATGGCGATTTTTGCTTTAACCGAGTTTTCCAATTTTTTGTGATTGCAGATACATCCAACCAAGCCTTGGTCCCGTAGTTGGTCGGATAAGATGGCCGTACTTTACAAGTATGCTTTTTCGTTACATTATTTTTTAAGCCCCATCATCAATTTGATACAAGCTTTGGTTAGTATTTTTCATATTAAAATAATACAAAGTATCTATCAGTTATGATAATATAAAAAGTCAATTTTTTAGACAATTATTTATTTTAATTTAGTTTTTTATCCTCACTTTCTCTTGTTCATATAAAAAATTGAAGAAAACATTTTGTTTATGTTAAAAAAATTTTACTTTCAGATATTGAACCAAACAGCACAAATCACAGGTGAAAAATTCTTGTTTGAGATGATAAAAATGTTAAGTTTTGATTTTGGGTCAAATCACAATTAATTAGTAACTAAACAGAAATCAAAGTAGTGACTTATTATGTTTATTTGTGCGTTTAACTTCTAAATATTATAAAATATCTCTTTTAAGTAGAAGCTATTTAATTGTGTTTGAATAAAAAAGAATGTGAAACTAATATTAATTATCCCATAATTTTAATCATCTCAATGAGTAAACAGCTTTACTCCCCAAAAATATACAATGACATAAATACAATACGAACAGAAAACTATTCCAAAAAATTTTGTATAAATAAGGTTACTCTTCTAAAAGGATTAGATTTAGTGATCTCTAGTAATAAGCTTGCATGGGGTGTGGTCTGTGCACAATCTTGAGTTGTTAAAAATAATAATTGGCTATGGACTGTATTAGTATTTAATTTGTAAAAATACATACGTAAATATTATAGGAGACTGTTGAATTAAATGTAAAGAAAACTGAAATAAAATTATTTGCTTAGTTATAAGGAATTCGATGTTGTTTGTCAAATGAAAAAGTCATCCGAAAAGAGATAAAAGAGGTGACGTGGGCAAACATCAAGTGGCTAGGACAAGTTGTTCAGCTGTATTGTATGGACATTACCATCTCAATGTTCTCAATGGATAAAGAATGCAACCAATGTTGTATTATTAAAGTTATACAAATATGGTGAACTATAAATACCATATTACTACTTTGTGTTATGTGAGTAAAAACAATATTAGAAATATATAGTTAAAGTTAAGAAAAAAGTTTTTTGTTAGTTACAAGGGATAGATTCCAGTAATCCTTCCAAAACGTATACGTATTGTGAATATGTTACCAGTAAAAATGTATGCAAACATTTTGTAAACATGAAGAAAAAGAAATCTAACCAACAGTTATCTTATTGTTGATATTTTATTATATCGAAATAATGATAAGGGATATATTTTTTATAATTCTTTACTTTAGATTTTTCTTGACTATTTCCATTCAGTTTATTAAAAATAAATAGATATGTATGACATTTTAACTGACAACCCAGCTGACTTAAAAGTAATTTCGATGCTCAGAGATTACAATGATATGTATGTTTCGCTGTTGTTGTCATTAAATACCATAAATTTCACATAATGTCTTCTCAGTTTCAAATTTCAACTGATCATTTCCATGTGAAGCCTAAAGATCAGGAATCGGTACTAATTTTGAAAATGTAAGGTTCTGATATAACCATTCCATGTACCCTTATCAGCTCTAGGTAGAGTGTGACACCTACTTGAGAACGAGGGCGGAAATGGAAACGAGGTTATAGCCCACTAGGGAGGTCATGGACATGAGATCAAACAGGTCCTTGAGACTGAACATGAAAGCCATCGTACCTGGAACAATCATCGGCAAATCATGATGTGAGCGTTACAGTTCCATATAATTCATTCTAGAACCATAGTTGTCACCTGTACGTGTCAATATTCCGCTTACAAGAATTTTTATGATGATATTTTGTATCACTGAACAGTAGCAAATGACTGGAAAAATCCTGTTTCCTTAGAATTCAGGAGTCATAACGATCGAGTGTTTTAACCCTTTACGAATCTCTGAATGTAGATGTATAGCTTAAACGGTAGCAGAGTCCTAATTTGAGCGATAATTAGTAGGATAATCTTGTAATAATTTTTGATTGCTTGAGGATATTTATTGGGAAACAGTATGAAAGAAAGATTTATGTTCAGATTTACACTCTAGGAACTCTATAAAAATTGAACTCCACTGAGTTAAAAATATAATTGTTTGTGTAAAACTTGTGTAACTCGTTTATTGTTTACTTTAGCTGTAAACAGACATATCAGTAACCAGAATCAGCTTTGCAGCAACAGTTCTTTATCACGTTGTGTGCTATCCAGAATGTGATTAACTTACGTGGTAGGCTTATGTAATGTCACAGAGATACAAACTTCTGCCATAAGTAAAAAACTAGATGGCTTTGTGATGAATTGTCACTGTTATAAAGAGTGTTATTTGTGAGTAGGTTTGAATTTGTGTTTAGATCAAAAATAATAACCGAATCCTTGTTCTTCAGAAGAAAGCTATAAGGATTCTTGCTAATCTTGACCCTCTACAGACTTGCAGACCAGCTTTTACCAAACTAGGAATCCTCATAGTGGTGACTCTCTACATACTTGAAACCATAAAGCATGTAGATGAAATAAACTCTATTAGAAACCATGATCTACACCACTATAACACTCGTCATGGCTCCAAACTGGTCCTTCCGGTACATCGAACTACTCTCGGGGAGAAAAAACCGTCTTATGCAGGCAGTAAACTGAGGAACCACCTACCAGACTGCCTGAGAGACCTGACTGGCAATAAACTGCACCAGGAGCGAAAGAAGTGGCTGATCAAAAGACCGATCTACTCATTAAAGGAATTTTTTGAAAATACTGAAAAATAACATATACTTTTATGTATTTATGACACAATTGTAATTCTTAACAAATGCACAATAAAGAAAATTGTATTGTATTGTATAAAAAACACATGTAAGAAAGTACAAAAATATATCTCAGATAACCGCTAATGCTATTTGTTCACTTTCTACAAATATTTTTTCACAATCATCTTTTCTAGAAATCATTTGATAACAATACTTTGAATCAATATAGTTGGGATTACGTAAGTAGTAACTCTCACCGCTATTGCTGACTGTTTTTCCTTAAAAATTTAACTGTAAATTATAAAAAAAATCCAGTAATTGAATTTCCCCTACTCAAGTACACTATACACAGATGAAAACATAGCTTAAGGATTTATTGAGAGAATTTCGGAACACCCAAAGAGTTCACCTATTAAGATCCCAGATAAGATTGTTGCGACGAAGGGTGTCTTGAATCTAGGGTGAACACGGCTCAAGAACTTGAACAGTAGTCCATCTTTCGACATGGCGTACAGCACCCTTGGTAGAGGAAACATCCCTCCAATCAGGCTGAGGACATACAAAACATAAAATTACAGGTGTGTACACAATACGGTTTAGAATACACATAAGAGATCATTCTCGAAGTAAATCTCCAGGTGGGACTTTGTCTTTTTTTAAATTATGATTGACACTCGCATTTTCAGAAATAACCTGATTCTCTAGTCACAAAAATCAACACGTAAAATATATTTCTCACTACTGTTTTTGTTGATTATGGTAGCAGGGCATGACGAATGAATGCAGAGTACCTCTAACAAACAATGTGGCAGTGTAATTGAGGCGGGATATTAAGATTACAACAAAAACGCAAACCAACATGACAGAATGTGTCAAAAGGAAGCAAATACACAACTGGTCACTGTAACAAACAAAAAAACACAGCCGACAAAGTACAAATGATCGTACCACTGTTGAAACATACCCAATACAGATACCTGTACTTATGGTTTCTTCTTTGCAGTATTAAATTAAATATAAAACATAAACATAATATAGTACATAATAAATAATTTTGTATATAAAATATAAGTTTGTTTATAATAAAGTTTGTTAATGACGATGGAAGGTTTGAAATGATAGTAGGATTTCGGGCATTTATCTTCGTTATACATTACAAATTGTAAAATACTACGTTTCAAGTATTGAAATCTATCCTCTTTGTCAGGTGATGATATAATTAGTTCATGAAAAAAGGAAGGAAAGAAAGATAAAAAGAAGAGAAAGAAAAGTTTTTTGATACGTATTAAATAATTTCATAACATTCTAATTATATTTTTAATGATATCTAAAATTACATCTAAAACCACCAGAGTTGTCAAGCACTGAATAAGGTATACTGGAAAAAAATGTGTAATTGTCTGAAAAAATGGAAGTTATTACTTTTAAAATCATATTTTGGTAAACACATGTGTAACTGTGTAATAAAATTTAAGTTATCACTTATTATTTACTAAATCTAATTTTTAACATTTCAAATAAAGCGTTATTCACATTTCAGCTTATTAATATATAAAAATCTTGAAAGAAAAAGATTCCTCTTTTCTTACAATTTTGGATCAAAATGATATTTTAAGCTAAGAATACAAGGTTGCAAGAGTACAAATTATTGTTAACACGTTCACGACTTGTACACCATCGGGCACACGAGATCTTTCACAACTGCCGTTGTGTACCCGATGAGGTACACATTGCTATGCATTTCATTATTGCGTTTTTATTGTTTGCCTGTCTTTGTAGTTTGTTAAATTTGATCCCGCGCTTAAATAAATACCCCAGACTATCATGTACCCCGTTGGGCGTACGATTGCTTAATTTTTAAGGTAAATTAATATTTTTAGGTACCCCTTGGGATACACGGAGAAAAATTTTTAAAAAATTAATGAAATAATTGTTTTGGTGCTAAATTGTGAAGTCTACACATCTTTCTTGTTATACTTTGAATGGTTTTTTTGCCATTATTATTGAAAAATTCTATGGCAAATAAAAAAGTTCGGAAAAATGCTGATGTTGTGAACATGTTAATGAAACAGCACCATTACTCTTCTATACATTTTTAATGAATGAATTATTTGAATCGTTACTTCAAATCCCATGCAAAATTTTATCTTTTGAGGATCATTGAATAATATGTGTTTTTTCACAAACCTAAACATCCAAGATACACAGATAAAAGCAGACAAGCCTTTTGAATATCTAGTACTCAGGGTTGCCAACAGAACGCCTTAAAAGATCATAAATAAGACTTTTAAATTCAAAACTAATTTGGATACCTCAAATGTTTTATTATATTTAACCACTACTAAATAATCAAATTGTTGAATTCTCTATAGACTCAAATATTTTTCTAGTAGAACATTACTAAAACGACTTATTGTTGTATATATAAATAGGGATGATTTTTATTATCATTAGTGTGTTCGCAAGTTAGAGTGTAAAAGAATAAGAATATATTTTATTTCCATCTTTGACCTGTGGATAACAAAACATAATGAGAACTTAGATCATAAGCTAAATAGACAAAGTTAGGAAACAAGAGACAGTAAAAATACCTAATTGGTCAATATTGTTGAGCCAAACTTTTACCTTTTTGGAAAAAAATTTAAAACTAGCAATTCGTTTTATATTATCAGGTAAAAGATTGAAGCACTTTGGACCTAAGTATACAAACATTTTTGCAAAAAAGATTTGTATACTTTTAGTAAAAAAAAAGAAAAAAAACTGTCAGTGCTTCAAGTACCATGAAACAAATTTTCAATTACACTACTACCGCTCTTTTTGAAAAATGCTAGGAGACAAAAGGTTGTTAATGGGTAGAATTTGCAGATTTTTGAAAACGTAGTCTTTATTCTGAAACTGATAATGTTCAATACTATTTTATGCCATGATATTGTGAATTCACACCTGGCACTAAGACCAAGCAGACCACCAATGGTGACCACCCAGTTAGCCCAGTCTAGGCCCAGTTCCGTGAAGACATGAGTCAGTGGTGCTCCCACATCCTGAAGGTAATAGGGCCACATCAATGTCAGCACGGAGGAGACGCCAAAGTACGCCAAGAATATGATCAGCAGAGAGACGATTATCGAGACGGGGATCGCTCGACTTGGGTTCCGTGCCTCTTCTCCTGCAACATAACCGCCATTTAACCCTTTAGGGTGGCTTATCGGATACTAACTGTCATCCAAAATTATCACCAGTAACAGTTTGTCACATTACATCCGTCACATGGAAACATCCCATGACGCCATGTGGTGAAATCTGCTGGCATGTCGGTTAACTATTTCGGACTGTACTTAAGTGTGGACTATATTGAATAAGGTGTTTATTAGTTAGTTGACCTTACACAACTGATTACTATTGTAATTGTGTACAACAAAGACAGAAAAATTGTTTAGAAAATTGAGCATCTTTGATTTGGCTCAATTAGATTGTCTATCACAGCCACCTTCTCTCATTGTCTTGTGCTGTACCTATTGAAGTATGCACGCAAATGGAGACTGCCTGATCCACTTCTTGTCTTCTCACAATTACTGATCAGGCTGAGCTGATCTGACTGGCTTCTTTCCAATCATCTAGACAATAGACAATAGACAAGAATCTTTATTTGTAGTTTCTTCAAGGAAATACAATGGCGTCAACAGAAATTAAATGATATATTTTATGTCTCTTGCTTTACAATATTGTAGAATTCGTTGATAGTGTAGACAGGTCGTTCCACTAGCCAAGTCCTGGAGACGTCTCTTCAGTTCATTTCCTCTGAGGTTTTTGAGGTTTTTGTGGAAGTGAGTTTAGAACTTTACGGCCCAGGTAGGATGGTTTTTTACTAAAATGTGTTGTCCGATGGGTAGGAAGAGGGTAGTTTAATGCTCCTCGTGTATTGTATGAATGAATGTCTTCATTCCTGGGAAAGTCCATCTGGTCGGTGTAAATGACTGCTGCAAGAAGATAAAGTGCTGTTACGGTTAGGAGCTTCAGTGACTTGAAGGCATCTCTGCAGCTGTCTGCATGATTCAGGTTTGCAAGTGCTCTGACTGCTTTTTTCTGAAGGACTAAAACTTTATTCATGTTGCACTCAGATGTTCCTCCCCAAGATAGTATTCCATATCTGATATGGGATTCGACAAGAGCATAATAAGCTGCTTTGGCTGCATCTGTGCTTGCAATCCACTTTATTCTTCTTACCACGTAGATGCCTGAATGAAAGTTTTTTGGTGAGGTTGTGTATGGGTCATTCCATGAAAGAGCACTATCTATAGTTACACCCAGTAGCTTTGTTGTATTGTCAACTATAATATTGGGAGTTTCCGGGATTTGCTCATGTCTTCTGCTGAAGTTGATCTGAGTGGTTTTAGACGGATTTATTGCGAGATCGTTTTGAAGACAGTATTGCATTGCATTGTCAGTTGATGTTAAAAATGTCCATGTGTAGTCCGAGAGGTGTGTCATTTGTAAAAAGTAGAGTTGTGTCATCTGCATATAAAATGGGTTGAACCCTGGGGTTATTAATGTAATTAGAAAAGTCATTGGTAAAGAGTATATATAGAAAAGGACCAGGACTGACCCTTGGGGTACTCCTCTACTTACTGGAAGTTGTGTAGATCTATACACACATTTTTTCTTGTTTGCAATTTGTTGAATTTCAACAATTTGCCTTCGACCAGTTAAATAGCTGCCCAGCCAATCTTTTGATAAACCTTTTTATCCCCAAAGTTGGTAGTTTTCTCAAAATGAGATCATGGTCAAGACAATCAAATGCTTTACTATAATCCAGCAAAACGGCCGATACAAGCTTCCCATCTTCCAGGTGATCAGTTATTTGTTCAAATCAGACTTGTGAGAGCTGTGGTTGTTGACCTTCCTTTAAGAAAACCGTGCTGGTTATTTGATTTCAGGCTGTTTTGTTCAAGGTGTTTTGAAATACGTGAAAGTGCTATTTTTTCTGCTATTTTTGAAAAGGTTGATGTCAATGAAATCGGGCGATAGTTTTCTACTTTTGTAACTGGACCTTTTTTATGCTTCGGATATATTTTGGCAATTTTCAAAAGAAGATGGAAAATGACCAGATTTGAAGGATTTATTTATAATGTTTACCAATGGTGGTGCTAATTGTTTAGCACAGTGCTTTACAACTTTTGAAGGGACTTCATCCAGTCCACAAGAAAGCTTAGATTTGAGGGAGGATATCACTGATAGGACTTCTTTTATGGTTGTTGGTGTAAGATTCAATAGCTGTTCGTTAAAGTCTGGAAAGGTGAGTGGTTTGGTTATGGTTATGTTATCCAGTTTTTTTTTTCTATTTTCTTTTAGTGTGGAATCTGCTATTGTTGAAAATGGTGGTTGAAGAAGTTAGCTATTTGGGAAGGATTACTTAGCATATTCCCTTCTACTTCAAGCATGAGTTTGGGTTCTTCTTTTTGTTTAGACTGCTTTTTCTGAATTTATAATGTTCCACAAGGCTTTGGGTTTGTTGTCTGAGTTAGAGATATATTCAGCAGTGACATTTCGCTTAAGATTTCTTAGCTTTAAATCATAAGCTTTCTTTTTTTGTTATCATAAGTATTCTGTCGTTTTCACTTCCAGTAAGTTTGTACCTGCGTAGAGTGGTTAAAAATTCTTCTTTTGAGCATAGCTGTCTCTTCGTCGTAGTGGACTCTCAGTTTTATTTCTTGTTTTTATTCTAACCTGTTTTTTGGGGCATACTTTATCTAATGTGTACCTTACAATTTGTTGAAAGCAGTCATAGGCCTTCTCTGTGTCATGAGTTTCAAACACACTTTCCCAGTTTTCTTCTGCAAATTCACTTCTCAGACAGTTGAGGTTCTGAGTAGAAAAATTTCTCTTTTCACAAGCAGGTTTCTTGGAAGGTTGTTCGAATTTCACTTTCAGAAAGCAGATTTGACCAGTATGGTCTGAAATACCAGCTTGAAAAATTGTAAAGTCAACAGTGTCTTGTGAGATGTTTGTACAAATACAATCGATGGAGGTTGTTGATAGGTTAGTTATTCTTGTAGCTGGAAGGGGTAGCCGTCTAATACCGAAGGTCAGCAGTTCGTTTTCTAGAAGTGTGCTGTCTGAATTTACTGTTAGGCGATCTATATTTATGTCTCCTATTAAAACAAAGGGTTTGGTTTCAGGTTGGATTGAAATCTATCAAATCTATCACTCTAGCCTCATCTATTGGGAAAACCTTCTCCCAAAAACTTGTCTTCTCCTATTCTTTTCTACGCTTGACTTATTTTCTCCTGCTTTCCAAGTCAAGGTGGGTCAGCATATGTAAAGGGAGAGCTTGATGTCTATTATGCAAACTCTGGATACCTGTTTAAAAATAGCCTTCTCCAGGTAGAGCAAAACGCTGCATGGAGTGACTTTTAGTTCTCCGCTACTCGTGGGAACACTATGAGTAACACTGAAAAACAAAAACTAAACCAGAGAACTCTAGTAGCTCTCAAAATTTGGATAAAAGACAACGAAAACAAACAGAGAGATTAGTAATGGGTGAATCTGTCCCTTGCAATCCTAAACACTCAGAACAACCATACGAGACAGAAAGGCTTCCCAGTGGTTACAAGTTGAACATGAATGAAGGTGGAGACTGCATCTTTGACAATGAGTAGATTGATCCTGCAGTCACCTTTCCCCAGAGTAGTATCTGTCTTCTCTCCTTAGATAGATCAGTCAGTGTCTTCTCAGGTTGTGAGTCTAATCACGGGATATAGTCACCTGAGGAAGCATCTTCACAAAGTTGACATTTTCCGGGAGGATCCCCCTACAGATTGTGAGACAGGCAGGAAGAAACTGCTTGACACCTGTTTTTTCCCCCACTTTTAAGCCTTATTCTGCCAGTCCTCATTGGCCACTGGCCTCTGCAAGGATCTTATCAAACAGACAATAGACAATATCCTTTATTTTCATATTCATCAAGAAAAGAGACAGCGTCAAATACATTCTTAAAAAGTACAAGTTGAAACATTTATGTTAACTTTTATTAGTAGGGGTGTTGATGGTCATAAATTCTTCTAAGGCTGTATACAGTCTTTTCCACTAGCCACTTGAACATTTTCCTCTTCAAAACTTGTGGGGCCAAGGTTCCTTAAGTTCTCCTGGTAGCATATTGTACAACCTGACACCTGCATAGGTTGGCTTCTTGGCGAATAGAGCTGATCTGTGGGCTGGCAGATTGAAGTCATTGCCATGTCTTGTTTGGCGTTCATGGATATTACAGTCCTTAAGCAGTTTTGTCTGATAGCCAGTAATATTACCTCCGTAATGTAAATAGACACCACTGTGGAGTATGTCCAAGTCCTTAAAAAGCATCTCTACAGCTATCTTGAGGATTTAAATCAGCCATGATTTGCACTGCACGCTTTTCTGCATAACTAGGACTCGCTGAAGGTTGGTGATAGAAGAGCCCCCCCCCCAAAGCACTATTCCCATAGCGAACTTGTGTCTCGAAAAAGCGCAAAGTAAGCGATTCTAGTAGCTTCTGGTGTGCTAATGTGTTTAACTCTCTTTAAAACAAAAAGAGCTGTGCTGAGTTTTGAAACACATTATGTCTACATGTTGATTCCATGAGAAACGATTTGTCAATTGTGGACACCCAAATACTTTGTAGAGAGGCACTTGTTCTAGGTCCAGTGGCAAAGATACATAATCTTGATGTCTTCCCCATATGAATGCATTTGGTTTTGGATGCATTGAAAAATCAGATTGTTGTTCAGGCAGTAGTGCTTAGCTCTAGTTATTGATGTGTAGGTGTCAATTTTCCAGTGCCTGCACTGACTTGTTGTTTGTGACGAGCAACAGTGTCATCCGCAATATGACACTGGATAGCAACCCACTTTTAAATTTCCCCAAGTGCTCCTGAAGGTCTCCAATGAAAGCACAAACTATACAGGCCCCAAGACAGATCCTTGAGGAACACCTCTTTTACTATTTCCATTGGTTCGGATGTTTTCAACTGTGATATTTCCCTTAAGAACCTGTTTTGATCTCCACTATGTTCCTAATATATAAAATTCTACCCTGCAAGTAACTTTCAAACCACTTTAGTGCTATATATCCTTGATGCCTAAAGAGCTAAGTTTTTGTCAATAATAATCTGTGGTTAAAGCAATCGAAAGCTTTGCTTAGATCTAGAAAACACTACAAATATTTTTCAACTCCTCAAAGTTGTCAATGAGGTGCTCAACCAAATCAATGAGGGCACTGGTGGTTTGATCTTCCCGATATGAAAGCCATGTTTGTCTCTCTGGTAGGTTGCGATTTATCTCCAAATGCTGTGTAAGACGTGTCAATATGACCTTTTCCATGACTTTTTGTCACTGTAGGAATTAAAGAGGATGGGCCTGAAATTCTGCACTTCCTTTTAATAATAACCAAGGTAATAACCTTCAGTTTGTGCAGAGGGTACACTTTGGAGGTTTTCAGATTCTCAGGACATCTACCCTGAGTTTTAGGGATTTGTTAACGATACTGGCAAACTTCATTTCTGCAGAACTTTAATATTTTGGAATTTATCCCATCTACTCTCCAGTGGATCTTTTGGATTTCATAGAAGAAATAACTTTCAGTACCTCTTCTGATGTTACCAACTTGGAATTCGTTGAGTGCTGTTTTGTAATGATCTCTTGCTCCTCGATCACTGAAGTTTCTGGGAGAATTGTTATTGGTTAGAGTATCCTCCGCTGTATCACAAAGAATTTATTAAAGTATTCTGCAATTTCTTTCAGGTCTTCAACTGTATTGCCATTGATATTCAACTGCCAGACTGTTTTTTCTGAGTCCTTTTTTTTCGATTTCCTTTCAACTGTTGACAATCTCCCATACAGCCTTACTTTTTGTTACTTGCCTGAGCTATTCTTTGTTCACACTTTGTTTTTCTGAGTACTCACAGCTTCATATCATATTCCTTCTTCTTTTGTAAAGCTATATATATATGTCCTCTTCCTTTTTGCTGAGTGTACATTTTTTCGTTAGCTCTTTGGAAGTCTGCTCGCAAGTTCATCTACTTCTGTGTTGTAAAGTCGTATGTTTTCTTTTGTTAATTCTTGATTTTTTAAGGGGGGCATGTGATGTCTAGTGCTGTTGTAATTGTACTAATGAAAACTGAGTATGCCCTCTTTCTAACTGTAGGTGCTGACTCGACTCTTTCCCAGGAGTTTGATGCAAGGAGGTTGATAGGTTTGAGAGATTGTGAAAGTTGAAAATCCCGTCTGGTCATGTTAATAGGTCTTTTTTGCTTCACAGTCTACTTCAAGCTTGCAGAGCTGTCCTGTATGATCAGAAAGCGAGGTATTGGATAACCTCAACGTTAACCTTCCCCAAGTCCAGATCGGTGCATACTACATCTATTGAAGTAGCAGTGGTGGAGGTTATTCTGGTTGGGGGCAGAGGAATCCTTGTTATGTTGAAAGTGGCAAGCATTTCACTTACTGCAGTTTTTTCTCTTGATTGTGTCAGACTATCCAACGTTAAGGTCCCCCAGAATGCAAATTCCAGAATAAAAGGAGAGTCAATATACTACAAGGTTGATAGTACTGGTAACAAGTACAACGGTCACAGACAGGATTTGAACCTGCACTATCTCTAGCTCAGACTAAGAGTCTAACGTCTAAGACCGCTTAGCCATCGGCTCCCAATTCTTTGATTGTCTTGCAATAGCAAGGGAGCGCTATGCTATCTTTGGTTGTCTGGTGAATTCCGGAAGACCTGATTGGTTGATTTTGGCAGTTAATAGAACTTCTAAAACTGTAAATTGGTTGGCCATGGTATACTTCCCGGGTGCATAACAGGCTCTTGAGGCTTAAGGGCATGGTAATAGAAGAAGAGATAGTATGAAATGTGCAAAAAGGATATGTACATAATCAGTGATACGCTGAGGCAGGTATATTAAAGGACAGATGGGCAAATGAGTGTATAAGTATGAGTTATGAAGAGGAAAAGTGGAGTAAATAACAGTTAATTCCGAATTTTACAAGGTAATTGAAGACGATGACCCCAGATAACCAAACACCATGAATGATGCAAGGTTATGTCAAAATGTACACAGATATGATACAAGACGTGGGCGTTCACACTAGTTAATGCATCAACTGCACTGCAACAGCAACAGCAGAGAGTGCTTACACAGCTGATAGCAACGCCATAGCAGTTTTAATGTAGATAGCTTAATGAGTGGAAAGTGAGATGGTAGATTTTAATCACGGGTTATATTTTTTGTAGTTAAAATGGAAGTGTTGGTCAAAGAGAAAGTGGTTCACCCAATGTTGAAAATGCAGTACTTTGATTGTGCATACATTTTTTTAATATGAATTAATATATAAAAAATTTATTTTAATTTATTTGAAAAGTTACTCTGTGATTCTAATAATAATTTATTGACAACCTAATTATTTAATTCCACAGACATGGGTGTAATTCAAAAAATTCAATGAGTGACACTAAATCTTACTTAAACACCATCTTGTGTAACAAAATACTTTTCAGAGTTAACAGAGGTCAGGATTTAACTGTGACTACATGGCAACAGCCATGTCGGGGGGACTGCAGCTCGACAGCATGTTCTGACACATCTCTGGTGTGAATGTGCCAGGACATTACATTGCCAACGATGCTGTGCTGGGGCTGTATTGTTGACATGTTTTATACTGTGAGAAATGCCCATTGCTGTTAACATTCATTATTAATTAGATTAAGAAATAAATATCCTTATTTTATAGATCAGTCAGATTATGTTATGAAATAATTTATAAAATGTTGTATGAAGGTTGTTTTTGATGATGGAAGGATTGTGTTAAGTTTGAATAATTAGTATTGTGTTTTGTTTTCATTAAGTGCATGTTTTCGAGTTAGTGGAATTGATAACATGGTGGTTATGATTCCAGATTTATGTGTGTCACAACACTTTGGTATGATTTGTTTACTTTAACCTAGATTGTAGTTTTGTGTTAGGTTGTGTTTGGTTTGTGTGACCTGAGGAAAAGATGTTTTGAAACAGTTCAGGTATATTTGGAACTTTTTCCACTGGTCTCACCTGAAGTAGTGATGATGTCGAACCCAACAAAGCCATAGAAGCAAGTTGACACTCCTATCAATGTTCCATCCCATCCATAGGGCAAGAACCCTCCGTCCCCATAGCCAACGGGAACCTCAGAAGATGGTATTTCCCAGTTCATGAAGTTAGCTGCACAAAAATCAGTCATTTCCAGCATACACTCTGTATTTTTACATTGTCTTTAAAACAAGTGATTAAAATTTAATTCCCATACGATTATTATGATCAAGGGTTCAATGTGGCACAAAAAACCCTGAAGTAGAAAATTAGCATTTCAGCTTGACAGTTACAACTCTAAAGCTGAAACTATTTCATCCAGGACTTTTGTTGAGCATCTTAAAAATATCTATAATTTTTGTAAACAAATTACAAAAGCTACCAAACCTTATGCCTGTTTTAAGGAAACTTGGTAAAAAAACTTACTTTTTTAACCAATATAATAATCTGAATTTTATCACTCAGATATTTAATGAACGAATGGTTCTTGCACTCAAAATAAACCAATGACATCCCATTTTAAAGATTAAGTTACATTTTGTAAATTTTCCAATCCATATCGTTGTTGTTAACACTCTAAATGCCACAAGATCAAATTCAAATTGACATCTAAGAAGTTTAGTTTGGTGCTGAAGAAATCCCCCAGTGCTGAGTATTCATCCTGTTTTTGGTGGTTTTTAACACACTATTGAACAAGCCATTTAATGTTTATTTTTTTCCTGTATAGCAAACATTTATAAATATTTTATGTGCATATTAGGAGGGATTGGAAATATAAATGTATAATTCAATTATTTACTAATATTTGTATAATATTTACAATTAAGTTTGGCTGGAGTAAGTTTGTTTCATTGCTTAGAATAGATTATTTTGGCATTTATACTCCCGATGTAAAGTAATCAATAAACTGGTCCAATTTTTACTTTCATCCCTGACCCAGATGAGATCCTCTTCCATCAGCCGGTTGACAATGCGTGATGTCTGATCGTTTAGAAAAGTATGGACTGGACACAAGACTCTAGCATTGAAATTCTTCTGGTGTGACCTAGTCTGGTAGCGATCACTTGTTTAACAAAGTACGGGTCTCTTTGCCCCTTTGTTCCCCGTTTGTGTGTGATAGACAGAATGTGTCCCACCGCCGATGCTAGTGACTGTTGCTGCTGAGTGATAGTGGTGTCAACAACGACCTACCTACCCATGAACATCAGAGATCCCCCTGGAAGCCCTAATTATCCAATCTAGATGTTCCGCCCCGTGTATCTGGTCTGAAGCGAGAACGATATCGGTGAGTTGGCATCGCTCGTTACAAAAACCTCTCTCTACCGATACTGTAGACCCTTCCCAACAATCTGTTTGTTTTATAAACTATCAATTATTCATTGCTCCTCCAAAACCGGATGTAAACGTTAGCTTGATAGTAGTATCACACTATTCTCCTTATTTATTTAACTACCATCACACAAACAGGAAACAACACTTTGTAATGAAAAAATGCAGAAATGCACAAGTGTTACCGTCATAAAGAAATAAGTAGATATGAAGTTGGCTAATGGATTGGGGGACATAAGATTAACATTGAAAATTTGAAAGCCTGTTTGGCAGAGGCCTAAAATCAGATTTATTTTAAATCCACATAAGACACATCTAGAGTGTAAGAACTTTCGGTTGTACCGAATATGTATTTAAAATAATAATTTAATACACCTAAAATACCATACAAAAACAAAAACATTCTTTAAAAAATTTAAGAGGATTTTAATAATAATGCTAACCTTAAATGTAAGCTTTAAAGTACAATTCATTTGTACATTTGTATTCGTACGTATTCATTTTAGATACAGTAATTCTATTATATTCTTTCTGATTGCCATCTTTTTCATGTACGCCAATGTCCCAATTTCTTAATCGACCAAAAAACAGGTTTTTATCTGTTTGTATGTCTCGAGGACAAACTGACTTGCAGGGTTGATATTTTGCTTCAAGCTTCATTTCTGTAAAGATTGAATTCAATGATGGTGCAAGTTACTCCATGGGATTAGGCTGACAGTTAAAGGACATTTTTACATTGGTTATATGAGTAACCTTGATCCCAATGAGAAAAACACAGAATAAATAAATTTGTAAACAAATTCAGTGCAATAATATGAAATTTTAAAATTTGACTTAGTAACACACGTAGCATGATGTAAAGCTAGAAACTTGAAATTTTGCATGCAACCTCAGCAAAGCGTGTTAAATACGACACTTGGTGAGGTGTACTCCTAGAATAACTGAATACTAGAAGTGTGTAACTGACTTAAATAGGCATTGCATCGTAATTCCCGCAAACCCATCCACCATCGAATGGACAAATTCCTGTCTTCAACAGCTAAGCCAGTGTGTTGTTGACTATTTGCAGAGTGGAGAAAGCAGCCATCTTGTACCAGATGACCATTTCAAGAAAGCCATTATTAGGAACTCCGAAAATATTAATGTTACAGCAAACATTAAATTGGGAACGTTTTTAATATACGTAATTTGCATACTACCAATCAGCTGTTGACTGCAAACAGGTGTAGTAGACTTGTGGCAATACATTAAAATTAATACAGAAAATACTAACAGCAAGCAAAATATTACTTACAAAAGTACGCTACTATATTAATCTATCTTCATTTTTCAAACACAAAGTACAACAAAATAACGTTTTCACAGGAAGAAAATTTGTGTACTGCTGATCAGCTGACAATTAATGATAACACAAAATCATTATTATATTGTCAAATCCTGTCAATTGATTTTCAAATCCGAATCAGTGAAAATTCTGTGGATTTGAAACTCAACACATCACTAGTTCATTTGTATTACAGATACAACTATCTTGAACATTTCATCTGTATATCTGTACCATAGCTAACTTGCTTGTCACTGGTAGTTGTGTATGTACTGAGCGTCATAGTTCAACACACTACGGCATAAGTAAGAAATACATAAGGCATATTTTCGGATACCTTGGAAAGTACTTGCCATTTTTGTATGCTAACAAACAATCGATCTGAGTCCAGTTTGAAATAATGTAACAAATGGTTTTCCCTTAACCAAAGAAAAAATAAATACTGTTTCTTAATTTACTACAAAAGTGTCTTACTCTTACCGTATATGGCTCCAATAATTATGACAAACAGTACAACAGCACAGTTGACAGCGGTTAGTACATTATTGAGGACCAGAGATTGCTTCACTCCGAAAGCTAGGGCAACTGAAAACACAAAATCTTCAATATCATGTAATTATTACTTTTAAATAAATGGTAAGTTTTATAATTAGAACAATAGTAGCAATTTTTAAGAATGTGTTTAACCAAAATGTATTGAACGCAATCGTGTTTCGAAGATGTAGCTAGGGATTGAATTAAGTGCCAAAAAGGGAAAAAAAACAATATTTTTTATTAGTATATAACAGAAAAAACTAATTTGAACAAATATCTATATTTTGCCATTTTTTCTTTATACAGACTATCTTTTAGCAAAGTTTATTATTAGTCAATGGAAAATGTCCATAAAATTTATGTTTTCTTTCTATGTTTATGGTGTTTTTAGATTACTTATGTTCACATTAAAGTTCATTAAGGCCAAGCATAGGACACCAATGGGAAGGTTGTAAAGGAAGAACTGAGACCTAATAAAGTTTAATCCTTCAAGCCCAGTTTTAACGCCAGGACAATGTATAAAAGTGCTTCTTAACCCTTTGGCTGTTTTGCAATGATATATAGTTGGGCTTCGTTTATCTGAAGACTGTTTTACAATGATAATTCGTTGTTGTGTAATTATTTTTTTATAATGTTGTTTTTGATAACTAGCGTATCTATACCAATGATTAAAGAATTAAATTAAATTCCCTTCACAATAAAAATAATGTATTTATTTTCCTTATGTTTTCATATTAAGTGTAAAAACACTGTGATGATTTATGGTGTGGTGGGAATAATCTAATTTTATTCATATCTTCTTTATATTTTATCAAAATTACTGGAAACTTTCTCGATCTGTTCACAATTATATAATAAATAAAACATGTTTTATAAACTAACTACAAACTAAAACAATATGAATATAAATAAAACATATAAATACATTTTTATATAGTTACAGGTTTGCTTAAATGAAGCACTTGGCGAATATTGAATCCACTAAATATTTATTTATCTTATAAATAAATCTAAATATAACATTTACAAACTTAAAACTAGGCTGGCTTTAAATAAAATAATTGTATATAAATCTGTTACTAATTTATACTGTCACAATACCACTATTAATTATATTGTCTATCTATTTAAACACGAGTCTATTTAACACTGTCTATGGTTATTGGTGCTTCGAGTACATTCAAATTCGAGAACTCACAACAGAGGACAGATGTGCGGAAGGGAAGGACAGATATGAAAGAAAGATATGATGATGAAAGGTCACAGTGCCCACCCACCGCTCATGTAAGGAGGGGTGGTTGGGTTAAAGGAGACGATCCAACCCACTGAGAGTTCTCTCCCCAATGACGCTATTCAATTATTATCTCTTTTGTTATAATCAGGGATCTCAAATGTTAGGTCACATTCTTTTGTATCTTTGACCTGTTTATCTAGAACACTCTTCCACATTCTTGTAACAATATGTTTAAAATTTTTTTTCTCTGAAAGGAAATTCTATTAGCTAAAGAACAAGATCAATTTAAAATACATATCATAGTCCAAAAAAGTTACACATTTTTAAGTAAAACACTGCAAAAAAGCCAATTTTATCTGAATAGTTTTATATCACATGTTAAAAACCAAAAAATTGGCAAAACAATTTTGGTTGTTGTGAATAAATTGTTAACACGATTTTACAATGAGCCCATTACGTGGTGAGAATTCACTATTTTATATCTTTAGTGAATATCATAGTGAAATGGCGGCGTCAGCGTTTTTCCAGGCTTTATTTATTAACCATCAAATTTTTCAATAATAGTTGCAAAATAATCTTTATTTTTACGTCAAACTTCTAAGTATAACGAGAAAAGTATGTAGGCTTTGCAATTTTGCAAAAAAAAAATTATTTTATTGTTTTTTTTTTTATTTTTTCCATGTACCCCAAGGGGTACACAAAAAAATTAATTTACCTTCAAAAGCAACTGTGCACCCCGCGGGGTACACGATAGTCTGAGGTATTTATTTAAGCGCAGGATCAAATTTAACTAACTGCCAAAACAGGCAAACAATAAAAACGCAATAATGAAATGCATAGCAACGTGTACTCCATCGGGCGCTCAACGCACTTTACTAAAGCCCGGTGTGTACCCGATTGGGTACACAACGGCAGTTGTGAAAGATCGCATGTACCCGATGGGGTATACGTAGTCGTGAATGTATTAACTGAGTAAAAGTTTTAAAACTCGCCTGATTACATCACATAGTAAGTCTTTAAGACTTTCAGCTGATTTTTGGGCCACTCTGGCAAAACTACATTTTTCAGTATTAAAAATAAAAAGCAGCTGTTTTTTGTAATGTAGTGTAAAATAATTTTCCCAGAGATGATCTTAAATCTTGACCCACCAAACACCACCCACTTTCATCAGTATTAAGGGGCATTTTTTGACTATTTTGTGAGATGTTAGGAAAAAAGAAACGTACATAGTAATAACACCTGAAAGGTAGAGGATTAACTAGTACGTCATAGAGTAAACTGAGGTCAGTTCATCAATATTTTTAAAAGTACACTAATGCTATTACAGTAGAGTCCCGTTAATCCGACCTAATTGGGACTGAGCCCTATTCGGATTATGTGATTGTTCGGATTAGCCAGAATTACAGAGAAATACGGTTTTAAACTTGAGAATGGGTCTATTTTGTTATAGAATTATCAATATTGTTTATTAAAACATGTTTTCTGACTGTTGCATTGTATTTCTTGACAAATAAACGTGTTTGCGAATACTAAGCACATTTACCGTATTTAGTGTGACAGTTCTATTGTTAAGCAATGTGAGCGTACTGGATATTGTACGGGTCCACGCGTTCAATAGTTGTACGAAACTATGCGTCATCCAATAGACTCTCTTTAATGCGACAGAAGACAATAACTGAATTTATGTCTTTTAACAATTAATATTGTACTCAATAACAATATCAGTACTGTACGTCCAATTTTTGTTTGATTTCACTTCTTAATACAGTAATTTAACTCATACTTAACCTATAAGTTTCAATTTGGTACTGTATTTAACTTCATTATTTATGTACTGTACCGTACACAATTTGTCTTAATAAAATACTGTATGTCTATTTAATTAAAGTTTTCTTTGTTTATGTACGAAATGATGCACCCATTTTCATTTTTTATGTAATTAGTTCCTATAACTGTTCATTATCGTTATAAATAATTCCTCCTGGACCTGTTCGGATTAACCGACGTTCGGATTACACGTGTTCGGATTAGCGGGACTCCACTGTATTTACAACTATAACTATCAGATTTTTTTAAACATGTCATTGATTTTAAAACCTTGTGGCAATGCCACATAAAGAAGGCCATATAACTTGAAACAGGCTAATCCAATTTTCTTCCTTGCTTTTAATAATGTTTAAAAAATATATTGTTTATAAAAGTTCTGAAATAGTAATAAAAAAGATTTAGATCTAAATTAAGCATGAAGAGTAGTAAAGAACAGCTTACCGCTAACTAGCACTGCGATGATTAACGCAAAGACATCTACGTAGTCAGAGACGGTTTGAACATATATGGGGTGGTTGGCCCGGAAAATGGTATGGTTGGCACCCATGATGTTCCCAAGCAAGGGGGCCAAGTGTTCGCTGAATCCACGAGCCACACTGGCACCAGCTAGGAGAAAATTTATCATCGTCAAGACAATATCTTACATGGTCGAGATTAAAATTCTGTATTTCTTCCTAAAGGAACCAACAGTTGCAAATATGTGTCATAAAAAACTATCAAAAAGTCTGCTTCTTCTTCCATTAATCTTTGAACGAAACATTGAACCAGATACCGGAAGTAATAAATAATAATTCTACAGCATTACTGGTCCACACCTTTATCCACTACAATACCACAACTAGGTTCCAACATAGTCCCACAATTGTAACTAATTAACATATTTACTAGTAGCTCCATTTCTAATGTTGATCTCTAATGTAGTGTATTGCTAAAATTTTCTAAGAAATGACTGTCCCTCCAGTCTCTTGACTTGTTTGGGATCACAGGTTGCTGGTTTATTTTCCACTAATAGTTTTTCCGAACATTAATTATGTTATAATAATATAATAATACATTATCTAAAATAGTTTGATGAAATAAAAAATTACAGCAGTAACCAGGAACTCTCTTTGAGGAGTCTGTAGTAGAATAGAATATAAACACTTCTTTATTTAGGCGAAATTAAGAACATATGATCCTTTCTTGCATTTAACCTCTTAAATGTAAGAGCTTGAGAATGATCAGAATGCCAAAATAGGACCTGAAAGCGTTGATCATTGAATGCACCTTAATGGCACAGACCTTGTGTCATATATCACAAGAGAAGAACACACTGCAGGGGCGCAACTGGAATGTAATATCGCAGATTTTAGTTTTGGTCCTGTCATCAGGACATCGTTGAGAAAGAGGCCTGAATTGGTCTTCCAACTAGCATTAAAAACTATGTGGAGTTTAGGCATGCTACTATGAGCCTTAAACTTGCAATGATGGAGCAGTATATAGCTAGGATGCAATCAGTCAATATCAGGAGACTCAACCATGTGACCTAGGTCTCAGACATGAAGTTGAGATTGAGGGTTTTGAACGAATTATTTTGAAGTTTGACTTCAACGGACTGGAACCTACACTGAGCAATGGCTTTAGAAGTTCCAAGAGGGGATTTTCGGGGTTAAAGGGGAGGCGGATGACATAGCTTGCTTGAGGGTCTCTAGAGTGAGTAGTGTTGAAGAAGTCATCACAAAGTGATTCTTCTACAGATTTTTTTACTGCAGAGAGAGGACTCTTGCCCCAGTTTCACTGTGTCCTGAAACACTGGAGAAAAGAGTGGAGATCAACCTTATTGGTTGAGAGTAGAGAGATAGATTTTGAGAGGCAGGGTGCAGACAGAAGGTGGTACCCATGATCACGAAGCCTAGATGGGTGCTGAGAACATGTGGCATTTTAGTGTCAAGAGAGTAGTGCTCATGAGTGTAGAGGGTAGATGGCAGCACCTAGTGGTATGTCAATGGGATCAGCCAGGATGTAGGGTTTCACCCACCGGAAGATTTCTGGTGAGAGTGTAGTGCATGGTAAATCCACAGATATCTTTTTCAAAATATGCAGAGGGTAATTAAAAGGCCAATATACAACCAGAGAGAGATTCCATTTGGACTTGCAATAAACCCTTTGTACGGACCGAAGTTTGACACAGTCCAACAGAAGTCAATTAAGATTGCCAAAGAGCTGAGCGGCGTGCTTGCTGATAAAGTCTGACATGCTGCTAGGTTCAAGAAGAGCATGACATATAATAAAATCAACAAAAGAATAAACATATAAAATTTTAAATGAACAAATTAATAACACAGAATAAAATATAATTGTTTTGGCTACTCTGTTCATAACAATGTTTAAGCCCATGATATAGAACCAGTTTATGAAAAGCATCTGGAATGAGGAAGTATGACCTTGTAGATAACACCCACACTACAACAGCAGTTTGACCTTGAAGATACTGACACACATCAATCTAAAAGTAATTTATCCCAGTCACGACTAGTTGAGAACTGTCCAAAAACCAAAGAACGTTCACCGATCCAACAAGAATTATGTCTGTGTATCTGTAATGTTGACATCACTATATGCACTGTTTGATCTCTCTATGTCCAGTGCACTGGAAATTCTTATAAAATCACAGTTCTCATTCTTTCTAAAAAATTTTTTGAATTCACTATCCACAAAAACTTGAATCCTTTTTTTAGCATCGTAGCATAAAGAAGTGTTTTTATAATATGGTGTTAAAAGATCATTAACAAGAACACGTTTTACTGGAGCCGTTGAAACCAATACAGAAGAAGGAACTTTTATATTGCGATCAGAAACAACTGGCTCATTTATAGTCATGGCCGACTTGAGAATTACTTGTAAACCAACCACATTCTCATTTTTAACTTCTGGCACTCCTTCAATCATTATCATTTCAACCCATATTGCACTATCTCCTCTAGCTGTGTTTTCAGCATAGTTACCTTTTTTAATTTTAAACCAATCGATTTACATGGTTTCTCTCAACATCATGAAATTTATTTTAAGGACTTTTTTGAAAATACTGAAAAATAACATGTACTTTTACGTATTTATGACACCATTGTAATTCTTAAGGAATGTGCAATAAAGAAAATTGTGTTGTATTATCTCTCAGTTTAATTGTTTCAATAAAATCATAAATTGAAGAACAATTATCCACAGATTTTTTAAATTCCATAACTTTATTGTTTAAAATTTTAAACTTATTTTCAATAGCAAAAACTAAGGATAACGTCTACCATCACACAAAAATTGTTCAGCATTTAAGTTGCTGTATGGTTGGCATAAACTTTAACAAAGCACCAACCAATCAAGTATTGTAATTACCGTCAACTACGACTTTCCACAGAGGACATATTATATAATTCATTAAAACTTTAACAACTCACCAGTAAGATACTTTATGATGAGGTTCCAGCCAATGGTATAGGCCACCAACTCTCCATTGGTGACATAGCTGTAACTATACACCGAGCCGGCCTTGGGTATCCGTGCTCCTAATTCAGCGTAGGAGAAGCCTGTGTCATAAAGTAAAGAACTTAGGATATTAATAAAAAAATTATATTCTACAACATAAAAAAGTAACTGTACTAATCCTTAAGCAGAATTGCTGTTATATGTATTGAAAGAGAAACTTGTTTGTCACATAATTGTCTTACAACAAACTTTTTTTATTTAATTGGTTTTTTCCTAAATCCTATATATAAATTCGAAAGTGAGTTTGTTGTTTGTTACGCTTTTACATGTAAACTATTCAACCGATTGTACTGACATTTTACAGGAACATTCTTACGGTACCTGGTTAGGATACAGGTTTATTCTTATTTGGAAAAACCATGGGTATAAACCATGGTTAAAAACAATGGCATTCTAAACCACTCTTGAATTAAGTCCCAGTCACTGAATGATATTCCAATCTCATGAACCATTTTAGATTTAACTTTAAAGAAACTTGTTTTGGGATCTTGGAGAAAAAGAGTGAAACAGTTTTTATAAATACCCGTGAAATTTCTCTCCAACACTCCATCATATGTGATTGAATAGTTCTAACGATTTTCATAAAAACTCAACTATTTTTGGTTTGGCATATGGAGGAAGTCTAATAGTGAACCCCTTAGCTTTTCGGTAATACATGATGGAGGTCTATGTAGTTTAGAAACAGAAGTAGGTATATTTTAGATATATACTATGTCGGGGTTCATTGTTAACAGCTTCAGATGTTAAGCAAAATTACTAATCGCTCTTATTTTAGCTTTTGCGTGTGTATGAGCACTTCTGATTCAAAAGAATTATATTTCAATGCCAAGGTTGAGTTTGCCTTGTTTCCCCGATCAACAATATATATATATATATATATATACATACACAGATCTGTGAAGCCTACTTCGATCATGAAACATCTGTTTTTGGTTATTTTAATTTACTTCCAGTCTGATGTTTCTGGTGCCACACTTGAGTTTGCTTTGTTACCCCGATCAAGAAGATGTATACTTATGCAAGTCTGAGAAACCTACTTCTGTCAAAAACAACTATGATGGGTTTCGTGACTGTCTTTAAATCTGTATTAAAAGTTGGACAGTAATTTGTCTTCTATAAATGGATTACACTACTAATCAAGCAGTTCTATACTTACTATTTACTCAAATGTACAGTTAAGACTAGAATTTTAATAAATCCTATAATTTTCATATCTGGATATTTTCTTAATCTGTGCTCAACAGCGGTTGCAGAAAAGGTTGAAATAAGAAGTGATTTTTTATCAAACTTACTCTATACTTTCAAGACTATAAATGTAAAGAAATTTAAAATGGTATTTAGCAAAGTCTTTCATTCGAGAGATTGGAAAAATTTCATTCCTGTACGTCGTCTCCATGATACAGTAGAACCCCTCATATCCGGCCTCGGTTTTACCGCACCTCGGTTTATCCGGGAACTTCCCGGAAGCCAATATCGAAATTTATTTACCACGGCTTGCAGACGCGCAGTTGCACGCACTAGTCTCCCACGACTCTTGCGTTATTTTGGTGTATCTATTTGTTTACATTTTCCTGTGTTGTCCTCAGTTGAGCTAATAGGTTTAACCTGTAAACAGTTCGTTGATTATTTCCAGTGCGGTTAGTACAGTACAGTACAATTCTTTTGTTTCGTCAAGTGTTGTGTAGTGTAGGTTGGTTTATCCGGCCGAATCGGTACCCGGCCAGGGGCTCGGTCCCGTGGTGGCCGGATATGAGGGGTTCTACTGTATCTCAAAAACGAATTGACGTATAAGCATGAAGCTTCATTTTTATATAGGTAACAATGAGTTTGATTATGGTTCATGTTACTCCATGGAATTTGGCTGAGTGTTAGCGAATAATCTTACATTAGCCTTATGGGTGGGTTATAATGATGGCAACAAGAAAATAGAAAAGTAAGAAAAAACTAATTCATCTACTACCCTGTGGCACTCTATATTTGAAGAAAGATTTCATCTGTAAACTTTATATTTGCATGACTTCCATTACTACATAGACAGCAATGAGTTCTATTATAGTGCATGTCCAATGAAGGAACTTGGCTAAGTGTTACTTGTGTGTCAATTTCTTTTCTGTATAACTGTCTGTCTGTTTATCTGTCCACAGTACATCTTGAGAATGAAATAAGCTATTGAAATTTTGCATGCAACCTCTGCAAAGCCTGTTACGCGACACATGATGTACTGTGTTCATACCTTGTGTTTAAGAGGTTAAACCTGTTGTCGTTTAAGTTAACAATCAAAAGTTAAAGTTTATTTATTTAACTAATTAGTTTAGTTATTTTAAATTTAAATCATATCACTTAATTACATATGTTATAAATCTAAAAATATATAAATACAAAGTAAAAAATAAATATAATGAAAATTTTCATGATAATTTTGTAACAAAAATTTTACTTCCAACCTTATCCCTTAGGTTTTATTTACTTGAACAGAAATTTTGATACTAGAACGAGAAACAATGTGTTTCTGTGAACAATTGATGACAATTAATATTTTTAATAACCATTAACCAACTGACCAGTGTTTACCTGTAAGGAGGGCATTGTAGGCTGCGTACAAGAACGAAAGGACTACACCAGGACCTGCGATATCTCGGGAGACGATACCAGGAAGCACGTACACTCCCACCCCGAGCGTAGAGCCGACACCCAGTGCTATCAAATCGACAGTAGACAACACTTTGCCCAGCTCTGACTGTTCTCCATCCAGCGCCTTCCGACGTGACAATGCCTGCCACAGCCCCATCCTGCCTCTACCAGAACATAACAAAATTACATTTACCACTATGTTAGTACACAACTGATTGTAGTTTTGTTTTGTAAAAACAAAGGTGAGAATCAATTAAATTCAAGATGGACATTACTGACAACACAGCTCATTGTGAGGGCAGGATTGTAACCTACACAATATTGTATTATAGTCTTATTCTGGAGTCTGTGCAAACTCAGACTCTCCATATGTACAGGCTATATTCTACCTTATTTGACAAGTTTTCATTCTTAAGATGAAAAACTACATCTTTCTCTAAGACAAGATTTTCTAAAAATGCACCTCTATGTAACTATGGCACTTTAAAATCATATTTACAGATAAATAGCTATGCTATTCCAGATCACATTCCTCTTGTGCAGCTTCTGGACTCTGAAGCAGTCACAGACTTGACTAATGGAAATTCTAGTCATGTTCGTCTGAAGAGATCCAAAAAAAAGTCGTCTACGAAGAAGCTCAAAACGAACTACATCATTTCGTCATCAGAGACACTTAGATTACAAAATATAAAAATATAGTGTAATCTAGTGCACGATTGAGTGCATTACAATGTTTCTGACACGATCTCAAAGCACGGTGGAGCAACCATGTTTTCAACACATGTGGCTTTGGTGGGAAGGGTTGGGAGTTCAATATAGTTGAGTTGATTCAGTTAGTGTTAGTGCCGGGAATACTTGTTGTCACAGACTTGACTCCACGAGTCGTGCTGATGAGACTCCAAAAAATAATCGGTAAGAAGTAGCTCAAAAATGAACTACATACAAAATATTAAAAAAATAAAATATAGTGCAATAGGTGAGATGATTTCTCATTGTTCCATCAGGTGCACAATTGAGTGCAATTCGATGTTTCTGGCACGATCTCTAAAACATGGTGGAACAACTGAGTTTTCTACACATAAAGTAGCAATGGTATATTGACAAGTAAGATGGTGGACACTAAATACCAACAGTGAAAGTGCTCCTACATTTTGTGAAGTTTTTAATGTGTAAACCAACAGAATACTCACTAAATATTCACCATTATTACACCAAACAACTCCAAGTGTAATTTAATTATAAAAATAAGCAAGACTTAAGTGCCAAATCAAGAATTCACTCAGCTAATTATGACACTACAGTGCTCACCTACTTTGACGGACAGTAACTACCTCTTCATATATACCTAATTTCTCATGTTATTTCAAGAATAAGATACTATAATATACAGTACATATTTTGTATTAGTAAATAAAAAATAAAGGGATCAGGAAATAATGTTTCCAGTAACCAATACAACACACTGAAAGGATAGTTAATCACTTTTGTGACGCCACTCTGCAACTTCCAACTCATAGCTAGTAGGGAAGTAAGATTTAAGACGTAGCAGTGCTCAACAACTCAACATCAGCTCTCACAAGGCTCACTGCAAGTATGACACACAGACTGGGAGTGTTGATCCGCAGTTGCTGACACCGCAGCTAGTCACTGCATCGCCATATATCAGCACTGTTAACCTGTTTTGACATCATATTCTGAACAACTAGATATCTACAACATTTTAAGTATTGACAATACTACTACACCATTTTCATCAAGAATTATAAATTTCAGCATTCTGACAATCAAATCTTTGACTTAAGCAGTCTGCTAAGCTTGAATAGAAAAAACAGCATATTTTATCATACAGACCATTTTTCAATACAATACAATATCCTTCCTAAAAACACCAATCCAAAAATATACTAAATCAGTGTAAAAAACAAATAAACTGTAAAAATTTAATTGAAGCCAATATAAAATAACTTACAGTTCCTAATTCTACTATTCCAAAATTATACTGCCTCCAAAAACAATGTTACATTAACAATGACACTACGCATTTGTTTCTTTATAAACTGAAACATATTGTTAATATTTTAGAACATTTAGAGCTGGAATAGGTACATTAGTTCAAATGCACAGTCCAGCGTACTTTCATCTAGCATAGTTTTTGCCGACTGCTTCAAAGGGAGTCTTTGATGTCAAATTCTGACTATCGTGTTTTGGGGCTGAGTAGTTTCCTAATTGCTGAAATCTAAAACAGCGTTAAAATATTTTTACTCACTATAAATGTACACAAATTGAAAATAATAAACAATGTTAAACACAACAGTTGATTACTTTAGAAATGCTTTTTTAATTAATATTTCACAACTTTAGAGACCAAGGTGGGATTTTGTCACTACTTTAAAGACTAGTGGAACATAGCCCGGAGGGTTTTCGAAATAAGAATAGGCCTTTATTCATCCCAGGGACCTTAAGAATGTCCATGTCAAATTTCAGTGCAATCGGTTGAATAGCTTTTTGATAGGTCATAGTAAAATATTGCTTTACATAAAAGCTCAAATTTTAGAGCTAGACACAAATGTATAATAGAAAAGTATAAAATGGAATAATACCAAAAATTTTAATTGCAAAATTTTTTTAACCTTAAAGTCTTGCTGATATTTTCAAGGAAAAAGATTTTTGTAAACAAATTATTTTATGACGTGTAGAATCCAAATAATTCCATTTATGCATGTCAATGTTAATTCTTCCCAGAAAAGCAGTAAAAATTATGTTTCTGTCAAAAACTAACAAAAAAACAAGTATATATGCCATAACGTACCATTAAAATTGTCAGAAATTCATTAGTTTCGAAGGCAAATAATTAAATTTTCATGAAATTATGTTTTAGTCTATTAGTAAAATACTACTTGTTTAATTAATAATAAAATATAGTATTAATATACACATTTGTTTAAAATTAGTTAATATACAAATTTGTTAAACAACAAATAACCTGTTAGTGAGTTAAGTTTGTGAAGAATCATCACAATCCATTATTATGTAAGTCCAAGGGATAACAATTCAGGTGAACTGTTAAATCAAAATATCAAACAACAATCACAATGCATTTACCAATTATAACTTTATCAGAAGAAAGAGTATTCCATTCATAACACTTTTGACAGTGGCGGGCACTACAGCGTCAATATGATTACGAACTACAATTATGATGTTACATTCGGGATGTGATTGGCAGCCAGCACCAACGTAAATATTTTGGTCCTCTAAAAACTCCTTGAATACATAGAGAGGTTAGAACTACAGTCAGAGCCAAGACCAGTCCACTTTTTCAAAAGTCCTTGTTTTGTGAGAAAACCTGTTTGTGAAGCAGACCAGTCAAATATCACATCTATTCTAATATTATTTGTGTCGTTTAATCGAACTAAATTAATACCTGATTGATGCAAAGAACAAATTTTGAGATAATCGGACTTTTTGAATCTTTTATATTATTATTATTATTATGCAGATTTTTGTATATATATATATATTATACATTTTAGACCTATGTATTAAAAATTGTCCATTAAGAATTAGTAATGCATTCAATATAATGAGAGAACTAAATTAAGAGAAAGAACGTCCTATTTGCTTGTATTATGGACTATTTTAATCGGCTGTGCGTTAGCGAAGCTTGTTACTCTGGTGAAAAGAAAATTTTAGCTTCAGTTTGTTTGTCTGTCTACACGGTATATATAAACCTTATGACTTTAAACAAACACGAATATAACTAAATTTTGTACAGAGCTTTATTTTTATATTTATAACAAGATATTCGATAATGGTGCATTCTAGGAAGTTGGTTGAGCATCAGCAAAACCAAACTTTCCACAGAATATCTCGAGAACAGAACCAGTTCTAAACTTGGAATTTTGCCAAAACTCAAAGCGATAGAAATTTTATTCTGTCGATCTTTCTGTTTTTCGCATGATATCTCAATAACAAAACGACTTAAGGTCTTTAAAATTTTCATTAGTTTTTTATGACAAAGGAAAGACCGAGTTTGATTATAATCTGTGTCCGTTCTTGGCATATGGATGAACGTTAGCAAAGCGTATCAACATTATTAATATGAATTCATTACACTTCAATGCCTGTAGAGTTTAAAATGATACACGTGTGTGTGTGTGTGTGTGTGTGTGTGTGTGTGTGTGTGTGTGTGTGTGTGTGTGTGTGTGTGTGTGTGTGTGCACGCGCGCGCGCGTAAGAAGAAACATATTTAAAATGTTGTCAAATAAATTCTGCAAATGCTCTTTGGTGACGTTTTTAATTATTCAATGTTGTCCAGACAACATCTACACTTTTCTTCAAGTTCTTTTGCATGACTTAACAAACAACAACAATTGTTAATGACAACACGTCCCCTTTTTGAACATTTAAAAATACTTCCATTACAGTATATGTGTGTCTGCAGTGTAATGAGACTATTCTATAATAAAAATGGTAACATACCTCGTGATAATAATGCATACAAGCATATACTTAGGAATAGAAGTGCATTTTTTGTCCCAAAACATTGTACAACCCTTTTTATAAAATCCTATATTTTTGTTGCACCTAGGATTTATAATAAATTACCAGACCGTATTAAAACTTATAAAAATGTTAATATATTCTTAAAAAGACTTAAACATTGGTTATTTAGTATGAAAGAGATTGAAACACTGCTAGAGATTCCTGGTTGAAGTAATTTAAAGTTGTGGTAGCGTACATTGCAGCAAGTTATTGTTAATTAATTGTTTTATTTCTTATATTTTCATATTAGTAATAACTGTATTAATATTATTTTATTATTATATGTATGTATGTGTGTATGTATGTATATAGATGTGTGTGAATGTATATTTTACAAGGAGTTATTTAATTTTACATTATATGGCACAATTTAAGCATATTAAATAGACGCATGTTTTGTATTGATTGTTTTTGAGCGAGAAGTTGAATTTTATGTTTTTGTTATTCTGAAGCTGGATTCTTGTCAAAATACATTGATGGAACCTCCAAACAGGCTTAGCCTTGGAGGCCCCATTATTTCCTCAAACACATTAATACCATAATTTGGTTTGTTTTAAAACTATTAAATTAAACTGGCATTTAAGTTTATTTTTAAGTAGGGATTATTATATGTAGCTTAAAACAAACCTGGCAACAAGACGTTTTAGTTTTAATTTTCTTCTGTGTAAAAATGAATCACTTGTAAATATTTATTATATTTCGAGGAAATGCATATATTCTACTTCTTCTACTTAAAAATGTTGACTGAATTGTGAGTTTTTTTTATAAGAAAAGACATTCATATTTGGATATTCGAATTCAGGTTATGAGGGCTACAAGGCTACCTCATTAAAACTGGGCGTTTATTTTTATCTTATAACGATGAAGTTACATCAATCAGCTCTTGAGACCAAGTCTTTCGCACACTCTCAGACAATATAATAATGAGATCTTTACCTTCAAAATAATCACCGTATTCATGTAGTAATGCCGTGTTAAGTTCATATAAGACCTAGTTTCTATAGTTCATTCAAAATTATTTTTAGCTATAATAAAGACTCCTTTGTTGTGTTAGAATGTGTGATTGTTAAATCAATTTTTTATTCCTAAAAATACCTTTGCCAATTGAATTTTAATGTGCCGAGTGTATTTCTCACAAATTGTTCTAATAAGCATTTACTGATATTTAAAAAGGCTCACTTAAATAGCAATTGAATAGTAAACTCTGGGTTTATTTTTAGTTTTAGAGTGATAGAGTGACAAGCAATAAAATATGACATTCACAGCTTGAATATCAAGCGATTCATTTGACACTCGAGAATTTAAATTAAAGGTACAGATATTGAATCTGATAAAAACAATAAACATGCATTTAAAAAGAGGCAAATAATGGAGGATATTAATACAAAAAGAGATTAAAATTGATGCCAACTTGCCGACATGGTTTTTATCTTCTAACACACTCGGGAAGCACCACATTCTTTGACTCCTATTGAGCCGACTCGGTGTCCATTAGTAGATGGGCAATTGGCGCAGCCGCTATTACTGTACAGAAGTCACTTGTCTCGGACCAGAAAAAATTCCACCACAAATCTAACGATATTACAAAATCTAACACGGGGACATGGGGGGCTACAAAATACCCTGCACCTTGATGCGAGAGAAACTGCGACCGCTTCTGGGCTTACAATCTTAACGACTCCGACCAACTGTTACTAACTACGATATAAACAGTGCCCATGCCCTAGGTCATATCATAGACAACTCCAGCTACACACTGCTTGAGGAGAGACACTATGCCAACCGATCAGATCATCACGCGATGTTCATCAGCTAACGGGGAGCAATCACCTGATTTAACGTCCAGCTACAGAGTGCAACTCAACCCAGTTTATTAATTTTGGACAGAGAATACTAATACGAACTAAATTATTTTAAGTAATAAAATTCAATCGTACTTTAATAAAATATACCTTTTTTAATTATATTGAGCAATATGATTCATAGTTCAAATACTTGTTCTAAAGTATATATTACCGACATAGTTTATTCTTAAAAGCCCTATAAACAAGTTTTTATGTGCAAGCTCGTAAGATTTCGAAAAACTTACAAGCTCATTTTATTTGCAGACATTAATTTTACAATCAGGATCAATTGTAAATGTTATATAACTACTATTTAAAAAAGAATACAATTTCATTTATTAAACAGTCTTATCGATTCTGAGATAACGGATAAAGTAACATCAACTACAGGCTACAGCATATTTCTTCCTGCTCTGTTCAATATGTTAGCGATAAATGCGATTTGACAATCGCGCGAAAAGTAGCATGTACGCGATTAACGACACACCACTAATAATAAACTATGAGACAACATGACAACATGTCATGAAAGAACAAATCTGTTGCCATGTAAGTCGTTCAGACTGCGCGTTATTTAGAGGCAAACAAAAGAAACGGAAATGATAAATATATAACAGAAATTTCAAGAGAAGTTTTATATTGATTGAACTATCACAATAACAAAAAGTATCCAATATTTAAATGTAGTTCATCAACATGACATTATTATCAGGCAATTATAATGGCTTAAATATCCTAGTTAAATTTTTAAGTATTATCCTGTTGTCTTTATCTTACTTGTTTATTGTTGTATTACATACAGCATTTGATCTGTACATTACACTTTACCATACACTCCATCACAACAACATGTCTTGCCCAGAGGTATGCCCAGTTTGCGTTATCCTTGTGACTGATGCTGACAAAGGTATACAATGTAATGGACCTTGCAATAGATGGTTTCATGCGTCTTGCGCAGGTATATCTCAAACTGAGTACAATAAATTAGTTAAAAATGATAATCAGAAGTGGTCCTGTGGGCGTGATGATTGCATCAATGGTTCTAAACAGCCTCTAAACATTCTACTACGCCAACTATCGCTGTTGAATGAAAAGATCACGAGCTTGGCAGGCAAAATTGATACACTTACACCTTTGCCAGCTAAGATCGATCAAATAATTGAGCAAGTTGATAGTCTAAATAAAAATCTTGCCTCACTTGATAAACGTGTCTCGGATAATGAGGAAAAAATTGTTATTCTTGAGAAATCAATCAAAGATATTCCTAGGACTAACACTAACGATATTGAAGGTGTCGTTGCTGAGGTCAATGAGCGCGCCCGCCGTGCATCAAATGTGATGATATATGGTCTTCCTGAATCTAATAGCCCTGATGTCAAGTTTAGAATTACCCATGACCTTGAGATCGTCACTGAGCTACTCAAGTCTTCACACTCTACTTTCAGCAGCGAGGGGGTTAAAACTTACCGCATTGGCAAAAAGACAAATGATAAACATAGACCCCTCAAAGTAATCTTGAAGAGTGAGCATGATGTTCGCCTTGTGTTGACTAACTTCTCATCTGAAGCTGCGGCAAAGGTTGACCAGATTTTCTCAGCTGTTAAAATTGCTAGGGATCGCACTCCACAGGAACAAAAGTATCTGAAATCTGTGATAGCTGAGCTTGAGGAGAGGAAATCCCGCGGCGAACAAAACCTGACTATAAAGTACATAAATAATGTCCCACAAATTGTTAAGAATTCAAAAAACTAGTAAGGCACAACGGTTCCCCATTGTTTATTTCCTGTTATTTTCAAAATGTCAACGGTCTGAGGAGTAAAATGAACTCATTAACGCAAGGAATAAATACTTCACCCTATGATATTATATCGCTGGTCGAAACCAATCTATCACCTGATATACACGATGCTGAGCTTAATCTTACGGGGTTCCATATCTTCAGGTGTGATAGGTCATCACTTACTAGTGACAAGTCGGGTGGTGGTGGAGTTCTCATAGCCGTACGAAATTGTATTTCTTGCACCAGGATTCCCACCAATGTCAATGACATTGAATGTATATTTATCTTGTGTAAGTTTCCCACCTCCTCAGTACTTCTGGGAAATGTCTATATACCTCCTAATCAGCCAACCATTAAGTATTCGGATTTTAGAGATGCTATGGATGAGGTCTATAATTCCCTGGGTGAACCTGCAGATGTCATAATAATGGGAGACTTTAATCAGCCTGACACAAAATGGACGCGGCCTGACATTACTTCTGTGTCAAACTCTTCCCGTTGTCTGCTTGAACTTATTGGTGCATATAGCCTGAGACAGTTAAATTATATAACCAACTACCGAGATGTATGTCTTGATCTGATACTCTCTTCAATTGAGACATCTGAAGTTGTGCATGCGCCTGATGTACTGTTGGAGGAAGATAGACACCATCCTGCTTTGTCTTTTGAATTTGAAGTGTTGCAGCCTTCCACGACTGAAAGCCAGAAACGGGTGCTTAACTTTCGAAGGTGTGATGTCGATGCTGTTTTCAATGGGCTGCAGGTTCTAAGCTACCCTGCATCAAGTGAGTTGGCGGATCCTGAGCGGGCTTTCACAAACTTCAGCGACTACCTGGCCTCTTTAGTTAGGGTCAATACTCCACTCAAAAGAGTTGGTGGAGCTAGATTCCCCTCCTGGTTCTCTAAAAAATTGAAACTTCTGGTTATCAGGAAGAAACAGTTACATAAAGTCTACAAGCATACTAGGGCGCACATTGATTATGATAATTTTCGGAGAACTAGAAGGGAGTGCAGAGACCTCACCCACGCGTGCTATTCAGAATACATCGGTAAGGTTGAAAATGGTATTCCTAGAGATATTAAGTCCTTTTGGTCTCATGTTGGTAGCCTTAAAAGTTCTCCTAACGTTCCGACACACATGACTTTAGACAAAAAGGAAGCTACTGATCCTACTAGCAAGTGTGATTTGTTTGCTCGGTATTTTTCTTCAGTATTTAGTGATACTACAGTTCCTATTCCTAGATTTGATTATGGTTGGAACCAAACATTATCCAGCTGTTCAATAACAACCTTGGATGTCCAACAGACCCTCGAATCACTGGATGCCAGGAAGAGTGCTGGGCCGGATGATATACCACCACGAGTTCTAAAACAGTGTGCTCCAATACTTGCAGTTCATTTAACAATTCTCTTCAGGCCTCTACTTGCTTCTGGAGTCTTTCCATCAAACTTGAAGCAGAGCTATGTAATCCCAATATTTAAGTCTGGAGATAGAGGGAACATAAGAGACTATAGACCCATTGTGATACAGTCTGCTCTCGCTAAGGTGTTTGAAAGTATCATCTTGAACAATATATATTCTCAACTCAAGAGTCGCATCTGTTTGGAGCAACATGGTTTCTTGAAGGGCCGCTCTACCACAACCAATCTACTGATGTTTCAGGAATATATAATGTCAGCTTTTGCAAATTCCTCACAGGTAGATTGCATATATCTAGATTTTAGCAAAGCATTCGATAAGATTAATCACAGTCTACTTATATCAAAGCTTGAAGGCTATGGCATTTGGGGACCTCTGCTTCGTTGGATGAGTAGCTATTTGCGGGAACGTACTCTTATAGTCAAGTACGATGGAGGTACGTCCTTGCCATTCTCTGTCCCCTCAGGTGTACCACAGGGATCTCATCTGGGCCCACTGCTTTTTAACCTGTTTATCAATGATATTTCTAGTGCAATATCATCGAAGTTTCTTCTGTTTGCTGACGATATTAAGGTTTTCAGCAGGGTTACATCTCCTCATGACCAAGAGGAACTCCAACATTCCCTTGACAGGATAAGTAACTGGTGCAGAGTAAATGCTATGGAGCTTAATATAGCCAAGTGTCTTGTCATCAGCTACACTCGAAGCAACACAGCCAGGCCCTTTGACTATTCTCTAAATGGATCCCCTCTTAAGATAGTAGACAGAGTCAGGGACCTCGGAGTTATTATGACACCCTCCCTAAGCCCTCACGAACACATAATGCATGTTACAAATAAGGCCTCTTCTATGCTTGGGTTTATTGCCCGAACTTGCAAAGACTTCAGATCCCCCTCTACATTGGCTATCCTCTATAAGACTCTTGTGCGTCCTTTGTTGGAGTACTGTTCCGTTGTTTGGTCTCCATATCAAGCAGGCCACATTGTGCTGCTGAACAGAGTACAGGTGCGTTGCTTAAGACTTCTTGGAGTCAAACTGGGATATAATTATCTTGCAACCCCCGTCGCTGAGATTGAGATGCTATATGGACTGCAACCTCTCCAGGAAAGAAGAAAATATATTGATATTTTATTCCTGTACAGGCTGGTGAACGGCTTCCTCGACTGCCCTCATCTAGTGTCGGATATAGACTTCTCTATACCAAGAGGTACCCGCTCTAAGACACTTTTCTGCAGAAGATTTAGGCCCACATATTATGCATCAAACCATGGAATATGCAGACTTCTAAAACTGGGTAGCGAGGCAGCGCACATCGACTTTTTTCACGATTCAAAATACACCCTGAAAAACAAATTATTAAATGTAAACACCTAACACATGCTTAAACAGATCCACTTACAGTAACTAACAGCTACGATCAGGGGCGCACCCAGAATTTTGGTTTGGGGGGGGGCTTCGGCTTCCCAAGTATAAAATGTAACGCCTATAGTTTTCCATTACATGACCTTCAATGACCAGTAATATATAATTAGTTGGCCTATAACATATCGAAACTACAATAATGTAACATTTGGTACATCACTGTATTACATGATCATTAGATAATTGAGTAAGCTAAAACCAACTGTCTGTGGCCTGTTTCATAATCAACTACAAGTTAATCTTATTAGAGAAAAATTTAAGTTAATAGGCTACTATTACATTAAACAGCTTTTAGCTCAATTAAAAACCTTATTAAAATTACAAGTTAAAGCTTTATATTGATTTTTATTATGAAATGTCATCCTGGAATAAGTTGGACTGTCATTAATTAGTTTTAAGTTTTCAAGGAAAGAAATAATACATTTAAATTACAAATGTAAATTTAATGATTACAAAATGAGATGTAAGTTAAAGTTAAAATATTTACAAGACAAAATCTAGACGTCTGGTCGATTTTTTGAGAACAGAAACTACCTCTGTATTGGTCACTTCTATTTCACGGTGAATATTCAAAGCCGCCAGTCCACTCAGTCTGTTAGCACCCATGGTATTCCTTAGATAGGTCTTGAGTCTACGTAATGTTGAGAACGACCTTTCTGCTGTACTCGTAGTTTACAGGGATAGTGCACAATATTTTCAACAATATGTGGATTGTTAGGAAACATGTCCTTATCACACAAGTTCAACAAATCAATTACATTTCTTGGTGTGTTGGTGTGGGTCTTAAAGCTGTTGTGCCACAACTCAAACTCGGCTTTGAGCAGGCTTTCGTTGTTCCCACCACTTTCAATTATGTCATTTTTATAAAACAACAACACAGCTGCAGATAATTAAGTTTTGAGGTTTTCTTCCTTTCCACGTGATCCATCGGCTGTAGGCATCAGACACTCAAACCCCTTCAATATGTCTTTATGTTTCATGAATCGGGATTCCAAAGAACTTATCAAAGATTCAATCCAAGGGATGAAAATAGATCGCCGGTAGTACACTTCAGGCGTATCTGCTGGTGTGTTGTTTCTATTTTGTTGTCTGCCAACTGTTCGGGGCATGGAGATTTTACATCCAAAGTTGTTTGGCCATATGGGTAGCCTCTTCAAACAAGGAGTGAAACTCTTCATCCGCATTTGTTCTTATGGATTTTAGGCTTTCAAGTACAGTTTCAGCATGTGTGATTGCAGAAGATAGTTCCAAATCACTTCCTTGCAGCTTTTTGCTTAGGTTTACAGTGTAACCAAGGAGCTTGTCTGATGCCAAGAGAGAAATGATGAATTCGCCTTGACGTAAAGAGCTGAGTAAAATAAGAGTTCCAGAAGAAGAGTCTCTATCACTCCAGTTTTTTATTTCCTCCAACGCTACTTCAACTGGTTGAAGAAGCTCCTTCATGACAAAGACGGCATCATGCCCTTTGCACCCATCTTGTTGGACAAAGTTGTAGCAGTTTTTTCCTGTTGGTTTCAACATTTATCTCCGATGCAATACACTGTTGTAAAACGGCTTGTCTTTTAGGAGTGTTGAAAAAATTATACACCCTCTCTACTATTCCGAAACAGTTTCTGATAGGTGCAACTTCAGAAGCGTTTGATAATGCCAGATTAAGGCTATGAGAAGCGCAATGCACAAATATTGCTGTGGGGTGAGCTTCTTGGATACAGGCTTGGGTCCCATTAAACTTCCACTCATGGCAGCCGCTCCATCGTACCCCTGGCCACGTAGGTTATTGACGTCATGTTACTATCTTCAAGTCCTTTTATTACAGTTTTTGCCAACTCCCTACCGGTTGTGGAGGTTAGTGGCATATGAACTTGAGAAATTGCTCACATATTTGGTAATTATTTGATGCATCAGAATTACGTATCGTAGACACAACGAAAAAACTGTTCAATTGTTGAAACATCGGACGTTTCATCTGCGAGAATACTAAAAAACTTAGCCTCTTTAACTTTAGTTGCTATTTTTTCAGTTATGATCTGGTTACAAGCATCAATTATTTGGTTTTGGAAGTTCCAACTTATGTACGTAGCATTTTTTCCACATGATTCAAAGTGTTTTTTTAAATCTTGATCCCCCGCTTCAATTCTGGCTCTAAGCAGTGCTCTAAAGTTACCCTCATTCTCGGCAGGTCTACGATTTATATCAAACTCGCCATAATCTCTATGGCCCCTAAGAGCAATATTTTGCCTTCCACACAAAAATAATAGTGTCTATTATCGGAAGGATTCTTTTCACGTTGTTTTGGGCTTGAAGGTCTTTCCCTTTATCAAGGGATTTGTCGATTGATTTGATTTCACTATCCATTACTCTTTTAAAGTTAGCTGCGCTTACACAAGAGTCCTTGTGGTACTGTGAGGCTGCATGCTTTTCAAATTTTTCTAATGCTTTTTTCCAGTTAGAAAAAACCTTCCTCAACAAGTTGGCCAGTATGTTGAGCGTTACTCTTGCCTACTTCTTTTTGAAAAAAAGCATACAATGAACACAGTATGCAGAGTCTTCAATTCCAGAATAAGACAGCCAAGTTATATTTATTTAGCCATGAAAAACAAAAATTTTCGTTGTTGAGTCCCGTACGTTCTGTAAGGAAAGTTAAAACTACTTTGAGGGACCCATCTGTCATTCAACACTTTTAACTTTTCACTGTCTGTCAATTTTTTTGTTTTAAACAAAGCAATGTCTAAGTTATTTTGACTTACATCGGACTGCAGAGTTCTTACGTTAGCTCCCGAGACATCCTCCAACACAAACTCAGGCTGTTCAGCACATGTAGGCAGCTCCTTACTTGCCGAAATATTTTTGTGGCATTTCAACGGTTTAAAATAGTTTTGTATACTAGCTTTTCTTTTATCACCCATAACTTACTAGACTAATGTCCAACCAATTTGTCAGACCTAGACCACTAGACCACAAACACAGCTTGAACTTGACAGCCAGACAACCCATAACACACACACTATACTGCAATTCGATAAAACTACGACTGTCAACTGGACAAAAGACAAATTCACTGCCGGGGCGGGCACGGGCGCGTCTGGTGAGAGTTGTGGAAACTAGAGCTGGTCGCCCATGGCAACGGCACGTAGTCATCGCCATAGAGCAGGATGGAATGGAGGGAGCTAACACAGCAGCGCAGGCAGTTATACTGTGAATACATACGTCTAAATATTTGTTTCACAACTCTTGATTTCTATGATTTAATCTGTGTTACTTTAATAAATAGGTTTAACGTTACCATTCATTATAGTTTATAAAAGTACGATAAAAACATATATGATGATACATAACGAATGAATTAGTCACATACAGTATTTATTAGTCGGATATATCAGGTCCTTGGGGGGGGCTTAAGCCCCCAAAGCCCCCCCTGGGTGCGCCACTGGCTACGATTGTATTAATTATTGATAGTATATTGTTGAGTTTCTAAATTTTATTAATGTTATAGAATTGGTCAACTATTTATTTATCGTTGCTGTTACTGTATTGTTATTATTCCTTGTTATTTACTGTTGTTTTTGTTATTTATATTTATAGTATATCACTCTGTTATTGCCTATGTTGTTCAAGTTAGAGCTTACATAGGACTGTTTATATTGATTATGATTTGTCATCTCGATTGCTAAGTACTTGATTTGTTGAATTACTTTTGTAAAAATGGTGGAACCGTTGAAATAAATAAATAAACGTCTAGCAAAGTTGTGGCAGCAACAATTATTGTTTTATATTATTTTGTATTTGTATATTTCAACAATAAACTGTTTTCACTACATTGCGACGAATACAGCTAGCTAATATAGTTTAAACACGTTCCAAAACTAAAATAAGTTATTCAAAGTAACTAGGAATATATAATAATATAGAAGTACATATTAAATCTTCTTATCTTCAAAGCACTGCTACAATTGGAGAACTGAAAAAAGCTACGGCACAACGCACAACATTAAAAAAATAGCACAATAAGCGAAAATGGCAATATGATTGCCTGGCGAAATTTGCTTTTTTTCAGATTGGTTGAATTGTTAAAAATGTATTTTGTGTTGTAAATCTGTGGAGTATTTTAGATTAACTTATCTTTTGTTTGGTTTCATCGTGTTACTTTTATTGTTCTATAATCAGACAAGGCATGTTGTTCCGGAGTCATAGGTTAAGATTTGCGATAATTTAGTGTGTTATTTGTTTAGGTTTATACCAATTGTATCTGATATGCTATTTAATAAAATGACAGATAAGAGACTTACTAATAGTTTTAAGAGTTACGTGGGATTTGATGATGAGGTAAGTAATTTATGCTAAATTATAGAGTATACAAGTGTATAAAGTCTTTGTTTTGTAATATTTGAATAAAATTATTGAACCGACTAATTTGTTATTCTCAGCTTATAATTTTGTAATTGGCAATTCGATTAGTTGGCAATTTTTGTCATACATTATTGAATATATCAAAATGAAAATTATGTAGGCTATAATATCCTACCCCAATGAAACTTTACTAAGAAGTGGCTGAGTTGTTTCTTACAGGCTATTAGGATGTAGAGTACTGTATAATAAGTTTTGAAGAAGTTTATTGCTATTGATCAACCAATTCTAGGCTGCAGTATAATAAATGACGGTAATTATCATATTAACCGCCGGGGCGGAAAAATACGAGTTTTGCGTTCTTAACTTATTGGAATCGTCCTATATAAAAAAAGTATAAGGTTTGATGGGGTGGAAATGAGAAATAACGAAGTTCTAGAAAATAAAAAATTAAATAACTTTCCAGTAATATCTCCATGTTCTACATCCACGTCTAGCGTCACGTGACCTTTTGTGGCCAATGATTGAACCTCGTGATGACGTCATCGGTTGCGCCGCCATCTTTGCAAACGTAAATGAGAAATTACAGAAATGAGCAGAATTTTGATCAAAATTAATAATGTTTTTCTTAATTTCGAGAAAAAAATTAATTACGAGTGCCTCCGGCCATCAGCGCGGGCTTCGGCAGCACCTTTGGTGCTGCCCCGCGCTGATGTCAATAAAAGAAAAACATCCCTCGAGATAGTACCTATCAGTAAAATATAAAATTCTAGAGGGGCTGATCAAAAATATAAATTGAAATGTAATGCAAAGGCAATTATGTAAAGTTTAAAAACTAAATAAATCATGAAAAACTCAAATATATAGATGGATATTAACAGAGAACACTTACCATTAGTGTGTTGGCGGATATAGCTAAACAGCAGCAACAAAAAAGTGGTCTATCACAACGAAACGACAAAGTCTCCCGGTTTAAAAACACCACTCGACCGCACGACGACGAACAAATACACTCATTTTTAAAAATGCCCTGTTCTATTAAAAAAGAGATAATTTCGTTTCGGTTAAAACGTAAGCTCTTTACGTGCCCTACGAAACACTCCGACACACACAATTCACTAGGGTTGGTTGAACTAGTGGATGGTTGATTCATCATTGTAAACTCACTCACTCAATCCGACCTACTGAACACGATATCTTGTGTAGAACTGACCTATGCCCCGGACAACTCAGATAACAGGTATGCTATCAGGCTGCTATCAGTCCCGGCCGCAGATAATATTCAAGTAAACAGATTATCCAGACACAGCACACAAACTGAACATTAAAACATTAGAAACTTTACCACTTATCAATATACCCCCTAAAATCATGTTATTTGTCATTTGCACCCCCTAGTACTATATATATTTTTTGTTCAGGAGGGTGAGCAGAATACGTTGGTAACGTCAAATTCGTGATTTGCCGCCCCGGCGTTTAATCTTACTGGTACCTAAATGACAACCAACAAAATCAAATCATCGCTATTCATTACCATTTATTAATACCGAAAACAGAAAACGGCGGACTAAGTAATTAAGAATTTACTGATATTTCAAAGAACAATTAGTTCAACTGGTTTTTAATCTTACAAATTAATATATTATCCATAAATAAAAAACTATCGGGCAGAGTACGATAAGAGGACCAGGTTTTTATCTCACTTATTACAATCATCGATACTTAGTATACAAATAACAGAACTATAAATTGATATCAATGTATCTAAAATACTGAATGAAAGTCACATGTTTCAAACTGATAGAGATAGTTTAAACAGTTACATTATGTCATAAATACTAAAGGAACTATAACGATTAATCAAATGATAAAATTAAGACAGGTAACAGGAAAGATGTCATTTAAATAATAAAGAAAATGTACTTTGGGATTATACCGACCACACCCAGACATGAATCGTTATTTGACATTTTGCTTCTACTGATTACTAGATTAGCGTAGAACAATATTTCGTCAATATAAAGCAGGAATTGTCTTATCGCAAACCCCTCCCCATCCTCAGACAAAGGTCAAAGTCGAGCAGTCTAGTAGATAACGTGACTGCAGAGTCTCGCCGCCCGTTCAGCTGGTGCCGTCAATACAATTTTGTCGACCCGGAAACTGGTGCTAATACTCAACAGGTTGAGCGAATGTGGGTTTCAGCTAAATGGCGTAATAAAAAACAACGACGAACAGCACGACACCATCTTGACTCATCTAGCTGAATACATGTGGCTGATATTGCTGCATTCTGAGCGTCACAGGAAACCCATTAACAATTGATAATCATTGTAATTTTGTAATTAAAGAGTTGTTTTTTCGTTCTATAATGTTTGTTTCTATAAATTTATATTTTTGTTTTCCTCATACTAGTGTGGTCGGTATAATCCCAAAGTACCAAACTTTTAAACACACTTTCTTAAACTATTAACCCATTAGCCTCCCACTTTGAAATCTTGAGAATTATTTACCAAAATTATAAAGTATTTAAAGGAATTTTTCAATTTTTAAAAATGCACTTTTGAAAAAATCAAAATTTTGAATTTGATTTACCAAAAAGATTCTTCAGTACAAAGTATATTGTGTTACTCATCTAAAGAAAGGGCATGTAAAACTGAATAAAATGACACCACTCCTATCTTTCTAGCTCAATTGAGAAAAGGTGATTTAAAAATTTGTCGGTTTCAGTTTTTTGGTGGATTTTGAGAAACTTTACATATCCGTAACTAAGAAACAGTGTGAAATGTTTGGGGCAAATTGGCGCTTTTTCTAATCTATATAAAGACTACATTCATATCAAATTCTGATGTGGTCATTTTTATACCCTGTGTTGATTTGATATGGACCCATATTATAGATTTTCCAAAATTCTGAAAATAGACATATTGAAAGTATGAGGAACTTAGTATGTTTAATGGCATTTTCACACTCATAATATTATATATTTTTATTTTATAGAAAGTGATAAGCTATCAATTAACCATGGTAAGCCCATATTAAAATTTCCACTCTTTGTTAGTCTGTACCAGAATTTGAACCCATTACTCCTGAGCTGGCTGGTATGATATTATTGACCAATTCCATTAAAAACCATGGTATTTTTTCCTTGATCACTTTTAGAAGAGATAATAGTTGTGTATATACATTAGCTGTTAGTTATATAGAACTTGTGTAACGTTAATACTGAAGTTCCTTGTACTAACATAATTCTTAAATTTACTAAATGTACTTAATTCAGCTCTTTAGGTTGTATTCATGTGTATTTGTGGATGTGTTTGGTTAGATGTAGATATAGTTTGTCTTAATGTTCTTACATGCAATTTCAAAATATGTTTTTGTTCTACAGCCTTTCAACACAAGTAATGAAGAATCATTTTCCGAACTCAATACACGCTGTCTGCCAGGTAAGAATTCACAATTTACAATAGAAAGTGAACAATTATCCTGAAGTGCTATGGTATTTTTAATTTGATTTCGATTACAAGCGAGATAAATCTCATGAACATCATTGTTCTCTTACACTGCAAATAAAAATGGAAATTATTTCAGTCTGGAAAGATAAAACAAAGAATGTCAAGATAAAATGTTATGGTATTACTATCTTGTGATAAGGCATTGCCCAATCATAATATGACTGTCACCTCCTGTGATAATAAGCTGGTAACTCAACCTTTGTCAGTCAATGAGTATAGTTGAAGGTAGAATGATGGCATCGCTTGTTTGCCATATACACAATGGTACGCACTGGTTGATAATGTTGTATTTTGCATCATTTTGTTCATTGAAATATTATTAATTCTGCTTAGTTAAGATTTAACAAAGGTTTTTTATTACAACTCCATAAATGTCAATTACAGTACCTTTTAGTTTTTTTTGTAGGTTTTATGTTCTCTTTTGAAAATCTATAGTGAAGATGAAGTTTGCTAAGAATTATTTATGTATATTGTGAAATTCTCATTTATATTGTCCCACACTTTGTACTTTACCATATTCTTGCTATTCTTTCCTTTCTTCTACTTTATTACTTGAAGTCTGATAAACAGTGAAACTCTGCACACTATCTCAGACTTAAACACCATTCTCTGCTATTAGGTTGAGCCTAAAATCAATTTTAGGTATCTCACCACTTCAGGGAAATTCAGTAGCAGATATCAAAATATTGTGACCTTAATCTTTGATAAAGTTGTACTTACTTTTAAAGTGTGCATAAGATGAGAACAGTGATGTGATTTAAGTAGTCAAAGTATTTATTTGTCAATTAACAGTAATTCATTGTAGGACAATGGTCAGTATACAAATTTAATTACAAACAACAAAGGTTGAAATTATGTTGACTGAACCTAAGTCAATCCTGTTTGAACATCAAGTACTCCCTTACGGAATAGAATTCATTTTTATTCAGGAAATATTTAAATCTTATCTGAAAGGATGGAAAAACTTTCACTAGCACCATTCACATTAGTTCTAATATTAAAGTCTTTACAGCTTTCAAGGTAAGGGGATTTTCTTATGGCCATTGAAGCTGACAACTACCTTGTAAAAATATACTGCATTCCAAAAGTTCTCTATTTTTATGTGACATATTGATAGAGTGTCATCAGCAAATAAACATAAATTTCTAACACACTAGACGAGATGTCATTAACAAATAGCAGAAACAAGACTGGACCAAGAACAGACTCAAGCAACCAGAGTCGTCAGCAGAGGAAATTTCAACCATCTGGCTGTGGCCAAAAATGAAGAAACCCAATCAAATGGGATTCTCCTTAGTCCGAGATGATGTAGAAGAGCTCATGATAGAACGCTTTTCGTAGATTCATGAAAACACTTAACAAATGCTGTCGTTCATCTAAAACTATAGTAAGATTATTGATGAAGTCAAACATAGCATAAATTGTCGATAATCCCCATCTAAAGCCAAAATGTTTTTCAAAAATTATATTTTTCTTATAGAAATGACAGTAGGCGAACAATGTACAGCTTTTCTTTGACCCAAGAAAACATTGGTAGGATAGATATACAGCCTATAGAATTTCAATGACATTTGGACTTCTCTTTTTAAGTAATTGTTTGTTAAGTCTTCGTGGAATGATGGTTTTGATGTGGAATAATGTAATACAACCTAGTCATAATAAATTGGACAATAGGTTAAAATATAACTACATACATTTTAATAATGTTAGAATTTTCAGAGCACATCCATGATCTGGAACATATCCTAAAGCTACCCACTTTAACGTAGAGCATTGGTGGGAAGGGTTGCATTAATATGAATGTTAAGTTTAGCTCCATTTCACCGACAAAAAATGAACGCAAAAGCGAAGCTCAAAACAAACTCTTTAAATTGTTTCGACATCAGAGACACCTAGACTACAACCAAATGTAATCCAGATGAAGTGGTGTTCTCATTTTCTCATCAGGTGCACAATTGAATGCACTACAATGTCCTGACACGATCTCAATTCACGGTGGAGCAAACGAGTTTTCTACACATAACTAGATCTACACTATATGTTGCAGTTGAGGTATCAGCTATTTGTTACACCCTACTTGTGCAAGTGTACCATTAAAGTGGTCGTGCTCTCCTATGTGTTGACGGATTTCATTCAGAAAAGTACCATTGGAATTGTTATAAAAATTTAAAAATAGTTAATATCTTGTAATTTTTTTATAAAATATCTGATACATTTCAACTAATAATATTTTTTTTACTCCCGGATTATGCAAGCATACCTATAAAGTGATCATGCTCGCTTATGCGTTTGTAAATTTTGTCGTGAAATGTACCATTGGAATTGCTATAAAAATCACAAGATGGTATCGTGTACGCTTTTTATAACTTTACTGGTTTGTTTTTATTATATGACTAAAAACTTTCAACAGGTGCCATTTTGTTAATATTAAAGCAAATCATACTATTTAAAAAAAAATATTTCTCTTATGTATTACTACCTAAGTGCGAAGTTTGATAGCTGTAGCTTTACTATTTCTAGAGATATTACATTTTTAATAAAAAATACTATATGGCGGCTAGTGGCTAAACATTTCTAGACCTATTTTTGATATGACATTTTTTTGTTTACCTACAGAAATTTGTGACAACCTTTTGTGAACACTCTGGAATATGTCAAAAAAACCTTAAAAAAAAGTTTGTTCCCTGAAAAGCATTAAAAAAATCATTCTAAAATTCTATCAGATACATTTAATAAGTCTGTTGCAAATACGGCTGGGTTAAACTCAACTATAAAAAAATAAAACGTGGGGCTCCATAGCCCCACGTCAGAGTGAACATTAGAAAAAAAACCTAAAACAATAGTTTTGGATCCTTTGAAACTTATTGCTGAGCACTACTGTCATATTATTTATCACAGTTTCAATAGTTAAATTGTAGAATAACAATTACAGTAGGATCCACCAGAGAGTGCAGTTGTGGAAGAAGGGTATTTGGTACATGATCTTGGAGCAGCCAACAAGGACTAAGCGACGTTGCCAAACTTCCTGCCAGCTGAAACCGCAACGCACCGTGCTGGGTGGCAGTTGAGGTATTGTGTGGCAATGTTGTACAAGTCTGACCATTCTATTTGTCGCCGCCAATTGCACTCTTTTGTTGCCCCTACTTTAGTGAATTGGTCAGAAGCAGAAATTAAGTGGATGTGCAGTTTTGATGCAGTAATTCAAAGCATACAACAGTTTCTAAAATGTTGGAGAATTTGTCAAGACCAGTGGTGTAGAGTGCAGAATACATTTCTCGTAGTCAAATCACTACATGAAGTACGGTACACAAGTTGTTGAATGTACAGGTGAAATGGCAATCGCAGAAGCAGAACATGTTCTTATGTTCTCTCCAGTCAGCGAGCACAAGCAAGGGAAGTCCGGATCGCTCATCGTAACCAACTTCAAACTGTCTTTTGTCACAACAGAGGAGTACACCAAGCATGTGAGTGAATTTTGTTGTGTTTTTATCATTTTAATTTTATTCATACCTTTCTTAACAATTGTGATTGTACAAAACATTATTACAAAATATACTATAGAAAATTTAAAAATAAGTTTTGGTTTTTCGATTTTTTAAATAATATTACCAATATTAATAATATTATTTTTTAAATATAAATATTGATAATTATTATTATTATGTCTGAATAATTCCCACATGGTACATAAGTAGTACATAAGGCATCAAAGTATTCTGCAGAGAGGGATTTATCCTTTTGTTTAGTGTTTGTGACCTGAATAAGTGAGTAGATACCAGTGTTTGAAAGATTGCGTTTGTATCTGTTATGTTATGGTGTTTTATAATGTCTCAAATATATTACTACAGTATATATTTTCAACGACATGACAGTAGAATATTTCACATTTGTAAAGGGTACGGTTAAATCTCTTTGTACGAGATAAATTAGGATTTTTTTTTTTGTTCACACTTGGACAAGGAGTGGGTGATATAAAGAGCAGAAGAATCAGATTGGCTGGACACGTACCTAGAATCTGGTTTACACATCTTTCCGTATCATTACAACAGTTGTGGGTTTCATTTAAATTTATCTCACTTTATAACACTCGCTCGGACAATTGATTAATTTTTTCATAGAGCATGGTGCTTAAGTCCAATTGTCTCGATCTGCTTTATCATTATTCTCTGCTTTGTGCTTCTCCCTTACAATGGTGTTCTGGATTTCTAAAAAATAATTCATTCACAGTAATGTTGTCACTAAATAGGTTTTTGCATTTTATTGCAACATAGAAATACAAGACTCATTTTGTACAGCAATCCATTGACAGTGTGAAATTCCTCTCTTCAAAACCCAGTTTATTCTCAAATAACAACAGAGAAGGAGTATAGATTTTATTTCATAGTTAAGATCAGCGTGCAATATCAATTTTTATAGGTAACAGGCATAAAATATATCATTTTTATTTTGAAATTAAAATATTTACATTAAGGTCTTAAGTTTAGTAATCTTTTGATATACCGCGTCATATAGAATATAGTATGTTTTACAGCAATGTTAAATGTTTACAGTTTTCTTTTATTGGAGATTATTAAAACTAAATAAATGCTCTCCTATGTCACAGTGGAAAAATAAATTTACCTCTGCCCTCGCCCCAGTAACGCCAAAAACGTGTTGCGATAACTAAACTTGGGAGGGATAATTTTGTTTTTCTAATTTACAATCAAAATTCTTGAAGTCATAGTGGCATTGTTGAATACATATTTAACTTTTTTCCAATTATTGATATTAAGGCTGTTGCTGTTCACAGGAGATGTTTTGTCAAGAAAACCTGTTGCTGGGTGAACACGATGTCTGCCTGTCGAATGTGGACGCCTTGTACCTCATGGGAGACAAGAAGAGGCGGCTGCTGCCTGGCAAGAACATGTCTGAGAAAGTCAAGGGTCTGATAGTTGTTTGTAAAGTGAGTTTGCTGTCTCAATAATGTAACCTGTCTGTAAAGTGGAATTTTGAATAAGTACTTTAGTAATATTTTATGAGCTTGTTTACTTATAATGAGGCAATAATCCATTGACCTCTAATTTTGGAATTATTATTGAATTTTTGTATTTAATAATTAATGTAATTTTTTTCCAAATAGAAAAATAAGAAACTTTCTGTAAGCTTTTTTGGAAATTACTGATAAAGTCTTACAAATTACAGCAGGCATGTTAATCGATTCCACTAAAAACCAATTTTAATTTTCTTTTTGTAGAAAGTGAGGAAAATAATACTGATTATGTAAGAATGAATCAAAGCAGAAATGACAAAACAAAATATATAATTTTTCTTTTGGTACATGTTGATCTTTTTCATTGGGTGCATAGCCAAAAGTCATGATTGATTTTCCTTTGGAATCATTTTAAAGTTGCTAACACAATTAATTAATAATACTTGTGTTTCCAATCATATTTTTACAATGTTAACTATTTGTATTTGTTTTATATCAAGTTAAACAACATTGTTTTAAAAAAATACTTCCTTCAGTTGAAATTGTTAAAATATTAAAATTATTTTGATATTTATTATTTTTGGATATATGTGCCAAATTAAGTTTTAGTCTCTTTGATCAGTGCACCTGAATGTACAGACATTACATTTTCCAAATATAACTTTTTTGTCGAGCAATCTCAAAACAGATATTTCCTCTGTTGATTTTATTTCTAAAGACAATACCAAAAGTGTCATCAAATTGAAACTCTGTTGCAGAACATGAAAGTGATGACATTCAGTTTCAAGTTCTCACCTGTCGGCCATGGCAGGAACCTCACCAACGCTCTACTGCATCATGCATTCCCCAAGAGACATCAGTTGCTCTTTGCTTATGACTTCAGGTCTGTATATCTTAAGTACCGCCTAAATAGCAATGATTAGAATAAGGAGTAACAGAAGGGAATCTATTCGATCAAAACATAGTCAATTAGGTTTTTCAAAGTACATGTTTAGTTGATTTACTATTTTTGCTCCATTTTAAACAACAAATATATGAAATAGAATGTATAAAAGAGATTTAACGCAGATATTTTAGAAGGAAACAGAATTTTTCTGTACATTTGCCATTGTTCAGTGATGCAAAAAATCAGTAACACTATGTTTCGAGATCTTTTAGAACTAATACCCAATTTTTTGTTCCTTATGCTGTGTACTTTATTACACATTACACATTCGTCAATCTCTCGAGTTTTTCAAAATTGCGCCAGTATTATCTTATATAAATATTAGAAACTCTCATCTGCTTTACTGTAAAGGATTACAATTTTCACTTTAACTTCCATACATTAATTTGTTTATGCAGTATGAATGAGTGCTGTTGATGTAAAGTTTTCAGCTGAGACAAATTAAAAAATACATGCTACAATACAGTCACTTTTTCCAGATGTTTTAATGAGCTTGCGTGTTGTCGTAGTGCACATTGCAGCACAACCAGCCCACAGTTCAAACAGTTTCCTTCACAGTAGAATATAGTAGAATAATCTATTTATATGTACTTTCTTTGAGAAAACCAATGGCATCATATTATAATCATACAGTTTACAAAAGTTTTAATCCGATAAATGTTAGAACTCATCTCCAAAGTGTAGACTGGTCAGTCCTTAAACAAGTTTGTTATGTTGTTCTTCTGAGTCTTGCGATCCAGTATCTGTAGATGGTCTGGGAGATGGTTATGCAGTCTGTGGTCAATATTGTCAAAAAGTGTCATTCTGTGTCGTGGAGTCACAAAGTGGGTTTCATGTCTTATTTGATATCCATCGATATTGTTATTTCTTTTTGGATTTTCTTGTCAGCTTATAAGGTTACATCTCTTGTGTACAAGTTAACAACTGTCATCTTGATACTTAATTCCTAGGAGGCATTTCAGCATGTTTCCATTTGCTGTGGGTTGGCAAGGATCTTTAGTACCCGTTTTTGTAGAATCAGAACTCTCTCCATATTTGCCTTGATGTACCTTCCCATGCTATTAGACCATATCTGATATGGGCCTCACAAAGTCCGAAGTATGCTGTTGTAGCTGAGATGCTGTCACCAATAGTTTTTATTCTTTTCAAGGCAAACAGTCCAGTTGAAATCCTTTTGCATAACGGTCCATTTGAGGGCTGAGGCAATAAATAGTCCCACAGAATGAGCTTCACTTCTTTTTCAAGATGTACGTTTACAAGCTCTGTCAGGTTGTTTCTGTTTCAAAAGTGAATTTGTTTTGTTTTTGCCTTTCTTGCGACTACCTCTACAGTACTGATAAGCTTCTTCTAGGCTTAGGTGGATCCTAACCTACAATCCATCAATGATCTTATCACTTACAACAAGGATGGTATAATCAACACACATTAAGCATTAACACATGTTTCCGATTAAAAGGAAGGTCGTTTGTAAATAAAATGAAGAGAAGTGGTCCTAAAGCGGAGCTCTGTGGAACACCTCTGATAACGTCTTATGGAATGGTTTGTACAATAATCAGCATACAATTTTCTGAATATATAACTTTCACCACTTAACTGCATCCCTTCAAGTAGGAGTGAAACCAGTATTTTGCTTTACTTCCGAGTCCTAAGTCAACCAAGTTTTGAAATGAGTAAGTCATGTTCAAAAGAATCAAAAGCTTTGATAATCAAGGGGTATTCCCAATACCCTGCTTCTTTCCTTAAGCTGGTTAATTATTTCTTCTATAAAGCTAACCAATGGTGTTGCTATAAATTTGTCTCTTACAAATCCATATTGCTTCTCTGTAGTAAATTGTAGTAAGTTGCTATGTTAAAAATGGGGTTTCGTTATTGCTTTCTGTGGATAAAAATAGGTTGTCTGTTCCAGAGAGCCGTACTACAGATGTCCCATGGATGTGTGCATGTACCAGGACCCTGGGGAGTGGGGTCGAGAGTTGGCCCGGACAGGGGCGGTGGGGTGGCGGCTTACCGCTGTGAACAAGGAGTTCAAAATGTCGTCCAGGTACGTAATCAACATTTTATCTGTGAGAGACTTCAACTCAATAAGTGTAATTCAATATTAAATCAAGTTGTAAATCACTGAATACAATGAGCTAACGGCTTATTAAAAATGAGAATAATTAACAAAAAAGTACTTATTTTTTACTATTTATTTTAATTTATTGGTAAATTTTAATACCAAAAAAATGAAAATACTTATTTTTAAGCCAGTTTTTATGTTGTATTTGAAATGGTCTTTTAAATGAACTAAAGTCAAAAGTTTTTGGAAACTTTGAAGAAAGGAGCCTACCCAAACATACATCTCAATCACTGCACTGGTAACTGGTAATATATTATAAATGGAGTGAAAATAATGTACCACTGCTTAAATTACTCATTACCACCACACTTAGCAAGTAACTCCATTGTATCTCATTGTACTCCATTGTACTAAGTACTCCATTGATCTCAATGACTTTTCCAATGCCTCAGTTTAAATGGAAAATTACCCAATTTATACTATATGTATACAATATTTTGTAATGGTAAATACTGTATGTTCTTGAATTGTAATACATATTAACTGAATTAGATTAAGTTAGTGTTGGTTTTTTACTTATTATCAGCTATTTTGCACGTACTATAGAAGATTTTTCGTATTATCTGTAAAATTCGCTGTAAAAGATCGTCAGTATCCGCACTTGTCAACTCAATCGGGATAATACTACAGATTTTTTATTTTACAAGATCTGTTACAAAAATAACCCCCATTTCGTTATTTAAACTACACCCAATTAAATAAACATATTTTATTGTATATGCTTAAAAATTACATATTTCCTCTACTTTTCTATACATCATCATCATCGTCAGACGTTTCCGTTCTCACGGGTCGTCGTACACAGCCTCCTCCACTTTAGTCTATCGTTCCAGGTCTCTGGGAAAGAATCAAAAGTATTGATGTATAAATCTTATTTCCAACCAATTTTATTATATGGAGCAGAGACGTGGACGTGGACTAAAAATGATTTAACCCTTTGAACCCCAGACCAAAATATTGATGGTGGAAAAAACGTACCAAAATCATTTGACCTACGAACTACCGAGAATCCCCGGAGCAGAAACAGCTGTTTTGCATACTGTTTGTAAAAATTTAATACTTTTGTTATTTTTTATGCTATTGTCTTGTATTACACAACAAAATGTCCAGAATGAAATTGTATACACAGAAAAAGATTAGTCTGAAGTATAAAAAAATGTTTAACAGCATTAAAATAATTTTAAAATATATGTATATAGATTTTTAGGCAAAAAAATTGATTTTAAGATTTTTTAATTCAAAAATAAGAAATATTTTTGGTATGGGCACCCACATTTTATTTTTCTAAATTTAGTTTTGTGTATGTACAAAAAAAAATTATATTGATATCTCTAAAAATAAACTTTTTTTGAATTTTTATATAAAAGTATGCGACTTGTAAAAACCTCTAGGCGTACAACACAAAAATCACTGATATTACCTAAATAAATAAATAGTCAAAATTGTTGGTACTTACGATTTTGTATTTTAATAAAATACATATAAATATGTATTAATACTCATAAAATAAGTATTTTACGATTTCAAATAAATGTGTATTAAACGCATATACCATGGCGACGATATTACGTCGCCCGGGGATTCTCGCAACTTCATTGGCGACGATACATCGTCGCCGCGGGGATCTTCGCATATCTTCTCGGCGACGATATTTCGTCGCCTGGGGTTCAAAGGGATAAGCAGATTGCAAGCTGCAGAAATGAGATTTTTAAGAGGGATAGAGAAGACTACAAGAAGAGATAGAATAAGGAACGAAATAACCAGAGAAAGATTGAAGGTAGTTTCACTGCAAGAGACAATGGAAGGAAGAAGAATACAGTGGATGGGGCATGTGAAGAGGATGGGAGATAATAGAATGCCTAGAATAGCACTGGAGAAGGAGGAAGGAGGAAGAAGACCAAGAGGAAGACCGAGAGGAAGATGGGAGGACCAAGTGTGGAAAGACATAGAGAGAAGGGGACTACAGAAAAAAAAAACTTTTCTATACAATTGCCATTATCATATCTATTGACTGACTTGGAAGTGCCTTCTCCAAAACCTTTTGCCGCCTGCGTCTTTAGCCATTCAGTGAAAGCATCTTTGAGTTCATCTTTGTCATCGAAAAGCTGAGAGCCAAACAAACTGGTCCTCTGATTTATGGAAATTTATCTGAAAGCTCAGATATTGTGAAATGTTGATCTTGTCAAGAAGTTCATCACTCACCACTGATGGCCTGTCACTCCTTCGTCGTGGGTTCACCCACTTTTAAATAAACAAACCCATTCATGTGCACTCCTTCACCCATAATGTTAGGCCCATAAACAGCACAAAATTCCCTATAAATAGCTGTTGCTGAATATTGTTTTGCTGTAAAAAACCTAATTACAGCTCTCATTTTGCATTTGGTAGGAAACTCAATTGTGGTACACATTTTGCAAAGCTATAGAAGATGCAATTGAAGATACAAGTGTTCATATGACCTTCTAACTGCCACGGCTAGATAGTGATTGACGTGTTGTGCGCAGAGTGCTACTACCAGCACAGAAGTGAAGGGCAATTACTTTAGGAATAGTCCTTGTAGAGTAAAGGAATATAAAATTATGAGAGATTGTTTTGTACTTTTACGGAATAACAAATTAATGCTGGATGATGCCACAGCCTGCCTGAGTGGTTGGTGGTTCCGTCATCCGCAACTGATCCGCAGCTGCTGGAGGCAGCAAGACACTTCCGCGGTGGTCGTCCGCCACTGTGGTGTTGGAGCTCACCACGAGGTGCTGCGCTGGTCCGCATGTCCGACATCCAGCCTTTCATCGCAGACAGGTCATTATCAATACAATGGAAAACACCTTTTACACTTAATAACTACTGGATTGTGCTGAGAGCAAGCGTTAGGCAGTAAAAGGTCATTCATACTTTTATTGTTGTACCATTTTGTACCAGATACACATTGCTGCTGTACAGACAAGTCAACATTCGAAGTAAAAAGTGCTTCACAGATAAAATGAAGCACTAAAGGAATGTATCACAGATCTTTACCGAACCAAATGTAACTTTTTACCCGATTTTTAAAAATTGATGATTAATTCAATATGTTCTATTTTTCATGTTTTTTAACTTGTACCCATTTAAAGGATGCAAAATTTGTGAGGCAGTGGTATTTGCATGTCCTGACTAATGTAACTTCTGACAAAATTTATTTTAACTTTACTGCCTAAAATAATCTTACTATCCTAACTCCAAAATTGTAGTTGGCCAGACGAGTTCTTCCTTGTACCAAGTGTCAAGTCTCTAGTACTTTTCTGTCAAGAGTTATCGCACAGAGACGACTTTGACATTATTTTATGAAGGACTTGTCGAGTCCTTAATAATGCTATCAATAAAGGACATATAATTATAATATTAATTACTAACAATAACAAATTTACTATTAATAATAAATTGTATAATTTAAAACAAATAAATGAATACATTATTCACAAAATAATGGTGGTGTAAAACAAACAATCAATCGCTTAATATATTTAACAATATCATCAACTTATTAATAAACAAATTAACAACAAATAAATATTACGTTAATAAGCACTGTAATTCTTGTGGGTTTGTGTGTCCCTTTAAGAATACTGTGACATGAATATATTACTGTAAAAAAAAATTTCTGTCTAATTACATTTATAATTTTGTCGGTTTAGTATAAATTTACCCAATTAGTTCAACTAAGCTCTTTTCTAGGCTTCCAAATGGGGCTCTAAATCCAGTAGTTATTATTTATCAATGTGTGACGAATGTATGCTTGTACAATGCAAGTGCTTTTCTTGTGAGTAAAAGATTATTAGTAGTCTAAATTTTAGTTATGTTTTGCACATTTTGGACTGTATAGTGAACATTCTATTTTGTTCTTTTACTTTGTGCTCATTTAAAATTTAACAAACTTTAAAAGCCAACAAAGATTCTTGAAAATAAAATCAGTTTCTATTCCTTTTATTATTTTAAAGAGACAATGTCTCATGTTTATTTTTTTTTATTATTTTTTTTATTCCATCATTACATTACATAGTGAAATTTCATACACAAGTTCCGTACATCATAAATTATAACTTAACCCATTGCGGATCACTGACGAGCTGGGCTCGTCACGCAGCGGCCGGGCCTAACGGCACGGTGACGAGCTCAGGTCGCATAAGCGGTCTGCTTTTAAATTTCCCTCCAAATAGTTCTGTTAATGTCTGATAGATCGGGCGATTGTCTTCACTTGTCTACTAAGAGTGTTTAACAACTGTCTACATTTAGAATTTTCCAAAAGTTTTATAAATATCCTACAGATTGCAGTTGTATGTCGAAGTTGAAAAATCATTCATATGAGTTTACTCTCTGCTTTTTAGCGCTTCTGATTGGGTGTTTTCCTCAGTTGATATTATAATACTTTTGAGGTTAATGACACAACTAAACGACGCAGACGTACATGTTGGTGGGTTTAGTCTAGACAATGACCCGGATGTTGCAATCGATTCGCCTGAGCCGCTTTATTTAGACTATGATTCAGACATCATCCCTGCCACGCCGTAACCTTGCTCGCGTGTTATCGTTCCTACATCACGGATAACCCAGCATGCCCATGTTCCATCTGAACGAATACCTTTGTAGCTGAATTTTCTAGTATGCAATGGCGAGAGATAAGATGTGGCGCACCATTGCTGTTCGTGCGGCCGCTGACCGTGAATTAATTCGTGCTCGCTGGTGCCTGCGCGCCAAAACAATACGATCCGCAATGGGTTAATACAGTCTTGATTGGAAATTTTGTGATGTATTTTCTAAAAGCCTACAACAAAGATTAATGAGTGTTCTAGTTTGGTAAATTATGTAGTAAATTGCAGATTTGCCTGTATAGTACTTATTACAAAGTTTTGAGCCGTTTCAAGTTGACAACTTGTTTTTTTTTTTTTGTGCTTCATAAAAGACTAGGATTTTGAAAGCTATGTGCTTATTGGTCAACAGATAATCTTGACACAAACAGTCGGCTATGTAATGAGTTTGAATTTTTGATATGTTACAACGAAAAAATACAAGTGGGTGGCACAATTTGCATTGTATAAAGCTGTATTTACTCCGGCGAGTAAAGTAGCGAGATAACTTGCACAACTGCTGTTGCGTAACGTGAACTATAATAAGTAATATAGTAACAGTCACAAGTATTTTTATCACTGTTTATTTCAAGAGTCTATGCAAAATCTGTTCCGACACCACAGTAATATCGCGGTAATGTTTGGTATTTAAATTTAGTGGCCGAAACTGCTGTCCAATTCTTTTGCCGATAGCGGGAGCTCTTGTGCCCGTTTAGACTAGGAATCTTTACTGTCAAACACGAAACTTGCGGAAATTCTTGCCAGTGTAAAAGTGGCTTGATTAAAGAACCTAAAGTCGATTGAATTATTAACTCTGAGAAAGGAATTTACTAGATGAGGTAATTCTAGTAGGGGGATCGAAATGTGAATATTACAAAATGATACTTTACTCATAGCGTATGTCACTATAACTAAATTTTCAGACAACAAATAATAGGAATATCATTGTTAGGGAACAAGAAGATAAATACATTCTTTGGAAGTAAATTTGTTCTCTTAGTAAATTTTATTTATTATTTTTGCCAATATGTAGCTTAATTTTTAGTTCAACCTTGTACACAGATGTGCTTTATTCGTATTGTTTCTTGTTTGTAATATTTTACTTTTATTTAATTGTGTTGCTAATGAGGAATATCTACTTAGCCAATTTTCGGCTTTCAGTGTTGTCTAGCGGAATGTTGGATGTTGTGCTAATGTTAGATTTGCAGCCCGCTATTATGTGTGCCACATAAACACCTGTGTATATATCGGTCGAAGAGTCACCAGCCCGTTTAGTGTTGTTGGTATCACTGTTTATTGCCCTTGAAGAAGATAAGCGTGCTCGGCAGGTGAGTTTAGATATGATGTGCCTGAAGTGCATGGAATGTGTTATTCTGTGCTGCTCACTGGTGCTTTTGTGATGTTTCTAATGTTTAGAAACCTAGCGAAGAACTGAGTTCACTTGCCATTCATTTGTGACTGAAAATCTCTGTGCCTCTGAGACTGGTGATGGTGGTTAGAATATCAAAATTACTTTCCAGCTTAGTCGATATCAATCATAGATGTGACTCGTCAATGAAGCAAGAAAGAAGAATTTTCATAAATTATCAAACATGACCTAAATCTTAGTTTTACAAACATCCAGTGCTGGATAAATTCAAAAATAAAATCTAATCTAAATCTATTTAAGGTTTTAGTTTTCTTTGGTATTACTAGCATTTTTTTTTTATTTAGAAGATTTTATGAGTTGGAATATTTCTAATAATAAAAGGACATTCTTCAAATCACATTTTAAGTTGACTGTGTTGCAGTTATTAACTCATATATTAAATATGGATATATTAGACTACATGTTTCTTTTTTCAAATTTGATACAGCTTTTACTGAAGGTCACGAGGCTTAGATATGGCAATAGAATAGGTTAAAGAACAGTTTGGTAATTTTTACTTTTACTTCTTTTAACATTTGACACATTAAAATCATGTTTAGATCAGTATCAAATACAAAGTGGTGTACAGCTGTAGTATTCGTTTGTGTTAAATAAGGCTAAAAGGAAAGCAATTTTGGAATTCAGAATAAAATGCTGAAGAATTTTGAATTATTAATAATTACTCATAGTGCTTAAAATTGATTGGAATTTAACCTAGGCCATCTGAAATAAAACGCAAGAAACACAACTGAAAATTCTTTAATCAATAAACACAATAATAAATCCAACATAAAATTTCCAGTGAAGAAATAAAATGTTGGGTTTTATTAAGGATGGGTTGGTTCCAATAATTGACACCTTGTTTCTTAGCGTTATCGAGGTGTCGGTAATTCTCTGTGCTGAGGCTCTTTTCACATAATTCCGATACCATTGTTTTCAAAATATTTATGTGTCATGACTAGTGATATGTTGCAAGCTAAACCTTGAATCCACAAAATTTTTAAATTAGTTTGTTTGCAAATAATAGCTGATTGGTACTACACCAATTTCTGATTCTTTTATTATTGTAATATCTGTATAGAAAAACATAGAAAGAAGAAATTATTACCATATTTTTAATAATAGTTTGTTCACAGTTAATATCTATTATATAAAAATGAAACTGTTCGTGTGTAACAGCATCACTCACAAACGGCTGGACGGATTCGCCTAATTTTTTTTTTAATTTGTTCGTCTTGATCTGTAGAAGGTTTATAGGATACTTTTTATCCCTTTCCCGATTCAGGATTCCGCCCCACTGGTTACAGAAATACCCGTAAGAAATGCATTGCAGCAAACATATGTTATTAAGTGAAAGAGTCTTTTCAAATTTTTAATCAGCTGTTCTTTGTAAACATATATAATGCGACAAAAAATATATTTATATATAATTTAATTACTACACTTATAGTTTTAAAGCATAGAGTAAGCTTAAGAGAAACGACAAATTTTGTTTAAACTGTTTCTGCAATCACTGTTAAACATAGACTTTACTATCCAGATAATACAATTCAAATTTGACGTAAAAATTCACCTTTAACTGCAATATTTATTTAATATAAACCATGCTCATGCTTGATCATAATTACTATCTTACGTTGGCTAGCAATGCAATGATAAAATCATAATTGTTTTTTTTTGACTATCTTACGTTGGCTACAAATATAAAGAATGTGGCATCGGAGATAAAATCAAAATTTATTAGTAAAAAAAAAAATGTTTTTTTCTTAAGATTTGCGTGCGAGAAACAGCTAGATAGAGGCAGGAATGTGGTACATACCTTCATAATGCGCCCAAGAAGCTCACGAAGGAACGACTATCAATTATCTCAGCAATGTTTAGAATGTGATAGAAAATGAATAAGTGAATATAGTGTACTGTTTTCAACGGGAAATTGCGTGCGAAGCCGCGGGAAACTTATTGAAATGCGCAGCGAAGCGCGCCGGGTCCGCTAGTTTTAAATATAAATGATCATACATCACCACATGTCTGCACCATCTATTCGCATACAATAGCTGATTGGTAGTATGCAAATTACTGATAGCTATTGTCCTTGCACCATGAGACGATTCCTGGGTCAGATCGTAGGACCGCAGTGTATCGTAGCGGCATGCCTGTATTTTGAAGGCGTTTAAGTTGCAGCTCTTGAAAAATACCGTTTAAAAATGTTCACATTTTAATGTTATCAATAAATTTATGTATAAGAAAAACACCATCAGAAATTTACAATTCTTGAAATAAGTGTTACAGTTAATTGTAAACATTTCAAATATAATATCGAAACTAACTGTGTTTTTATATTAGTCCTAGTTTTAGATTTTTAAATTGCTAAATACACAGATGACTCAAAAAGTAATCAGAAATATTAATTCGTGTACAGAAAACGTATCAAATTTATTCTATTTTTAAAAGCTTGAAAACTTGTGTTTTCATACAGAAAGTGTGAAGTTTGTTTTGGTATTTAGCTCTTTTTTAAGTTATGGGGCCCTGAAAAATACATTTTATGAGTTTTTTTTAGTGCCATATTAATTTTGTTGTTAAAAAAGTTTATACTTTAGTTATGTACTTGATATTTAAAAAAGAGACAATTCTGTAATTTTCTGTTTCTACCTAATTATATCAATGGTTTTTTGTTTGAAGTTTATTATTTACAGTGATAATACTGTAGAATTACTGATTTTTGAACATTTGCCATCTTTAGCATTACAAAAATACTATACTATATCTTGAGTGTTCCATTACAATAGGTTATTAATCTGGCACCTATATTTATCTTACATATATTTTTGGGCTTGACATACTTTCATATACATATATATGTAAGAAAGAATAATAGAATTGTTTAAGGAGAGCAATAAGTGATTGAGGTGAGGCTTTGATTGTAGATTTATTATTAGTTAAGATCAGTTGGTTGTCAAATATTATTTACTAACCATTAGCAAATGGCTAGTGGTTTCACATATAATGAAACGCACAGATTTCAGCCTTGTCTACATTGATAGATATCCTGTGGAATACTAATTAAGTCACTGGATTCCAACCTTTCATTGTACAAACAAACACATTGATAAAAAGCTACTAGTCTGTGGTGACTGCCCACCACATTTATCAGACCGCCGAATCAACGATTAGAACCGGTCTTTCTGATAAGCCGCGTGCGGATGGAGGACCGGTGGTCTGATAAGGAGGAGTCTAGATTGAGTCAGGGACCAGTGAGGACGTCTGATCGGCGAGTGGCGGTGACGGAAATATTACCTGTCGCAAGTCTTATTTTTATTATTTATTTTAAGAATTGTGTGTCACACTATGGATTGATTTAATAATCAGGGGGGGGGGGGGTTAGGTGCCGGAAAATTATAGAGGGGTCATTGTAAATTCTAAATTGTTAGTATGTCGGGCCGGGTTTGGTCGTGATGGGAGGTCGGCGTGTCGGTATGTGTAAGTTGGTGTCGGTAAGGGTAGATTATCTTTGGCGGTTATAGAATTGTTTTACGATTTACTTTTAGTGTTTGGTCCTTAAATTACAACTTAAAATTCTTATGAAAGCTGGTAGGAGAATATAGTGTAATTAGGATTATGGTCGCTCCACCTTCATCGTGCAGGCGGGTACAAGCCTAGTCCTACACGGTGACACGTTGCTTCCAAGAAATCCATCCAAATCGTCACAAGTCTTTTGAAGCGTTAGTGCGCAAACAGAAAACAGTTTCTCAGCTCTTTAGCAAATACAGTGTACTTTAATGATTGTCTGTACCTGTGGATGACTCACCAACTAAAGCATGGTCTTTGTGCTATGTTGAGCTGTTAACCTATCATCATTATGTGTGCCACCTTTGCGCTAACATTCACTGTTACGTCTGATGTCATTTCATAGGAACGCTTTGCATGTATTCAATGTAAAGGGTTTCACTAGATTTTTCTACATTTCATTGCCAATGTTACAATATAAACACAGTAGTATTCTTAACTGTTTGTTAAGTCAAATTCTATACTGTAGTTGTGTAAGTTTAGCTGAAGCCATTCGTTTTTCTCAATCATAAAATAAAATTTGTGGAATTGAGAAAGTGTATTTTATTTATTTCGTCAAACAAAATATTTTTACCAAAATTTAGATGAGTGATAAATCATTATGATTGAACGGTGATAGATATGAAAGTTGGAAATATTGATAATCTGAATTGTTCATATAAAATGAACATATTTATACATGAATAGTGTACCAACTCATTGACCTCAATTGCCATTTAATAATCCAGACACTCTGAATTAATTTTCTAAATTAATAGTGAAACTACAAAAACAACTGTAAAGAAGAACAAGATCACAAGTTATCTAATAAAAATGTTGAAAACCATAGAACTTTTTCAACTAGATGAATGAATTATACAAATGGCTATTCAGATTCAAAACGATTTCAAATTAACATTTTGTGCTAGGAATTAGTTGTATAGAAATTTAAATTATCATTTTTATTTTTAAGATAGCAACCCTTGTAAATAATCACAGTTTGGATAGTGCATAGTTAAATGAATTAACTGTAATTAGTGCTATAATTTAGTTCATAACTGTTCAGTGTCTGATTAAATTTGATTTATAACTTGTTAACTTTCTTCCAGGCGGAGTATTGTCGTCAGTGGCGGCTCAGAAATCTTAAGCAGCTTCAGGCCGGATACTGCCTCCTGGACATTACCAAGGTATTCAGTAGTCCAATTATACTGGATGTCCGATTCAATAATCTAGACATCAGCTACTGTTCCTTTTTTTAATGTTCTCCTTCCCTCACAGGATTACTCAAAATTCGGCAACATGTACTGTGTAGATATAGTACAGTGCACAAATGAGATATAGTTTAAAAAATAGACATCAGTGTAGATGCCACCTCTTTGTCTCTGCAATTTGGTAACACTGATTATGTGAAATGGAAAACTAGTAATATTTCTTCCAGCAGTTGGCAATGTGCTTAGTAGGCAAAAACTACACTGTTTGTCTTCCATCGTAGTATGCCTACGTCAAGTTAGGTTAGAGGAACTAACCTAATGCGGTGAAGGTAAGCCTGCTCTTCCTGCCTTATAAGAACTCAAATGCGTATAAGATGATTTGTTATCTTACTAAATATAGTTTGTTTTTTATTCACTGTGTATGTGATATATGCTCTACAGCTTGAATATGATCAGATGATGCAGTTTTGTGGAGGTAAGTTATAAAAGCAAACAAAATCAACAAATTTGGAATGCTAAGGGCATCTTGCTCGTTGAATTTATGGAGTGTGGTACGACCATTACAGCTGCAGCTTACTGTGAAACCTTAAAACGGCTACGACGAGTGATTCAAAACAAGCGTCGTGGTCTTCTGACATCTGGTGTTGTGTTTGTCCATGACAACGCCTGCCCTCATACAGCTCAAAGGACAACAGAACTTTTGGAAAAGTTCAAATGGGACGTTTTTGACCAACACCCCTTACAGCCCGGACCTGGCTCCCAGTGATTTCCATCTTTTCCCGTACATGAAGCGGTGGCTTGCATCTCAGAGGTTTGCGAGTGATGAACAGCTTCAAAACGCTGTGACAGGTTGGCTACGTTCTCAGGCGGCAGATTTTTTTAAAGACGGAATTTCAAAAACTGTTAAAAGATATGATAAGTGCTTGAATTTGTATGGTGAATATGTAGAAAAGTAGAGAAAAGCTGTAGTTTTAACATTTATATAATAAACTTTTTGTATCTCAACTGGTTTATTTTTTATTTCAAAACTGAGGTTACTTTGTGGACGACCCTCGTATAACATGGTTAAAAATACCATGTTAAAGGATTTTGCGAAAAAATTTCAAAATTGCTAAAAGCGGTAAAGATTTTGAAAGTAAAAGTGCTAAAAGTACATATATTTCTGGTAAGTATAAAAATTGGATTTGAGATTAGAAAATTAAGGAGTCGGCCATCAAAAACCGATTTGCCCACGCTGCAGTATAACACCGATGATAAATATTTCATTCAATATGACATGCTATCACACATGCTGTGATGTTGCATCACAAATATTTCACCCACGATATGGGATCAAACACATTTTGGTCGTAATGTAGTATAATATCACAAACATCTCACCTGTGCTGCAGTGTGACTTGAGAAAGGCATCATTCTTGCTGAGCTTCCATTTATACCGATATGGCTTAGGATGGATTTGTAACTAACTCTCTTTAAGTACATTAGCAGTGCATAACAATAATACAGCTGTAATGAACTGTAATAAATTGCTTTAAGCCATTTGCTTTGTATTCTTATTTTAACCTTACCTGTACTCTTAAAATGTAGCCATCCCACTTGTATGCATGGCACTATCAGAGTTAAGAGAGGTCGTTTAAACTCAAAACTTGTTTACTACAAAATTAAATTTCAAATCGTAAATTTGAATAATCAATCATAAAAATTTTATTTTGAAGATTCTTATTTTTGAGAACAATCAATGGTTTTTATGTGCCAGTTGTTTTTTTTATCGAGTTAAGTAATATCCAGAAAATGACTTTTCTAATATTATATCTAGTATTTGTTGAGTTTTTGGCTTATAAATTCTACAGTGAGAATATTTTTTTTTAATTTTGCCTTTTAAAGGAAAGGCTCTTCATTGGGTATCTAAAGGTGGGATGGTTTAATCATAGGAAAAGATGAAAAAAATGTTTGGCCTTGTTTACAATCCTTTTTATAAACATTATAATTCTTTTGATTATAACATGTTTTTTCTATTTCTTAACTAATTACATAAAAATCACTCAAAAAGGTTTCTCTGCTATTTTTTATAATCAGAATAAAATTGTATATATTTAAAGAGTGTAATTTTGGGAGGTTAAGTCTTGTTTTCAAATTGCTTACAAGAATTAAACTGAACGTGAACTGTAAATCCCCTCATCGTTAAACGTTGTAATGTTATCTTGAGAAGAATTTATAGGATTGTACTATAGAACGGTATATCTCACTATTACAGTTTATATTCTTGTATTATTGGATTGTTAATATATCTACTGCAGAGTGAAGGAGAACACGATGTTGGAGACTGTGCGCAAGAGTCATCCTCGACTGGCCCAGCCCAAGGTGATGGAACTGAACAAGGATGTCCCGACACCGCGGGAAGTGCAAGTCAGCTTCGTTAAACTACGGGAACTCTGTGCTCCTGGTATGTATTAGTTCGTGCAGGCTTCAAATGATACGAGATCCGTTGAGAAAGTGGGTTCTGTTCAGTTGTAAAAAAAAATGCCAGTCATCAAAAGAGATTTTACTTTTTTTCATTTAAAGCTAAAACTCTAGGCTATTTTAATGTGTAACTGCCTCAAACATGAAGGCACTTGTCGTATTGAGGAACGAGTTTTGCAATATGCCCTCATTGTGGTAACCATGATATTTGACTAATTTGTCATCATCTTCAAACTTCTCTGACTCCTTATGTGTATCCAGTCTCTTACTACTGTGCAAAACAATGTTATTCATCCGACTTACTCATTGCACTTAGTCCTAGTTTGCACTTGCTTCCGGAGTGTCAGGATATTCAGGATGGGTAAGGTTCAGGATAGGGACTGCTTCCTGTTGAGGTCCCATGGTAGAAATCAATCTCCCAGTCGTCATACTTTGAAAGAAGGGAAAACCAGCTTAAAATCCAAGCAACCCTTGTTTGAATACAGTATAACCATTATCACACAGAAAAACAATGCTGGTCTTCTTGAACAAACGGCACCATTTTCTTACAGCATATCAATTTTCTCATCATAAAACACAATCTTCAGTTTTTTTTGTTTGTTTTTCACTTACAGTAAACAGAGTACAACATGTAATTTAGCTAATGACAGTTTATTAACCTTCCTGCAGCACCGCCATACTCTTACTAAATCAGACAGTTTCAGCATGTACGTTTTGAACAGCCTTCCTACATACAGGGTATCCCTAAAAAGAGCAGTTTACCTTGAATAAACTAAGTTCTGAGTTGAAATGGGAGTCATTTAAAGATTTTGTATTTGATTTCTCAAAAAGACTCACCTAAAAAGAAACCATGGATAAACATTAAAACTCTCAGAAAAATTACTAAATGTGTACCAATGTTTGTTTTTTTCTTTTGGAGAGAAAATGCATTTTCTTTCAATGAACAAATATAAATTCTCTTAGGTTTAACAACAAGTGCAGTAAAAATTCACTCATCAGGTGTTTTCCAAAATTTATATTAATTATAATGAAAACCAAAATAAAACTGGATACTTCTACTACTTTTTCATGTGTTGAATATAGGTGAAGAAAACATAACTATGTAAAACTAAGCTATAACTTGTGGAGATGGTACGTTACGATCGTTCTGTGCTTCTTCCAGAGAATGTGAGACAGTTCTGGATCCAGGACAGCCACTTCCTTTCACTTCTGGAGGTGTCTCGGTGGTTACACAATGTGTCTGTGTGTCTGGCCAAGGCGAAGGAAGCGTCCATGGGTCTGCACAACGAGTTCACTGTCGTCCTACAGGGTGAGTCAACGTAAATACGATGGTAAAAAGTTTTTATAATGCCTGCAGTGCTGATATATCAAGGACAGACTGTGTAGCGGTATTCCTAATTTATTTTGATTTGTGGCATACCTTTAACACTTTGTACCCTGAGCCCGAGTATAGGTCGGGTCATGTTATTTAATTGTATCATTTAGCTCAGTCATCTTATTTTTGGATTCAAACGTTTTGATTATGTTCATTAGTTATCTAAGTTCGTATTTGTTGGTTTTGAGATCCCTGGGTCACGTTTTAGTAATGAAATACGTATATTTATCGTCGTACTACAAACGAGTCTAGACAGCTGATCGTAGACGCCGCGGCTGATCGTCGGTACTGTCAGTTTGCTTTGTAGAGTTTCACGTTTTGTGTTGTTGTGAGTCTTAGTGATGTCTTACTACAAATCTTTCCGACAAATACTGAAGCAAATGTTATTATAATGTATTATAAATGTGAATTTACTTGTTTGTAAATAATCAGAACTTTAGTTTCTTACTGAATGAAGTACAGGCAAATGCAAGCAATGTGAGGTTATCCATGTGTTTTGTTTTGTATTTACACTAGCTTTCTTCTTTCTTCTCGACTTTCCGTTGATTTTCTTTGATATTCATTACTTCTTATTTTCAAGTTTAAATAATATGGGTGATGAAATCAAAAGAGATTCAATTCGCGATCTTTTGTTTGACTCCGAGTCGGAAAGTGACGATGATTTTGATACACACCTGGGAACAAAATAATATTGATTTTATGAACGATCTAAACGAAAATGTGCGAGATCCTGTATTTGATTCAGACCATTGTGCTTTAAAAATTACCACACTAAGGCGAACTACCTGAACTAACAAGCTATGTAGCAAAAACTTTTTTTGTATTTTTTATGTAACATTCCATAGTATGTAATAATTTTATTTTGAAAATAAATTTTATATTTGTATACATTTAAAAAAAGTATGTATCTCTATCTTTAAAACAATATATAGTATGAGTTTATAACATAATTACTTTAATAACACAGAATTTTTTAAAAGCATCATAAAACCCCCAGGGAGCCACACCGAAACATGTATTAAGGGCCCAGGGTACAAAGTGTTAAAAAGATTTTTTATAAATGTACCAATTATAATCACTTCTGATGATAGAATAAGTGGGAAATTATTTTATGTCTTCCCTACAAAAAACCAAAATCTTGTATTTATAAATATCATGGAAACCTAAACCAATGCCTGTTCAATACTTTGTGTTTGTGAGTGCATGGATAGATTTCTTAGTTTCTAACAATAAAAATGTAAAACATTGCGGGCCGATCGCATTTGTGAAAAAATTTTATCTCAACTATGATGATGCTAAATAGACCAGAGGATAAAAACTGCAAGTAATTTAAAACACCTTTTGCGTTCTCTTAGGGCAAGAAGTTTAGAAAATTACACCTAGCATAAGGACCTTTGCGCTGCTTCAAGAGTGTCAAGTATAATCTCAAGTCATGTCGCCTCGGAAGAATGGAAAGCCAACTCTGAGCCAGCCTCTCCAGTCAAAGCAGCCAGAGGCTGGCAAGAACCTTGATTCTTAGGGAACAAGCCCAACCAACTCCAACAGTCATCTCCCATAGTAGACTAGACCTATCGAATAAACCTTGAACCCCAATAACTCGAAGTTTGTGGTTAGTGATGTGCCGCTCCTGGACATGCATAAGATAGCCCATATTTAATTGACACATTGGTTTTTGCTGTACCCAGTGTGGGTTCAACTGGAAGGTATAAATCAAAGTGAAACCTCAGGGGATAAAACACCTTATAATATTACAAATCTTCAATGAGACTTTATGATAGCAGTCAAACAAAATTTGGAAAGTATATACCAATGTGTTCAGCAGTATGAGTTGTTACAATAACTACTGTTTTGTCTGACTTAAACCAAACTTGGTATGGAAATACTGTATGTACACTTTCTTTTAAAAAGTGGTGGAACAACCTTGTTCAAAAGCTATCTCCATTAAATTAAAGGTTTAGGCGTGGCAGTTGTTTATATTAACCCTTAGCACGCCGTAGACGGAATAATCCGTGATGTGTTTTGTTCTTATAACGCCAAAGACGAAATAATCCGCCGATCGATAAAAATATATTTTATTACTATTTTTGACGTTTATAAGTTCAATACATAAGCCACAATACAAAGTAATGTACTGGCTTGACCAAATAATCCAGTTGCAGCTGTCAGCTGGCCGCAGTAGGTAAACAGTAAATTGTTTTGTTGCCGGCAGCTGTTCTCCCACTCCCGTCCGTACGCCGATGACGATACTATCCGCCATTACCGACTGTCAGTGGAGCACGCATTGTGCCTATGGGAAGTGTTCTTGCGTTGTCATTCCTTATACAAACAGTTGTAAAAAGTTATTGTTACCATGTTTTAGGTGTTATAATAAAGTTTTTATTCTTTCTTTTCTGTTGAGTAATTATGGCTGCAAGTCATGTCCTGAGACCCCATGGCTTCATCCCAATTTTTGTTTTGAAGTTTACCGTACAACTGCCTAAATCAAATATTATCAGAACTAATAAAACTAATCAAGATCAGCATATTACACTTTATTTGTTTTCTTATCCTTGAGTTTTCATATTTTTCATCACATGCATTTGATTACTCTGTAACCTAAATTTGATTTTGATTGTAATATTCTATTATTATGAAAAAATTTGATTATTTTAATACAAGTATTACATTATTGTAAAATTTTCTTTGTGTGACTATTAGTCATTAGGAAGGAATACAAAAATTAGCTTTAAGGAATTTTCATTTTTATTTTTTAACCTTAAATGAGCGTAATCTAAAAAATGACTAAATTTATATCGGCGTTCAAAGGGTTAATTAGTGAATATTTTAAATATTTACATCATATAATATATTTAGTGTAGTAAATATAAATAGTGAGCACATTTACTCAATATTGTCATATAAGTTATAACCCGATATAAGGTATTTCAATTACTGAAAATTTTTAGGAACTTCCGTTCTTATTACTTATCTATACATCTGGTAAGGTGTGAGATAGGGCAAGTTAGAACAAGTGAAGGTCAGTTAAATGTCTAAAAGGGGTAAAATATAAAATGACATTGTTACTTCTGGGAATTAGATTTTAGGTATGCTTTCTTCTTTCATTAAATCAGTTTCAACAAGAAATTTGCTCAAATTGAGTGTTTTTCAGTTAATATATAATTAATCAACTAACTGAAATCAGGCAAAAGGTTATTCTTAGAGTAATTTTATGGGAAATGTTTATTAATTTTGGGATTTGATGTTCTTGCACCAACCGAATGAAAATTATTCTTGTGATTAGAAAAATGTATCCATATGAAACCGGTACCATTTTGAATCTGATGGAAAGTGCATGTTGTTTGAGCAGAAGGTGACGGGTATGACATGTGCTGTGTGGTGGCCAGCCTGTCGCAGATGCTCATTGACCCTTACTTCCGATCTATCGTCGGCTTCCAGTCGCTGGTCCAGAAGGAATGGGTGGCATTGGGACACCCGTTCTGCACCCGGCTCGGCCATGTCTACAACATTGAGACTCAAGAGGTAGGCACCACTAAATATAAGAACTTATCCACTGTCGTATGGTTCTTACTCTTGATCATTGCTTCGTGCCTAAGCTGCCAGCCAATGAAACCCACCAATTTTGGTTATCAGACATCTCGGTGGAAACTGAAAAATTTATTGAGAAAAGGCTCAACATCAATTTTTTAATGAAATTAAGGCGTAAAGCACTGATGTAAAGAACTGTTTCCAAGATAATTGAATGCTTTAATGATTAGCAAGAAGGTTGCAGAGATGATGAAAGGCATCTAGTTTTGATGGGAACATTAAACATGTGAACATTGGGATCCATATCCTTCGCAATTACCAAATTCCAGTGTGAAAGAAGCTACAAAAATTAAATTTGGTAAACGTGTTACCAAAATTGTGTCCAAGTTGCTGATACCGGAATAAAAATTAATAATGAGGTCCAAATTTGTTACATTTAGAAAACTCAATTTGAAAGTAAAGTAAATGTTTGTAGAGTATTATATAGTTCTCAATTTTTTTATTTTTGGTAAGTTTCCTTATATTGTGAGAAGGGAAGATTACTAAATTGGTAATTCTCTGTATTTTCATAAATTTCCATATAAAAGCAAGCACATAAACAATATCACACAAGCACATTGGGCAAAATCTCACAGGTACAGCTGACTATATCTCACAAGTACATCTGAATATATCTCATAGGTACATCTGGCAATATCTCACAGATACAGCTGACTATATCTCACAGGTGCATCTGATTATATCTCACAGGTACAGCTGACCATATCTCACAGGTACAGCTGACCATATCTCACAGGTACATCTGACCATATCTCACAGGTACATCTGACCATATCTCACAGGTACATCTGACCATATATCTCACAGGTACATCTGACCATATCTCACAGGTACATCTGACCATATCTCACAGGTACATCTGACCATATCTCACAGGTACATCTGACTATATCTCACAGGTACATCTGGCAATATCTCACAGGTACATCTGACTATATCTCATAGGTACATCTGGCAATATCTCACAGGTACATCTGACTATATCTCACAGGTACATCAGACTATATCTCACAGGTACATCTGACTATATCTCACAGGTACATCTGACTATATCTCACAGGTACATCTGGCAATATCTCACAGGTACATCTGGCAATATCTCACAGGTACATCTGACTATATCTCACAGGTACATCTGGCAATATCTCACAGGTACATCTGACTATATATCACAAGTACATCTGACTATATCTCACAGGTAAATCTGGCAATATCTCACAGGTACATCTAACTATATATCACAAGTACATCTGACTATATATCACAGGTACATCTGGCAATATCTCACAGGTACATCTGACTATATCTCACAGGTACATCTGGCAATATCTCACAGGTACATCTGACTATATCTCACAGGTACATCTGGCAATATCTCACAGGTACATCTGACTATATATCACAAGTACATCTGACTATATCTCACAGGTACATCTGGCAATATCTCACAGGTACATCTGACTATATCTCACAGGTACATCTGGCAATATCTCACAGGTACATCTGGCAATATCTCACAGGTACATCTGACTATATATCACAAGTACATCTGACTATATCTCACAGGTACATCTGGCAATATCTCACAGGTACATCTGACTATATCTCACAGGTACATCTGACTATATCTCACAGGTACATCTGACTATATCTCACAGGTACATCTGGCAATATCTCACAGGTACATCTGACTATATATCACAAGTACATCTGACTATATCTCACAGGTACATCTGACTATATCTCACAGGTACATCTGACTATATCTCACAGGTACATCTGACTATATCTCACAGGTACATCTGACTATATCTCACAGGTACATCTGACTATATCTCACAGGTACATCTGGCAATATCTCACAGGTACATCTGACTATATCTCACAGGTACATCTGGCAATATCTCACAGGTACATCTGACTATATCTCACAGGTACATCTGACTATATCTCACAGGTACATCTGGCAATATCTCACAGGTACATCTGACTATATCTCACAGGTACATCTGACTATATCTCACAGGTACATCTGGCAATATCTCACAGGTACATCTGACTATATATCTCACAGGTACATCTGACTATATCTCACAGGTACATCTGGCAATATCTCACAGGTACATCTGACTATATATCACAAGTACATCTGACTATATCTCACAGGTACATCTGGCAATATCTCACAGGTACATCTGACTATATATCACAAGTACATCTGACTATATCTCACAGGTACATCTGGCAATATCTCACAGGTACATCTGACTATATCTCACAGGTACATCTGACTATATCTCACAGGTACATCTGACTATATCTCACAGGTACATCTGACTATATCTCACAGGTACATCTGACTATATCTCACAGGTACATCTGGCAATATCTCACAGGTACATCTGACTATATCTCACAGGTACATCTGACTATATCTCACAGGTACATCTGGCAATATCTCACAGGTACATCTGACTATATATCACAAGGTACATCTGACTATATCTCACAGGTACATCTGGCAATATCTCACAGGTACATCTGACTATATATCACAAGTACATCTGACTATATCTCACAGGTACATCTGGCAATATCTCACAGGTACATCTGACTATATCTCACAGGTACATCTGACTATATCTCACAGGTACATCTGGCAATATCTCACAGGTACATCTGACTATATCTCACAGGTACATCTGACTATATCTCACAGGTACATCTGGCAATATCTCACAGGTACATCTGACTATATCTCACAGGTACATCTGACTATATCTCACAGGTACATCTGACTATATCTCACAGGTACATCTGACTATATCTCACAGGTACATCTGACTATATCTCACAGGTACATCTGGCAATATCTCACAGGTACATCTGACTATATATCACAGGTACATCTGACTATATCTCACAGGTACATCTGACTATATATCACAAGTACATCTGACTATATCTCACAGGTACATCTGGCAATATCTCACAGGTACATCTGACTATATATCACAAGTACATCTGACTATATCTCACAGGTACATCTGGCAATATCTCACAGGTACATCTGACTATATATCACAAGTACATCTGACTATATCTCACAGGTACATCTGGCAATATCTCACAGGTACATCTGACTATATATCACAAGTACATCTGACTATATCTCACAGGTACATCTGACTATATCTCACAGGTACATCTGACTATATATCACAAGTACATCTGACTATATCTCACAGGTACATCTGACTATATCTCACAGGTACATCTGACTATATCTCACAGGTACATCTGGCAATATCTCACAGGTACATCTGACTATATCTCACAGGTACATCTGACTATATCTCACAGGTACATCTGGCAATATCTCACAGGTACATCTGACTATATCTCACAGGTACATCTGGCAATATCTCACAGGTACATCTGACTATATATCACAAGTATATCTGACTATATTATCTCACAGGTAAATCTGGCAATATCTCACAGGTACATCTGACTATATCTCACAGGTACATCTGGCAATATCTCACAGGTACATCTGACTATATCTCACAGGTACATCTGGCAATATCTCACAGGTACATCTGACTATATCTCACAGGTACATCTGACTATATATCACAAGTACATCTGACTATATCTCACAGGTACATCTGGCAATATCTCACAGGTACATCTGACTATATCTCACAGGTACATCTGACTATATCTCACAGGTACATCTGGCAATATCTCACAGGTACATCTGACTATATATCACAAGTATATCATCTGACTATATTATCTATCTCACAGGTAAATCTGGCAATATCTCACAGGTACATCTGACTATGTCTCACAGGTACATCTGGCAATATCTCACAGGTACAGCTGACTATATATCACAGGTACATCTGGCAATATCTCACAGGTACATCTGACTATATCTCACAGGTACATCTGACTATATATCACAAGTACATCTGACTATATCTCACAGGTACATCTGACTATATCTCACAGGTACATCTGGCAATATCTCACAGGTACATCTGACTATATCTCACAAGTACATCTGACTATATCTCACAGGTACATCTGACTATATCTCACAGGTACATCTGACCATATCTCACAGGTACATCTGACTATATCTCACAGGTACAGCTCACTATATCTCACAGGTACATCTGACCATATCTCACAAGTACATCTGACTATATATCACAAGTACATCAGACTATATCTCACAGGTACATCTGACTATATCTCACAAGTACATCTGACTATATCTCACAAGTACATCACTATATCTCACAGGTACATCTGACTATATCTCACAGGTACATCTGACTATATCTCACAAGGTACATCTGACTATATCTCACAAGTACATCAGACTATATCTCACAGGTACAGCTGATTGTATCTCACATGTACAGCTACTGTTATCTTACATGGTACAGCTACTGTATCTTACAGGTACAGCTGACTATATATCAAAAAGAAATTGGGCAATATAACTCAAGCACAGCTGGAAATATAACACAAGCACAGTGGAGTGGTACACAAGCACAGTGGAGTGTCACACAAGCACAGTGGAGTGTCACACAAGCACAGTGGAGTGTCACACAAGCACAGCTGGAGTGTCACACAAGCACAGTGGAGTGTCACACAAGCACAGTGGAGTGTCACACAAGCACAGTGGAGTGTCACACAAGCATAGTAGACAGTGTCGCACAAGCACAATGGAGTGTCACACAAGCACAGTGGAGTGTCACACAAGCATAGTAGACAGTGTCACACAAGCACAGTGGACAATATCATATAATCATTCTTTAAAGAAAACATATCTGGGCAGCATGACACTTATTGCAAGATCATTACAAAAAAAAAAAAAAAAAAACAAAAAAAATTATTGGCTATCATATAGTATTTAATGTTAGCATCAATAGACATGTCTATACATAATGCGATAGTTTCCATATTGGATTATTTCACCTACTAATTGGCCTGATCAAATAATGTTAAACTTTGTTCACCAAGATTGTTTGAAATTCAGTTGGGAGTTTTCACAGCGAAAATATTGTGGAACTGTCGTTCTCTTACCAACAATTTGTACAAATTCTTTTATAAATTGCTGATTGTTTCAAATTATATGGATTAACATCAAAATTTACTGTACTTGATGTTATATTTGTTAGATTAACTGTTGTGGTAGATCTTCACACTGAATTTTATTCTTAATGGGTTTCATGTCAGTTGTTTTATGACAGTTTAGTCTATGAAATTATGAGTTACAAATTCCTTATAAAATTTAAATTACAAATATAAAAAACATGTGTAATTGTGGATTTTTTTTAAAAGCAGAAGACATAGATAAAATAAATTAAGTAATAATTAGCCATCTTCGAATGGTGAAATTCACATTGAATAGTATTATTGAAATTAAATATGCAATACAGTTAATTAATTAAGTAGCTCATGATAATTAGATATTTTGGTATAATAATATTTATCAATATTCTTTTCACTTTCATTGCAAAATTAGTTGAGTACTTCATTGTTCAATGATTGAGTATGTAGAACTCATTTCTATAAGTGAATAATAACAGAAATATAAAAATGTAGGAGTACTCGTACACCACACTATGTGTTGCCTGACAGGCTTTGCTGAGGTTGCATGCAAAATTTCAAGATTTAGCTCATTTCATTCTCAAAATGTCCTGTGAACATGTATAAAATAAGTACTTATTTGATTTAGAACAATAGTAGAAAAGAGGAATCGGCCTTTGTTTATTAATCTTATAATATATTCAAATAGGCCCCAGTGTTTCTACTGTTCCTGGATTGTGTGTGGCAGCTGCTTCAGCAATTCCCTGCTGACTTCCAGATGACTGAGACGTACCTGACGACTCTGTGGGACTCAGCCCACGTTTCCATCTTTGAGACGTTCCTCTTCGATTGTGAACGCGACCGAAAACTCGCCAAATCAGTGAGTCCCATTGTAAAGTCCACAGTTATTTTACAATTGACATTTTTTAAATTAGGTTCCCTAAGCCGCAGAGCAGCAATGAGACGTAAAAGCAAAATCTAACAAAACAGACATGCACGGGGTTGGCCAAGCAGCCTTTTGAAATAGAAATTCCAATCCTTGCCATTTTCCTTTTGTAAATTTTGGTTGAAATAAAATCACTATTTACAGATTCTAATATACCAATAAACCTTTTTAAATTTATGTTTTGATGAGCTAAACAGTGCAATTTTTGATGAGGAACGTACCAGCCTAATCTTTAAAATTCTCTTGTAATTCCTAGGAGCCAAATAACCCGCTGACGATGAGGTCGGCGTGGGACTGGGGAGAGCAGTTTTCAGATCGTGACGTTTCACTTTTCTACAATCCCCTGTACTGCCCCCCTGCCACGTCCACAACCCCACAGCTGCTGCCCCCTCCACTCCCCGTGGAGACTGGCATCTCTGCACTGCAAGTGTGGAGCCAGTGCTACTTCCGGTTCATTCCCAGCATGGAGATCATCGGTGGTGGAAAACCACAGGTAAATTGAATTGTGGAAATTTAATTATAATCCCTCAAACTATATATGCAATTATTGGTGATGCAGCATAACCAAAACTATCCACTGCCACCCTGTACTCTAGCAAGGTGTTCTCGGATGCAAGCGGTGTGGGTGCTGTCAGTTGAGGAAATCGCTGATCTTCAAAGGCCAGCGAGAAAGTATATGTCTGGGGAGAAGTATAGAGTGGACAGTAACAGTGGTAATGGTAATGACGAGGTGCCTCCACGCTTCATCTCTGTGACCAAAGGACTCTAAGTGCTCCAAGTAACATGACAACTTCTGTCCCAGCAACTAGAATTTCCCCAAGAATATTATTCTGACCAAGTGGAGAGACATGTGATATCATCATCTAATAAGAATTAGGGGCATATCAATACAACTTAAAATTAAAAGTAAACAAGAATTAGCAGTTATCTTTTTGTTTACCGTGGAGCAGCAGACTTATGGCAATGCACGAACATGGAAATAATAAACACTTATTTGTAGCTAAATATCATTTACAGAACTGCAATAATTTGTTATTTGTTTAGTTTTGAACTCACTACTTATTAGTAATAAACAAGAACTTGTAAATAGGGAAATTAAAACATTTTATTTATTTTTTTATCCTGTTATTCACATTTAAATTGTCTACAGTGTGCCATATTTCATAATAATTCAATTGGATATAAAATATTAAAAAGTCAGTTTATTACTTTATGTTTTATCAAAGTACCAAATTTTTTGTTGATTGGTTGAAAAATAAGGATACATAAATAAGGATAAAAAAAAGTTAATACACAATAAAATCACCTGACAGGTTTATCAGCAAGACCAACGCGGACTAAGTATAGACTACATCGTCCTTTACTTTGTGGGCTATAAATAATCCATTCATTCTGAAAGGGTTAAATGGAGATTTTGGTACAAAGCTTATAAAATTTCAATCTTGACTGAATTTTAAAATCTATAGTGATATAAAGATTAGGTCTCGCTAAAATCTTATGTCTCTACCACATATCTCCCAGCAACTCAAATCTGTAAATCTTAAGACATGACTGTACAAAATGGAGAGTTTCTAAGAAGCAGGAAGTTCAGTTCAACTATGTATAATTTTCAGGGTGTTGAATCGACAATATAAACACATGATAATCATACATTATTGTAACTAATCCACCCAACTATTTTTACAAATGAGAACCTGTAACTTTTTCAACCTATGCATTCTGGCTTAAGTTCCTATGTATCCCTAGTTCATGAACTGATCACTTTTATCAGACTCTTAATAGAGCAAGAGCCCGCGACGCCCAGACATTCGTTATTTCATAAAAGCTGACAACTTGTCAGTATACTAGTACTATACAGGTATAAACGTACCTCGAGTATGGAGCCTGGCTCGCGGTGGCTTCGGCAGGTAACAGGTAGTAAAGGTGAGTGAAATCACAGTTTAAATTCGTAATAGTGTAAAGCTCAGTTTTTATACATTTCAACATTAAACAACGATAGAAAGCTGCATGTGCGATGCCGGACACTTAGTATAGTTCCAACCCCCTGCCAGACACCCATAAAGTACGATTAATAAAATTAGTACTTTCGTCATATTATAAAACCTGAAATTTATATATGTTATTAGGGGAACTATAAAAAGATGTTTTCTCAGTTCCCAGACACTTTCTATGGTTCCTTCATGCAGCCAGACACCTCAAAAGTTACTGTAGGTGCGAACGTGAGAGATATACATACAAGCGGGTGCGAGTGAGATAGTATGTAATTCTACAGCGATCTTTTACTGCGCATCAGCTGTCTTATATTCCGAACATTTGTTTGAATACATAGTAGTGTGAACAGTTAAGACAGCTGATGCGCAGTAAAAGATCGCCGTACATTACGTACTATCTCACTCGCACCCGCTTGTATGTATATCTCTTGCGCTCGCACCTACAGTAACTTTTGAGGTGTCTGGCTGCATGAAGGAACCATAGAAAGTGTCTGGGAACTGAGAAAACATCTTTTTATAGTTCCCCTAATAACATATATAAATTTCAGGTTTTATAATATGACGAAAGTATTAATTTTATTAATCGTACTTTAGGGGTGTCTGGCAGGGGGTTGGAACTATACTAAGTGTCCGGCATCGCACATGCAGCTTTCTATCGTTGTTTAATGTTGAAATGTATAAAAACTGAGCTTTACACTATTACGAATTTAAACTGTGATTTCACTCACCTTTACTACCTGTTACCTGCCGAAGCTACCGCGAACCAGGCTCCATACTCGAGGTACGTTTATACCTGTATAGTACTCGTATACTGACAAGTTGTCAGCTTTTGTGAAATAACGAATGTCTGGGCGTCGCGGGCTCTTAGACTATAAGAATCGTATATTGGTTAAAATTTCAAAAATGTTCTGAAGATTATTGTATTTTGTCAATGCTTACTCTTTATTTGAGATGATGAAAGAAATTTTAATTTTTCAAAATATCTCAGACAATAAGAAACACTGCAAACACTTTTTTTGGAGAATCAGTAATTTAAAATTGTATTAATGAATCTTTATATCTTTGATGTACCTAAAACAAAATTTAATTAAAACTAAATAATTCATACACACATATTAAGCACAAAAGAAAGATAAGCCAACTATTAATTCTCACAGATTTATTAAAACATTCAGTTTTCTTATTGTTGTATCTATAAAAGTTTCTGACATTCTTCTAATACCTTTAAACGAGCAATTCTTGTATTTATATAATCTGGATCTCGGAAACGGCTCCAAAGATTTTCATGAAATTTAGTATGCAAGGGGTTTTGGGGGCGATAAATCGATCTAGCTAGGTTTCAGTTTTTGAAAATGTTTCGACAAACAATTTTTCATTGCTGTGTTTTCATGCAATAAAATCTGCTACAAAGTCAATATTTATTTATTTTTTATTTCTTTGTTTACATTATATAGTAAATTACATCCGAGGTATCATAACAAGAGTAGTAAGCCAATCCTCACAGCTGATGTTTTATCAGAAATGCCAGAGTAAACATTTTTGTATAAATTAACAAAGGTTGAAACCGGAGGGAAATTTTGATTGTAATATAAGTTGGTGAATAATTTCACTATTTTAAAAATGAAATCTATTTCATATACTTCATCCCACTCATACTGCTAAAGTCAAATGCCTGCAAACCTCAACTAACATTATACGAGCAGAAAGGTCTCACAATTTAGATCTTTCGACGTCTACAAGATTTGCAGCAGCGTGCGTCACAGCGTGTAGCTACTGAGATTGACGAGCAACGAGAATTACCAATTAGAAGAACAAAGACGTCGAGGCGGCCTCATAGGGCTTTAGAACTTAATAATTATTTACCTACATATAATGCAGCTGTGCAATATCAAGTTTGTTTTTTTTTTTTTTTTTCTTGGGGCGGCCTACTGCCATGCACTTAAGCCTCAAGGGCTTTTTGCGCACCCCGGAAACACCATGAGGCCCACCAGGCTACAACTTCAGCAGTTCAACAAACCGCCGAAAACAACCTATCAAGTCCTCCTGGGAAAATTCACCACCCCTGTCCAAGCTACCAAAGATGGCATACCGCTCTCTTGCTATTGCAGGGCAATCTAAGAGTAGGTGCTCAGCAGTCTCCTCCTGCTCATTACACCTTCCACAGAGCGGATCCTCCTGAAGGATGCCAACTCTGTGTAGATGCTTCCTCAGGTGACCATGCCCCGTAATGAGACCAATGACCTTAGAAGACATTGATCTGTTTAATGAGAGAAGGTCCGAAGCCACCTTGGAGGAAGGTGACTGTAATACCATTCTACTCACTCTCAAACCCGGATGCAACCTCCACCTTCTCCCATGCTCCGCACGAATCCATTTCGAGACAACCCTAGAGGATTCACACTTTGGAACACCGCAGAACGGTTGAGGGCCCGTCATAATTGTTGCTGAGCCCTGGTTGGCCAGGGCATCAGCTCTTTCAGTACCATTTGAAATTTTGTGTATCCATTGCGGTGCATTGCATTTCCCTGAGGAACGGGGGGGAAACGGGGTTTCTAATCACATAAAAAGAAATTCTTTTGGTGATTGTTGTTTGCATTCACAAATTTTAATGGAGCAACCAAAACTTTCAAATGAATTAGAACGTCTTTTTTAAAACTGTCACCCATATTCAGAAGAGTTTCTTTAAAAAATAAGAAACATGAACGCATCTTTTGCTCTAGCATCCTTTAATGCAGAAGATGACAGAACAATAAATAGCCATGGCATTTATAGTATTATCGTTTGCCAACAAGTAAGTATATTATAAAATGAATCCCAAAACACGATTTACCAGAAAAAATACTGATCAAAGCTCAGTTTACTGATATTTAATTGTAATAGAACCATTTTCATGAAAAGAGATATAACATTTTAAGACCTAAAGTGAAGTTGGTTTATATTGGCAGCTTTGTTTTTGTTAACTGTCCATTATTAACTGTGTTTGCTTTATTGATTTGGCTTTTAGGTATAATATTTGACATTGTCAGATAGAAGAGAAGCTCGCATTAGGCTTCTTTTCCGTAACTGTAACACTTGCTGCAACACTTCCGTGGTTTTCATTTGTACAGACACTAGTTGGGCGACCTGAAAAGCCCTTTCGCTGTGTCAAAACACTACCTGTTCTTCAAAATTTTTCAACAACACTAAAAATCACAGCATTACTAGGCAGGTTTTTCTGGAAATGTTTCTGAAAACGTAATGCAGTGTGTGACAAGCTTGACCCATCCGAACGTCTAATTCCGTATGAGCGAACATAATGCTCTACGATTAAAACTTTCTCTACCGTTTTTAGCACCATGTTAGCAAAAAATAATACCAATTAAGAAAGGAGTAATAAACACGAAGCCGTGGCAACAATCGACAACTGAATCAGCTGATCGAGAAGGCAACTACAGCTGATTAAGTTTCAGTACTGTTTATTATGGCTAATACTGTATATAGTTTTTATGGCATAAAATACATTATTATTAGATTTGTTTTTTCAATCTGGTTTGAAAAAATGGTCTGGCAATAATGGTTTGATTCTTATATGGGATTGTAAAAATGTTGATGATTAATTTGTAACTTCTCCGCCAGGTGGACTTGAGCTGTCGTCTGCTGGTGTCGCAGATAGACCAGTTGGAGCGAGAGATGCAGTACTCTCCCCCGCCGCAGGCAGGTCCGCCCCCACTCGCTCAACAGCCTGCTGTAGCTCGAGTGGGCTCATTTTTTCCCTTTTCCCGCCGTGCAGACTCGGGTCCCGTTGCCGCTGCTCTTCTCGTCAGTTCTCTCTCTCTTAACACCAGTTTTCAGTCAGCTGAGGGCATGTTGGATTCTCAGTCCATTCTGAACGCCCCTGATTAGTTAATCTGTCTGATTAACCAACAGCTACAATACCCCTCATGCATGTGGTAACATGTACATTTTCCACAGCCTGTTGTTGTTTCTAAATTCTACAAAACAAACGAATAGAATGTTAAACCATTTCCATCAGCAAGAAAAGTTCTTCATACCTGTTTACTTTTTAATTCTTCAAATTATAGTAAAATATTGGCAACTAATGAGTCAGCTGTTAAATTATCTCCTAGTACTGACTGGTAATAGTTAACTAATTATATGGCTGTTTACGGATATAATCAATTTTAACTGTTTATTAAGACATAATTAAGTAGTCAGGCTGCTTGTGAGAAAATACCTAACAATAAGTGAAATTTAAGTTATCTTTTTTATATTATCTGTTTATTTTTTTGTATATTTATATTAAATCTCTTTTGTTATAAAATGTTATTTATACATTGTGTAATGTTTTGTTTTCGTTATAAGATACAAGGTGCTGAACACTTTTAGTGTAATATTTCTTTTACATAAAAATTTTAGAAAATCACGTAAACAAGTTAGTGTTCAAAATATTTGTGTTCAAAACATTTGTGTTGTCCTGTTCCAAAATATTAATAAATATCATCTCATTGTTAGGAGGAAATAATAAAGCTAACCAAGATACAGTACAAAACTTAGTGTAAGGTCTCAATAACTTATAATCTATATGAAAGGAAATCTTAGTGAGTTGTTTGTAATAAAAAGTTACTGTCACTTGAATTGTTTTCCCGGTGAATTAGCAAGTTAACGTTTGGTAATATTTTAGAAGTATTTCCTGAAACCATGTTTACATTACTTCAGGCACACATTATATCTGTAAAACTACCGGCTATTTGTCAATTAAATGTGTGCTATTAAAAAAAAATTACAAAAAAAGTTATTAGCTATGTTTATTATAAGAGATTAAAATGTGTGAGTGGGGTTGGATGTATAAATCCATGACATAAATAATATAATGTTTTTACACTATGAATTATATCAGTATTATGTTCCTTGACATATATAGATTGAAATATGTTTATAATGTATTTTAAATTATACAATTTTATATGTAATCGTTATGCATTAGTTTATTTATTGAAATATCTTAAACTTCATTGATTATTCAATTTTATATGTTTCAATTGAAAACAAAAAACTACATTTAATTACATGTATCTTTATTAATATGCAATCAGAGCAAGATATAGTTATTAATAGATTGTTAAGGTACCGAATTTATCTATTTTAATCCATTATATTGCACATAATTTAGTTTGATATGAATAATTTTAAATGCACAAAATATAATTTGCCACATTGCTGGTAAGATATGGGTAAGAAAATACGATGAGAATAATATGGAACTCTTATATTAATATTGTTGTGATACAATTAGAGAGTTATTATTTTTGTAAGTAGCTCCACTAATAATTGTATAGATATATCAACTAATTTTATAGTTGTTTTGTACATATAAATTATTTATTTAAATTATGATGTTCAATAAATCATTATTTTCAAATGGTTTGATACTTGATCCTTCCTAGGTTCATTTCCAGGTACATAAACGATCTTTGTGAAACAACAAATATGGCCGAAGGCACTTACAGATTTTTATATGAATTAAACCCCTTCTAAGTTCATTAGTACAGACGGTTCTATGCACAATAAATTGTGCTATCTGTAGGTTTTGTTGTATTACAGACCTTTTTAGGATTCCATAATTTATCAAGACCAGACAGGTGGATTTGGATTTGGGAGTCAATTTGTCCAAGTTCATGGATTTGTCTCAGATGGGACTCTGTGATTTGGTTTAGTTTGACAGTGGGTTTTTCCGTAATTAGTGAGAGTTCAATAAATTATTTTCACCAATATGTTAATTACGTTTGCAAATTGTGTCTTCAAGATCGTAATTAGTAGGTTCAATTTTTTTGGCCTTTTTATGGCAATTTGTTGACATAAACGTAAATGTTAGCGTTAGTTGCATCAGCATAGTTTTGCCCAGGCAAGGTAAGTTTTCAAGAATTTCCAGACTAAAGATGTTCAACTTCCTGTGGTGCACACTGCATGTCCTTTTTATGAACCGTTACCAATTAAAACTACTTTTACAAGGCACATATATCCTTACTGTACCACGAGTTATTGTATGCTGTGCAATACTTTAGAGTAACCACACTAACTGAACCCGTGTTTTAATGGAACGATTTGTTCAGTAGTTTGTTGTTTGGTAGCTTTTGTAGTTATCACAGACATGTATGAACTTACAAAAAAGATAAGGAAATTAGTGTATAACTTGTTTAATTTTAGCCCTCAAGAATATACTTGCTAAATTACTTTGCAATTAAAGGAAAAATATCAGTACAACACATTATATTTTGGACATCTCTGCAGGTTGAAAATAGAGTCCAGTCCCTCTTTTCTTCAGCATACAATGAAAGAAATGTTATATGAAGAGCTCAAAGCTAAAAGGATGAGGATCCAAAATAGCAAGTTTTGAGAAATCAAGACTTTTAAGATTTAAAACTAAATTGAAAAATAATTAAAATAAAGAGCTCTTCATTTTGGTTACTAATTCATGCAGTACCTTACTGGGAACGTATATGTTATGTATTTGGGTTATAAATTATAAATTTTAAAATTAAATATAGTAATTTTATTTTTTAATGCCACTAAATCTTAGGCTACATGGGATGAGGGTCCACTAACAAGTCTTGAAGTGAAACAAACAAATACAGATAAGATAGACTTATTTTCAAAAATTGTTTACAGATCTGCTTATTTTGATTACAGCTACAAATTCAATAACAAGATTGTTTGTAATGGATACATTTAACAGTTTAAGCATATGGGCAGTGTGTCAAAATATGATTGAGACTTTACAGAGCAAAATCTTTTTAAATGTTGAATATCATCGTATTTTGCTTTTTTTAAAGGTAAAAAGTCCACAATACGCAAGCTCTGGCAGAGTTTTAAAACAGCCTTCTGGCAGGGAAACGTGTTTCCTTTTTAGGCTTAGTAACAAACACTTTCTTCATTTATGCCATTAAAAGACTGACGATGTAACATCATTCGAGGGTGATGGGAAAATATGCTTAGTTGCCGTACAGGTCGTGTTTTGAAAGGACAACTTTTTGCATATAAAGGAGAAAGGAAATTTTAGTCCAAGACTTAAAAATTTCCTGGTTGTCGCAAGAAATCACTCTAAATGGAGTTGGTTTGGATCTGGAGTTTTCGATAACTTCGTTCCACTCGGAAGGAGTTTCGACCATGATTTTTTGATCAATCAATGCCATATTCCTGTGACACTCCAGGTATGAGTGGCCCCTGATTGGAAAAATCATTGTTATTTGTTCAAGTCTCTTAGTATAGTGTACAATGTAGTGAAGCATACGGAAACAACATAGTTTTTGTTTTGTCCTGCGCAGGAATCACAGAAAAATTTAAGTTCTTTTAACTTGCAAGTCAAGGTGGTTGAAAATGAAATCCCAAAGCAAGGAACAAACCTCATCTCCTCCGTTTTTGCCATAGATTTCTACATACGTATAAAAAAAAAATTCAGAGTCTGAAACTTTATGAATATTAAATAAGTAAAAAGATAGTTGCCTACGATAATAGACATCGTTAGTACTAATGTTTGGGATTGGCAGATTCTCTGGTAATCCATAGTAATCGCTTCTTTTGTTTTATCTCTTTGTGCTTCGAGCCTAGCATTTCTCTTAATTGTGTAAAAAAGAATCAGCTCTCCTTAAATGTAATTCTTTTTTTTTTGTAAAAGATTTTTTATTTCACAGTTTAGTTTTGCAAAATCATTATGATTATCGGCAAGTAGGGCCAACTTACTTTGAATTGATTCAATATTTACTGTAAGTTCGTCACAGATGCTGCAGGTGTCACATCTGGGATAGCCAAAAGACAAGTTAAAGTTAGTATTAAATATTTGTCTGTACTTTTCCAGAGATACTTTATTGTTTGGATAGTTCTCTTTGTATAAAGAAAACATTTTACTTACCATTAAGCTCTTCCGGTAAGTATATGTTTTTTTTGGATTTTGTTAACCCATAGTGTGAGTTTCTTGTTTTAAAGGATTTAATGTGGTCTAATACTGAGGCAACAATATCATCTGGAATCTTATTAGGCTTAGAGAAGAATGCTTTCCTCGCATGTCCAAAGGGGCTACGCCTGTTGTTTTTAGGCTCTTTTGTAAATTCTGTACTCTTTTGGCCGTGATGCCGTGAAGGGACAGAAAATGCCTTATAACAAACAGGGTATTTATACTACCTGGTCATTTCTCATTACTCTTACCTTGTAAGTGTAAGAAAAGGTGTGAAAATCTGCTTCAGCCTCGTACTTTTTTGGCCTATGGCGCTCGTGTCAGGACAACGTAATATCAGTCCACAAAGATACATTGATTGTTTTTCATGTGATGAAAGTAGGTTGAACTTAGAAACAATATCCTTGTCTTTCACTTAAACTTATGTTTTTTTTTCATTACATCTTGCATACGGCCAAAACTTTTCCTTTTCTTTGCACAGTTTTCAATTGTTACAGAATTTTCGTTGTCAGACATTTTAAACTGCACAAAACAACACTAATCTACACTACAATTAACCTGAAGCTGTAAATAAACACTGGAATGCAAATTTCCAAAACACAAACAATCAGCAGATGGGCAACAAACAACAGCACTAAGAGCAGAGACCTCTGTGGTCAGCAATCTGAACTAGGTGGACTCTCATCCTTTTAGCCAGCATTTATATAGCACCTTCATCCTTTTAGCCTAGAACACATATTTTTCAAACCTCTATAGCTTGTACACCTTCATCTTTTCAGCTTAGTTAGATACCATGCAATATTTTATAAGAAATAAAATACAAGAAATCAGTGTTAGCTCCAAAACGACAATTAAATGGACCCTCATCCTTTTAGCTTTGAGCTCTTCATATGAATAATGAAATCTTCACAAAGGGAGATATAACTTATTAGTTTCAACACCTTGTCCCCCAATATGTTTTACAGAGAAGGACATACATCCACATGCCACTAATATAAATTAAAAGTTTGGATGAATAAAAGTCCTTTCCCCACGTAAAAACTACTTGATTGTGTTGAAGTTTTGTATGAATTAGTTAAAATACGATAACAATATGGAATCCTAATTTTGCGTGTTTGAATTACTGCAGGGTGCTGTCTCACTGTTTTTTATTTAAATGTAAGAACATTGATAAAATTGCGAAAGAGGTTAAAACATTAATTCGTGCACAGTATTATATCTCACTATATTTAACCATACCATAATTAATTATTCTTGTTTACAGTTTATCCAGGTAATAACACTGGGGATTTTACTAAAAAATACTTCAACATGCAGATTTTATAAAATATTAAGTACATAGTTGTGAACTGCAACTTCAGAAGAAAAACCGTAGTATTTTCTTAAATGGTAATAACACTTTTACCATGCCATTGTTGAATCCGAATCATTATAATTATGCATAGAGGATATCTAAACATTGCTATAAAACCCAAAAGTGTATTTGTATGATTAGGGCATCCTAAATTCGCACCCTTGTGAGTAAGGAATGGCATGTTTAAAGGGGTTGTGGGAAAAAATTAGAATGACGAGAACTGTCAATTCAACAACAATTCTCTTAGACTACAATCTAAGGAAACAAGTGAAAGCAAAGAGCCCTTTGAACTATTGCCAAGGGAATACAAAATAATGTAGCAGGCATGAAGTACAATTTTTGAGCCGACGAACCATCCAGTGCACCAAGCCCTTGTTGCAGTGGTGATAATTATATTGATGAGGGATAAATTTGTACATCTACATCTACTGAGTACAGCGAACAGGAATTATTAAGAAAGGCATACACTGAATTTCATCAATTACACATAGAGTTTATTCCTAGTTTTCAAGAATAAAATCTGAGGGTACAAAAAATCTAAGTGATCCAGTCTCTGTAACACAATCATGGATTTAGGGAATTATACTAATCCTGAATATTACAAATGTGAGTTAAGATTTGACTATACTATTACCACACAAAAATCACTATCTATATTTGTGTTTAAATCTTTTATGAACTTACTTTTAACACCGGAAAAACTTGTCTTATAAGTCTTTTTATGTTTTTTAGTTACTTAAATTAATACAAATTTATTCATTTATAAAAATACAGTATAATTTATTTATAACATTCATTTACTAAAATCAAAACAATTACTTAAAAGTAAGTAAGGTTTAATTTATTTTATGTTTATTTCCAACGGCAATGCCAAACAGCTAAGTGGTAGTTCTACGTACAAACAAATGGATGTAGAACTAACATCTACATTTAACCAAGAATTCCATGATTACCTTACTCAAGGAGCTGTTATTGAGGATCTTTCAGATGATATGCTGAATCTTCTTGCCCATAAGCATTGAAAACACCAATTTTCTACCATTTACCAAAATCACATAAACCATCGAGACCACCTCCTGGCAGATCCATCAGGCATCGGTTCTACAACAGAGAAAATCTCAGCATTCATAGATGACAACCTGCAACCCCTGGTGAGAAATCTTCCATTGTACATAAAAAAAACACAGGAAATTTTTATTAAGACTCAAAATACGCCAATCTTTTTATGGGATTTGTAGAACAACATTTTCTTAAAACTCAAAATTTCTTTCCTCTGTTGTGGCTCAGATTTATATAAGACATTTTTGTAGTCTGGAATCATGGATTAGAGAAATTTCCTTGGTAGTTTAAATAAATTAACTTTAATTGGAATATTAATCACAAAATCGTCACTTTTTTTGGATGTTGAAATTTGTCTAGAAAATGATATTTTGAAAACCAAAATACATGTTAAGGGTGCTAATAAATTGAATTACTTACATTACAGTAGCTACCATCCAAATCATGTCAAAAAGTCTGTCAATTATAGCCAAATCGTGATGTGCAAACACTTCAGATTTCAACATTTACAAAAACAAACTTACTAAAGCTCTTATTAACAGGCGATATACTAAAATACTTTTGAATCAGCAGCTCAGACAACCTAAAAAGGTTACAAAAATTCCAAATTACTTCCAAAATGAACCTAAATTTATAATAACATTTTATCCTGGTTTGCACAAATTCAATAGAGGCTATGAAAAATTGGCTATGACGTTTTAATAAACTAGTCCTTAACTGAGAAATTATTCTCCAGGCCACCTAGAATAGTTTTTAAGGTACCTCAAAATTTGAAGAATATGCTTGTAAGACCCAAAATTCATGTTGGAAAACATTTTCAAATTGTATCTTTTGGCTGTATACCATGTAATAAACCTCATTGTGGTATTTGTAGAATATTATGGATAGGACAGATCAATTCAAAAAAAGCGTCACTCAGAAAACTTATCCAATAGCTAGTAAATTGGACTGTACCTCCAACAATTCAATTTACCAGCTAACCTGTAGGTTATTATGACTACATTCATTGGGCAAACCTCAAATTCTTTGCGGGTAAGAATGACCGGTCACTGGTTTCTAGTACCAATACTGGTATCAGTAGCCTTCACCATAACAAAAGCTGTGAGGATTGTTATTAACTCAAAGCTATAAGCAAAATTAAACCTTGTGAAAATAGCTCTCAAAATGATTTGAATCTAAAGCTACGTTTTCCTAGCTCCGCGACTGGGCTTGCTCCGTGCTACGTAATTAAGGCCAAGTGCGCAGCGTGTTTAGTTGAAGCGCACTTAAATACTGCGCAGCGCAAATGTGTTTGCCTAGGATTTGTCATTTTACGCAGCGTAACGCGCGACTTAAACTCCTCGTCCAGTTTCATCTTTTGAAGAAATGTACAGTTTTCATTGATATGGAAGGGAAAAGGAATGTTTTGGCAAAGTTATTGCTCTTCGCAGACGAGGAAATGGACGAGGATGTCGACATTGCTGTTACTCTTTTATAAAATTTGATACAATTCTATTTTTGCAGGTTTCTGGCTACGGGAGAATCATACCGATCATTGGCTTTCCAATACAGAATTTCTGCGTCTACAATATCAAATTTTGTCCCAGACGTTTTGACAGTTGTCAAGGACAAAATAGAATATGTGCATTTGCCACCACCATCGGAGATTGATTGGAAACAGAAAGCCGAAGAATTCTGGGTCAACTGAAATTTCCCAAATTGTATATCTGCAATAGACGGAAAACACGTGAGGATAGTTGCACCAGCTCATTCAGGATCCCTTTTTCACAATTTTAAGAACTTTTTCTCCATTGTATAGTTTGCTATGGCTGACGCAAACTGCAAATTTGTACTGATCAATGTCGGAGCATACGGCAAAGAAGGAGATGCTGAAATCTTAAAAAAGTCTAAAATGGGGAAATTGATTCAAGAAGGAACTATTTTCCTACCTCCTGAAAACCTACCTTCTTCTGAATTAAGCTACCATTTGTTGCAGTAGGACATGAAGCATTTAAACTGGGTAATCATGTCATGAAGCCCTACACGCACAAACAAGCAATCGCAGATGTTCATAAACGAAACTTTAACTACGCCACTTGTCGTGCTAGAAGAGTAACTGAAAATGCATTTTGTATTTTGTGTCACATTTTCAGAATTTCTTTCACACCAATAAACTTGAAACCAGAAACAGTCGACTTAGTCATATTCGTAAGTTGCTGTCTTTATAACTGGATCAGGGATGCAAGCAACCCCAAAGGACTAGTGACTCATCCGTAGCACGAACTTCCTACTCAAAACATGATCCCTTTGGCTTATGTCGGAGGCTATGTTAAAGCAGAAGGGTTTAAAGTAAGAAGCAGTTTTACTGATTACTTTAATGGAACTTACTACTCAAATAGAATAAAAGCTCTGTATCAGAAAAAAACTTGTAATGTGAGCAAACTTTGTAGCTTAGTAACTAAGGGGAAGAGAGTTTATTTATTTTAATGTTCACTACCTCAGGTTTAAAAAACGCCAAATTTAAAGATTTATATTACCATCAGTAGAACTTGTACATTATCTCATCTGTTCACTATAAGTATTAATTTGATTCATCTAAATTTGTTCAAGTTAACTTGAAAGTGTATATAATAATATACACACAGTCGTCAGCCCTGCTGCGCGGTGCGTGATTGACTGCTCTCGAAGCAGTGCTCCCAGTCGCGCAGCAAGGACCACGCAGCGCGGTTAAGGCTTAAGCACGCAACGCGTAGCTAGGAAGACACCTCCATTGATTTACAGAGAACCGGTGGTTTCGCCAGTTACGGAGCACGGAGCACGCAGCGCAAAAAGCCCAGTCGCGGAGCTAGGAAAACGTAGCTTAAGGAATAATGAATGGGCACACCAACTTATATTAAAATCGAAACAACCATATGGATTTGATATTCGCTAAATTGTTTTCTACTTGAATACTTAGATTCTGATCTACACATTTACCTAAATTCAAAATTATATTACGTTATGTTATTATTTTTTTAAATCAACAACTAATCAAAACTTGTTTGAATGTAAAAATTGTTATTTACTTTTAGAAAGTTTATGATCAGGTGTTTCTTCTTTTGTTTGTTTATTTTATTCAGTGTACGTTTATATAGTGTACTTAAGAAAGTTGCAATTACAACGGAATATTGTACAGTCAATAATAGCAGTTTCTTTCAAAACTGCTCTGAGTGTGTAAATATATATATATAATAACAATTATTGGACTTCTTGGTATAAAATTTCCTCTAATATTTCGGCATTTGCCATTTTTAAAAAGGTATAATAAAAAAGAACACAGCAAACAAAATTAACATAAGTAAATAAATAAACATTTACATAAACAAAAAAGCAGGAATTTTTGAACATGTGGTTAACACCAAAGAGAAATATCATGAACAGAGAAAGAATTTAGAAAAAGTGATTTTGAAAAAATAATACATAATAAATACAATTTATCATTTTTTTCTTTTATTCAGACCAAAGAGTACTTTTGATTTCAATATTAACTGATGTGCCTGTTCTAGATTTTCTAAGTAAATTTTGTTTCCATCTTCGGGTACTTTGCAAATACCTTTCAGTGAATAACATTGTTCAAAATTTTGGTGGCCTAATGCGTTTTATATATATACTAGCTGTTTCCCGCGGCTTCGCACGCGTCTCTTAAGCTTTGCCCGTATATTTCTTTGCCTTCAAATAGTGTTTGGATATTTTAATATACGTAACTACTGTGTTGTAATTGCAGTTTATAATGTGCAGGCGCTTTGATAACTTTTATATCTTGCAGTACAGCCTGGTGGTTAGTTACATCAATGGGCATTGCGTATAAACCTTCTACATAGAAAAATACAAATTTTCATAGTGATCGGTCCAATAGTTTCTGAGTCTATAAAGGACAAACACACAAACATTCATTTTTATATATTATGATTGCAGAAACAGTTTAAACAAAATTTGTCGTTTCTCTTAAGCTTACTCTATGCTTTAAAACTATAAGTGTAAAGAAATTTATATATAAATATATTTTTTGTCGCATTATATATGTTTACAAAGAACAGCTGATTAAAAATTTGAAAAGACTCTTTCACTTAATAACATATGTTTGCTGCAATGCATTTCTTACGGGTATTTCTGTAACCAGTGGGGCGGAATCCTGAATCGGGAAAGGGATAAAAAGTATCCTATAACCTTCTACAGATCAAGACGAACAAATTTAAAAAAAAATTAGGCGAATCCGTCCAGCCGTTTGTGAGTGATGCTGTTACACACGAACAGTTTCATTTATATATATATATATATATATATATATGTGTGTGTGTGTGTGTGTGTGTGTGTGTGTGTGTGTTTATATATATAAAAACAAACACACACACACAATAACCATAACAATTAAGATCAAGTAATAATTTGACATATAACACAAACAATAATATAAAATCAGTAATGCAGAGATAGGTAAATTAAATATAAAAAGATTTAAATTGATTATTTCTGAATAGATACATTGTTTACATATATATCTCAGGCGTTCACTGTAAAACAATGATACTAGCTTTTGTATCAATAAAAAGTAATTGTATCTTAACTAATACAATTCGGACAGATATTGCTTAATACAAAATAAAACTATGTGGCGCTTTAAAATTCTTCCAAGGAGTAAAACTCACTGTCTACAAGGTAGTTTAATGTGTTTTCAAATTATTTACCTTAGCATGTTTTTACTTCAGAAGGTAACCTATTATAGAACAAATTTACCACATGAGACACCTGACAGTCGGAGAGTAAGACGACGTCTGAGAATACGGAGATCATTTCCGTGTCAAACGATTCAAATGATTTATCCAGCCGATCTATAAATTGTGACAGGCTACGTCTAGTGAAAACAACATTCAACTACAAAACTTAGCTGCGTGCAATAATTAGAGTCCGTGCACCAATAAATGTCCATCAGGTCATGTACTAAAAAACATAAATAAATCTAAGCATTCATGCAGGTATTAAAATTAAACATTAACCAACATTTAAGAAAATGACTACATGTAAGAAAATAAAGATTTGACTAATAGTTACAAACAGTATGCATTAGTTCATGTCCCTGCACTAATTAATTAAACTAATATATACCAGGCCCTGCACTAATACAAATATAAATATAACTAGGCATACAAATTTGAATATTAAAGCTAAAACAAGGCATACATTTTGTGAAAGACTGCGTCTAAGAATATAAAACAATCATGATATGACTAAGAACCACTATTTTAATCAGAGCTCATTAATACAAGTTCATATCAATCGAAAGAGATTGGGCCATGCAATATACAGATAATAACGCTAAACACATGCAGAAATTAAAAACGAATTAATTTAAATAGCCAAGCAGAAGTGAATGGTCAGATTCAAAATATTCAGTTAGGCTGTAGGAAGGGGTGTCTGACAACCAGTATTTTAGGACATGACCAAATTTCTGTACCGGGAGCTGCCTAACTGTAAGGGGTATGGAGTTGAACATTTCAGTGCCTATAATAGGGAAGCAATTTGAAACCTTGTGTAACCTAGATCTATTTACATGGACATCAAGGCATTTCCTGGTTTCATACCTATTTACACCTACATTAGTGATGTAGTCATGTTCTTAAAGCTTAATTGCTGAAAAACATTGGTATATATGCATTGTACACTGGCCTAATCAGGTGTTGAGAAAACAGTGGTGTACAGTGTTCAAGCAACTGTGCCCCACTCAACCCTAAGGGCTTTTTTCTGTAACCGAAGAACTCTAAGTACACTGGGAGAATGTCCCCAAAGCCTGCTACCATAAAAAATGTGGGAGTGGAAAAAGGCAAAATAAGCTAACTTAACAAACTCAAAGGGCATTTCTGCTTTAAGCTTTCGAAGAAAAAATAACCCTATTTAGCTTACTACACAAGGCTTCAACATGCTTATCCCAGACAAACTTCGAATCCAGATTAAAGCCAAGCAACTTCACAAGACAACTTGTCTGGTTAGAAACCTGGGATCCACATTAACTATCTGGATGTTCCGAGAGTTTCTCAGGACATACAAAATAGATTTAAAAATGTAAAGTCCAGTAAAGGAAAAGAAAATTTAAGTGCTCTGAAAACACCCCAGCATGAAGTCAATAGGGGCAGACATAAAATAGGACTACTCTTTTTTGTATAATTAAAACTTTAAATGCGTGAGATGAACCACCCGAAACTTCCATAGGACGTAAGAGAAAAAAAACAACTATGATACATAACCAACAATGTTTATGGTCCATATATTATGTGGGACCATAGGGATTTAAGAAATAAGGATTTAATTAATAGACCATACACAAGATCTTGTTTTCCTGAGTTTGTTGGTGTATCGCTTTTTAACAAACTACATTTTAAGTGCTCAGAATGTCAGTGTAAAACGATTTAAGAAAGTCATGCATGACTGGCTTATTGAAAGACCTGTTTACAAACTCGATGAATTATAAAGTTCTGATACTAGCATGTTAATCTTTCAGAAGTTATAAGTTACATAATATGTATTTTAATTTTTACCTAATCTGTAGTTTAATTTTGATCATTTTTTGCCTATGTTACCATAAAAGTATCACATTTCCATGTTACGTTCGCATGTTCAGTTAAAAATAATGTCTTGCACTGGGTTGCATGTTTTGTTTTTTTACATTGTTATTAGTCCACTTAACTTTTTAATTTAATATTTATTAAAAAAAAAAACTTTTTAACTTATTAACTATTGCTTTTAGCTATCGTTTTGATTCAACGGTATTATGCCCGTGACTTAGCTATGAGTTTACTGCACGATTGATTACCATTGTTTATATGTAATGTACAATTTGCAAGTTAAAAACACATCAAGAAATACATATATATATATATATATATATATATATATATATATATATATATATATATTTGAATGTATTTCTTGATGTGTTTTAACTTGCAAATTGTAATTGCATCATATATTGTGACGAGATCCATTGCATGTAAATGATTAAAGATCAATAAAGATATCTATCTATTTATCTATATATATATGAATGTAATACCCCGAAAGAAAAGCAAATTCAACTTAACTTGTTACAAAGGTCTGAAACATGTTAAAACCAGGACAGTCCACTATCAACTGTTAATCCAAGGAATATAGAGAGCATTCCTTAACTCAAAATGAAATCAGAAATCTTTATTGTCGTTGACATTTTACAAAATGCATGACAGTCGTCAATTTGAAACTTAAATGTAAACTTAAGGAAATAGTGCAGCTATTTTACCATAAAAATCTGTAATATTATACAGTGGTTTATTCAATAGCATGTCCTTAAGTGCTATCTTAAAACTATGAAGTCAGAGTTTTTAATTTTTCAGGTAATCTATTATACATTTGAATCCCTTTATACAAAAAGCTTTGTTGAGTCGCTGAAAACATGCATCTTTTTTGTGCTATATTATGTCTATTTCTTGTAATATAGTTATGTATGTTACTAACTTTAGTCGTGATTTGCAAGTTTTCCCTTACATACATAAGAACTGAAAACATATACATAGACGGTAGAGTTAGGATACCTAGCCTAACAAAAAATGGTTTGCAGTGATCCTGCCAGTCTGCACCACAGATAAGATAGACAGCTTTTTTTGTAACACAAATAATTTGTGAGCATAATAACAATTCGCCCAAAGTGAAGTTCCATAGGACAAGTGGCTATGCACATGACCACAGTAGATGCAAAGGAGACACATTCCCTCTCAATGATCTAATCATAAATAGACCCTTTAGAATATTTGCGGCCAGATTGTCAATGTGAGAGTACCATTTGAGGTTAGACTGAATATGAAAGCCCAGGAAATTTAAAGATGCCAATTTCTCTGAACCAGAACGAAGGCAAAGTTGTATGTCCTGAACCTTTTCCCCCTATTTAAGCTCAGCTTATTAGCATTACACCAGTCATGTATTACATCTGATTTAGAGGTAACAATATCTTTAGCTTTCTTAGGATTAATACCCTGAACACACACTGCCAGATCATCTGCAAACATAAAACACTCTACATGTTGCTCCAAGATGTTACCCGAAGATCATTTATGTAAATTATGAACAAGGTCGGGCCAATTATAGAACCCTGTGGTACACCTTGTACAATCTGCAAAGAATTGGAAAAAGAGCCATTTAAATATACAGAATGCCATCTATTTTCCAAGTAAGATCTAAAAAAGAAATGGCAACACTGTCAAACGAGTAAAAATACAGCTTATCTAGCAGCACATCACGTGTTACAGTGTCGAAGGCCTTGGACATATCATACGATCTAAAGAGAACACTCCTTTTAGCCTCCAGACCTTTAAAGCAGTTTGTAATTAGAGCTTGAGCGGCTGCAACAGTGCTACGCTTAGGCCTAAAACCATGCTGACACTCTGATAAAAGATTATTTCGTTCTAGGAAGATTATCATCTGACTATGTATGAGACGTTCCAAGACCTTCGACACTGTGGGCACAATGGATATTGGTCTATAGTTTGAACATAAATCTTTCTGACCTTTCTTATGTATTGGTATCACTCAAATGCATTTAAAAAAATTGATTGAGGACTTTTTTGCGTTTCGAAATTTAACTAAAACAGTATCATCAGAGTTAAGCTCTAAGCTGATAACAAGGCCAGCCGGCATGCAACATAGAGGCTTTGTAGGGGCAACAGGCGTGACTATAGGGAGGCAGCAATGATCTTCATCTTAAATATTTGTAGTTTATCCTGGAAGAAATCCGCTTCACCTGGAACAACCAAGCCTATGTAATCTAACGATGGGTCCAGCCTTCAGATAATTTGTCATGTGGTGGTTGTGAGCAAATAGTTCAGTGGATCTGGTGGACCCTGGAATCAGGAAGTCAATTTTAACTGGTAGAGCTGGTCAGTCTATGAATCGGTTGACAAGTCGTTGGAGAAAGAGTAAAGCAGCCAGATTAAACCGTTGTTCCAAAGAATTGATATCAAGCAACTTCATTACATCGCTGACAGGGACGGCCAGGTAGCGAAAATTAATCTTGATTCCAACAAGTCTCACAAATCTCTAAATCCCTTCAAGCATGGTAATATGATGATTATAGTTTGACCTTTATTATTCAGTTTTAAGTACATAGGGTTCAAATATACATTACGTAACAGTAATAAAGGATATACTGAAAATTTTCACAACTCCTGGTGTCCATTCCATTGAGGATATTTGGAATTGTACTGAGTGCCAACTGTACTAAGCAATAATTTAAAAGTTCTTAAGTTAGTGTACTTAGTTTCAATTTCATAAGATAAACTTCATAAGAGTTAAGAAAGTGTTTCCATATTCCTTCCAAATACCGTGTTAGAAGCTTGAATAACGATAATATCTTGCAAGCGCAAATGTAAATAGGTGTGTGAGTATCATTAAAACATTAGTCATATATTTAACGTGTTGCTAGGAGATGTTTATGCGTGTCGATTGAAAAGTGTGGAAAATAGTCTATTTTATTGACATAACGTATTTGAAAGTAAATTTCCATTCAAAACTAAATTACTTCTAAAATATGAAATATTAAACCAAACAAATTCATTTTCTTTTGAAAACCTGTATTATTAACAACTAAACAAAGCACAAATGTAATTTGTTGAACTCTTACTTGTAAAAGTGTGCACTAGGTTAACTCGAATAAACTCCAAAGTGATTTTCAGACTCATGGCCAATAACAACTCTTAGTTACTGATTGAAATATCAAACGGTAGTTCGTTTTTCTTTAATATGTCACAGCACACATCAGATTAAGAAATAACATTAATTCCCAGTATTTATCAGAGCCAGTAGACAGCTCCCTTAATAAAAATTTGTCATTGCTGTCGGTTGAAATATCGATCGCTAAGCATTAACACAAAAACACAAATATTTTGAGTTGCACATAAGGAAATCACATGATTGGTTTAAATTTAAGCCAGTAACCAATAAAGGGTTAAGATCTAGCTGTAGTAAAATGATCTTGAGTTATACCCCATAATTACAGCATAATCAAACACTTTTACGCCCGCATATAGTATGGTATAGGCTATAGACATTAGACATGTCTAATTAAAAAAATAAATATGATTAATACACATCCAAACTTACGAATTATACATTTTAGTTTAACAAAAAAAATATCTTTTAAAACTAAAAGCTTTTGGATATGTATTAAACGTGTCCTTAAAATGATACATCTATTGTTCCACGATCAAAAATAAAGTGCAAAAGTGTTTGAGGTCATTGCTTTTATAAGGGTAAAAATGAAGATATCCTCCAGTACAGCTGGCTACCAAAGGGACACTTTGGTATCACACTAAACGTTTAAATTGATTTAATTATTAAATACGAGTAGACTTAAATTTTGTTTTTAACACATGCGGCATTTTGTCCATGTAAAGTTTATTGTTGTATTATATGTAAATGTGGACTGATTACATGCGGTTTATTAATATTTAATTATTTTAATTAACACCGATTCGTAGTGTTACATTATACGTTTTGTAAGTCTAATTCGTAAGGTTGTATATTATAGTGTAGTACTTTTGTCAGAGTTTGAAGTTTGATTCAGTAACTACTGCATTTTTTATCTCTTTGCGGGCGAAACTGCTGAGAGAATAGCAATAGAGTAGACTGTGGAGTCGAACGGAAACAACCGAGCAGAGCCGATTGCAGCGTTTGTAAATTTGTAGTCGCCATTTTCTATTGAAGAGTGCTGGTGTCGTACATTAGAATTACTCTTTTCAGTGGATTATCCGGAAATTTTACTTTATGTAAAGCTGATTCAGTTATCAAATGGCTTGTTTAAACGTACTTAAACAAGAAATCAAAACTTTAGAAGCAGTGTTTCCTAAAAACCACGAACGGTTTCAAATAGTGTCTGCCAGTGTTGATGAATTGAACTGTAAATTTATCGGGAGGAATGGAAAACGATATGAAATCCACGCAAACATAACTGTAAGTATTGTCCTTGAAATTTATAGCATTATTAATTTATCTAAACTTTCACAGTTTTTCTTAATTATTACAATTTTGAAATATCGATTTTTCGAATGCGACATGGAAATGAACAGCTGGTTACTTAAACAAAGGATAGGCCTATTCATGCTGCACTTCTACAACAGGATGATTACTTTAGCCCCTAATTAAGAAGGGCCTATCTTTACAAATTAATCTATTTGTATGCATTCTTAAACTTAAACATTCATAAAGGCCAATTAACTCTGTAGAAACAAAAGAATTGATTCCTTTTTTTATAAGCTGCTAATGTCTAGAATAGGACTATTGTAAGTTCCTTAAACCTTAAGTAGGTCATAATTAATGTAATATTAAAAGAGTCTAGGACAGTCTGCTTCAAGAAATAATTTAATGTCAATGTTTAACTTCTACTCATTAAGAAAACTGATTAGCACCACGCTATAGCTATCAGATGATGTAGGCTAGGCTATATTGGGGGGTTTGAACCTGTCTTGTTATAAAAGCAGGTGTCTCTTCTCTGTGTTTAAAATTCCTGGTTTGATATTTGGTTGGTTGCAATTTTTATGTTGTCATTGCTGACACGGCAGAAGTTTTCTGAGGAGTGAATAGTGTTCTAAGAATGACCTCGCAAGAGACTGACACGGCAGAAGTTTTCTGAGGAGTGAATAGTGTTCTAAGAATGACCTCGCAAGAGATGTGTGAAATACTTGCACTACTATTTATTTTGTCCAAATATCTTTGTTTTAAATTTTTTGTGCAAATTTCACTGTTCAATTTTGAAACCAGATTAATGTCACACTTCTTATAGGCTAATTTCACTGTTCAATTTTGCAAGTGGGCTGTAACAATTAATTGCCTGCAAACTGTATTTAAGAGTTTCTCCTCATTGTCTCCTGACTCAGGAAAAGTTTTGCTAGACCTAGGCTATTTGTAGTTTTTACATTTAAAAAAACCATGTGACTAATATATTTTGAAAGTAGAACGGGTTACATATTGGTTTTAGCAAGCAAGTTTCATAGCTTACAATAATTATTTAGCTTATAGGTCATTCATTCCACATCAGTTAGACAAAACCTTTTCACCCACCACCTCAGATTTTTTCATGAAACTTGGTATATGTGTGTTCTGTTATGTAAGTAATGCCATAAATTTAGAATTTTATCTCAGTTAGATTTTGAGTTAGGCCTAGGCTATAGCAATTCTACATTTTTGTTAAATTTAGGCTTGCAGTGTAGGCCAAAAACCGGCCACCACCGTAACCGAATCATTGATTTTCGTGCGCTACATCTGACGCTGGTTGAAGTAAGGTTACCTCCACTAGTGTAGTGAGTTTATCTTGGTTAGTTCTAATCCAGTGCCGTGGCAAGCCTCCACACCCCTCCCCCTCCCAAAAAAAAACCTAACAATGCATTGGACAATTAAAATCGGCTGACCGATCGTTTCTGACTTCAGCACTAAACGAGTGGTATGTTTTAAGCGGTAACACATCAGAGCAGAATTTGATACAAATGGGTTTTTTGTACTTGAGTATTATTCAGTTGCCGAAGTGGGGTTTCCGAACGAAGTTGTCCAACTCTTACTCTTTAGTGAAAATAGTGTTTTGGAAAGACCCCCCTGTGTTAAATAGATAGCACAGGCCTAAAATGTACAGTGTTATAAACAGGCTTCAGATTTCGGTTCGTTGATTAATATAATGTTTGACGGTTTGATGAGATGTGCAGCCCGGGCTTTTGAGTACTCTAGAGTGTCCAGTTGGATTTATACAAAGCTTATAAGATACCTTTTGGAGAAGATAGTCATGTCTACCATAGCTAGTGTTGATTGTTCTCTATATATACAAAACAAACATTAAACTTTAAGTCGCCGCTCGATCCAGTGCTCACAGCTTACCGCTCATAATGCGATCAAGGCCTCTGTTGGTCTATTAATGATTGTTCCTCACACACGTTATGATTGCCATCAAATTACATAAGTTAAAACAAAGAAAGTAATTTTGTGTTTTAACCCTTTCAGTGCCAACGTCCGACTACACGGACGTACATAAAATGTGCAAGAAGAGCCAGCGTCCGACTACACGGACGTGTTTTAAAAATATTCGTAAAAAATACAAAAAAATATCTAAACAATCCAAATGTTGTTATAATTGTATTTATAAAGATATAAACTAATAGAAAACATTCAGTTGAATGTATTTCTATTACATTAGTGTTATAAATAAAACAAAATCAAGTGGCTGTGAACGTCGCTAGTCTGAGTCAGCTGGCGTCTGTTGTTTGCTAACCAACTACGCAGTTTCGCCGATTGCGCCGAGCTAACTTGTTGTTTCGTTTATTGTTGTAAAATGTTTACAAAATGAAGCGTATTGCATCACCTCTTAGTGAAAACACTGTACGGAGAGTGTTAGAAGACGATAGTAATGTTGTTGTGAGTGATAGTGAAACGGAGAGTGTTTAGCAAGATGGGTACTTTGGGATTATACCGACCACACCCAAACATGAATCGTTATTTGAAATTTTGCTTCTACTGATTATTAGATTAGCTTAGAAAAATATTTCGTCAATATAAAACAGGAATTGTCTTATCGCAAACCCCTCCCCATCCTCAGACAGGGTCAAAGTCGAGCGGTCTTGTAGATAACGTGCCTTAATCGGGATTCTCGAGAAAGATAAGCGACCTGCCGTAATCGGGATTCTCGAGAAAGATAAGATAACAGCGACAATAATACCGATCACAATACCTGGAAATGCTTGTTGATAAATGGAATGTTAGTTCTGTTACTTAATTACATCGTTTTATAAGTTAATTGAAAAACGTTTAAGCGTTGGGGGCATATAACGGAATCTGACCCCATTAACAATTGATAATCGTTGTAAGTTTGTAATTTTGTAATTAAAGAGTTGTTTTTTCGTTCTATAATGTTTATTTCTTAAAATTTTTATTTTTGTGTTCTTCATACTGGTGTGGACGGTATAATTCCAAAGTACCGCAAGATGTGCGAAAAATCCAAATACGCGTTATTTTTTAAAAACAATGATAAAACCTTTATTTTTGAAGATAGATGTAAAACTTTTTTGTGTATGTGTTCAAAAGTATGTGGAGGTTCAAATACATACTCAATTTAGTGAACAAGGATTTTTTTTACTGGCCTTATATTTACACCAAACTGAAAAATTCATCATAAAATTTTATGTAAGTAAAAGTTTTTCTGGTTTTATATTTGTAATGCACGTTGTAGTAAATTTATTTTCCTGTATTAATTTAAAGCACATTGTTTAGAGCAAAACAAAACAAAAAGTAAAAATTTTCATAAATAAATAACAAAACTGTGACAGTTTTTGCAAACTGCTGAAAAATTGGCAATTATAGCCTGGCTCTTCTTCCACGCGCACTAGAGAGAATGTCTGGCACTGAAAGGGTTAATATCATGGTCACATCCAAATCTCAATTGAATTGCGTTCACACCGTTAAAATATGGTGCAAGTTTTGTGTCCGACTGTAAACATCGCTAGTCTAAAAGGATGCAAGAGCTCTTGTGAGTGCTGTCGCAACCAGTGTTGGACAGTTTGTTACAAGAACTAGAGAACAGTGTTGGATATTAAAATTTCAATTATAAACATTGCCGAGATATTACTACCGTGCGTGAACAGACTTCGTCTTGACTCCTGGAACAATCATCGATACAACTATAGCAAGTACTTGCAACAGTTTTTGTGAGTAAAATTGCTTATATTGTTCACATTATGCTACAGTGGTTGTGCAAACTCTGTCGCAACTTTACTTGCCATTGTAAACACAACTTAATGTTGTTGCCAGTCTACTACAGCCTATCGAATCAGCCATACTCATCAGTTTTCGTCGTCAGAGCGGCATTGGTTGTACGACGGCTGGAAATTCCATCAGTTCTCTGGTCAACTATTCTCTGGAACGACTTCTACGCACACATGACGATCTTTCGGATGATTCAAACTAACTGTTCAAACCAAATAGTCCAACGTGCAGGAGGATCTTAATGTCTTGTTTTTTCGTAGTCCTTGATTGTAATCTAACTGACTGAGTTTACACTGTCTATTAATGGTCAAAAACGGTCGGCGGTACTCAAATTACCGATTGGTGAAACCTGTTATTGTAGTTCTTTGTGTATAAAACTATTATAGCATAAGTGTTAAATATATAGCCACAGAATAACATAATTTATAAATAATATTATAATTGAAATTTTAGATGCTGAAGTTCCAATCGTAATTACTGAAAGAAACTATGCAATAAAAGTAGCAGAAATAGACTTATTTTGAGAAAATAAGTGAAATGACCAAACTTTCTTCAATGAATAGAATGCAACTATTGACGTTTCCCGCATCACTAAATTGGTCAAGAGCAAAATTGAAGGATACTTGAGTCTGATTATTCTAAGAGAATGAATGAATGAATAACGTTTATTCCAGCAATTTATATATATATACATATAATTTGTACATATAATTTGTACATATAATATATATACAATCTTTCTTAGATGAAATACCTATTATTTTATATATACAGCAGCTTATATATAGAAGAAACAATGGACAAGTATCAGTGGTTTTTGGCTCAATCTGAACCAAGGAAAGGAAAGAAACTCGGTCCCGAGGTTATGGATTTAGTTGCCAGTTTCTATCATAATGATGAGTAAGTTGTCTTTTAAGTTTCGTAGTCTTCATCCTAAATGGTGCGTTCTGGCTGGTACTAGTGGAATTCGCTCTATATTTCCACCATCCATCAAAATGTCATACCACTAATACAATGCATCACAACTGAAGAGAGTTACAAAGACTACAAACACTGGTGTTTTATGAAAATTCAACTCAAAGCTGTATGTTAAGTTGGTAGGACAAATGTCCATCAAAAGACAATCTGACCACATTCTTACATAAAATCAAAACACTATGAAGAATATAATAGATTACAAGCACTGGCTTGCTTCAGATCAGACACTGATGGGAACACAAACAACTATTGAAGAGCGGACAACAAAAATAGAAAAATTCATTCCTACATTACAAAGAATCAGTCAAACTATTTTGAAAACCTTAAGATGCCTGTACGTCAAATGCAGTGTAGTGAAAATTACTCCTTTATGATACAGGATGAGATATAGGGTTACCACTGAACCCCTGACTCCTGTACTGTTCATCCAGCAGTCATTAACATGTTTATTGACCGGGGAAAAAAATAGTCTCGTCCCATTGTCATTTCCGAGGACTTAAAACATGTTAGTATGGTTTATAAAATTCAAGAAACCCAGATACAATTTGTAAAGAAATATTTTTCTAATATTACATACGTTTCTTATTACATTTACATGTGGCGGATATTATAAATCTTTCACTTCATGAAAAAGATCTCAAAATTAAAAGCTAATGGTCTTTCTTTACTACAAGCCATGGAAACTAGAATGCGGACGGTATTGGAGGAACTGTTGAATGGTTGGCATGAAAAAGTCTTCCAAGACCTGTTGACTTAAAATACTGACTGCATCTACTTTATTTTTAGTTTTGTGAATCCAGCATTGAAAAATTCAATTTTCACTTCATTTTAAAGGATTCAGTAAATAGATTCGTTGCAAGCGTGAAAAACGCTTTGACCTTAATACCCTTCCAGGTACAAAAAGTTGTAAATCAATTGGCGTCTACTGGAACAATTATCACAACTACAGACCTTTGAACTGTTTCGGAACATTAGAAACAAGGCAAGTCAGTTGCAATGATCAGCGAAGTATAACATACAACTTTAGAATGGGTGAACTTTAAATTTGAAAGAAGATTTGCACCCCTCTTGTTTCATCGCTTGTACACATGATAATCACTGGTACAGTAATAACAGTGTTGCCGAAGAAAATGGAGATGCAATAGTAAAGTTTATTTACTCTGCAGGACCATTCCCTTCCAAAACTGAGTTGAGGTATGCAGCGTGGTGATTCTACACATCCTTGCATTGGTTGAACCTAACACCTCAAGGGGAAGAACATATAAATTATCAACAGAGTGTACCTGTTTAATCAAAACTCTAGTTAAAAGAACAACATTTTAGTTCATTAGCTTGCAAATTTATAAGTACAGTGAAATGGGTCTAATATGATATGGTTTGTGAGTGTGTACATACCTGAAGGAAACAGAATTTTTCCGGACATTTGCCATCGTTCAGTGAAACATAAAATCGGTAACACTACATTTCGAGATCTGCAATCTGATCTCTTCCTTAGGTAAATAACTAGCCTAATAAATAATTACAAACTAGGTTACTTACATAATGTACATACTTATCAGGTGTACTTAATTTGTTTTAAATATTGGGTTAGGTTTTATATTTTAATACAAAACCTAGAAATCATATCCGAACTTATATACTATTTAAAAATCACATTCCTTATTATTAAATATGATTTTCCAAATATTAAAATGCAGTTTTTACCTTTCATTAAATATCTGTACCCACCCATTGAAATTGAAAAAAACCTCATATGAAATAATTTTAAAAAGATTTCTTGATTATCTCACTCTCTATATGAGATATTGGATTTAACGTTAAACCATTTTCACTATTTTGTTAAACTAAAAACTATCAAAATGTTATATATTTTAGTTTTAACTTAAACTAATAAATGTATATTTTTTTCAAATTCCTTTTTGTTAAAAGAAACTGCCTTGAAAATGTCATGAAGATGGGTGTCAAATAAGTAAGTAAATGAGAAAATATTTTCTTTTCTACAACACGGTTTTTTTGCATTATCCTGGGTGTGAAAATTGAAAAATATAACTTTTAAGTGCTAGAACTCCAAAACAAACTAAGATAACATTTCCAAATTTGGTGGTGTTACTTATTTTTTTCACGGGTGAATTGACGTGAAATGACTCCTATTGCAAGTTATTATCTTTTTTCACCAGAAGTGCAGGGTCACTGAAGTCTGCTCTTATAGCCAAGGCATTTCTAATCGGTACTTTCCCGACCTCAGATACCATGTGCCGGATAGTCAGAAAAGTTTGACGATCCAGTAAGATCGAAATATGGAGTATTAGTGAAAGAGCTGTGTTGTCTCTTTTCACTGATTTAATTCTGAGTGGAGTCAGTGACTTGTGGAATGGACATATGGTTCCAAACCTTTTCTACTGTTGATGAACGAGTTCAACAGAACAGGCAGTCGTCGCTCAACACTCAATGTACTCTTCGCGGCACAACAGAACACTTTTTGGCAACTGCCTAAGTATAATTCACTTTGTTGCTTAGTGTTCATTTATAAATTTGAACCATAAAACATCTCAGGGAACCTTAGGGATGGCGTTAAAGCACAAGAAATTGTTACCATAGATGACATAGGCCTGGTTGCCATTAAAACAACACTGTACATCAAATAGCATTGATTGTTGTGTAGCAAAGAATTAACAGGACCAAATTAGTGATTCCTTTTTATAATTGAGTTACTTTTTATATTACTGATCAAACAAATTGGTACTTTGGGATTATACCGACCACACCAGTATGAGGAACAAAGAATATAAATTTATAGAAACAAACATTATAGAACGAAACTCTTTAATTAAAAAATTACAACGATTATCAATTATTAATGGGTTTCCTGTGACGCTCAGAATGCAGCAATATCAAGGATGAGTGAGTGTAGTGGATTTCCGCCTTCAGCCGCAACTGCTGACCGCCACATGTATTTAGCTAGGTATCAGTCAAGATGGTGTCGTGCTCTTCGTTGTTGTTTTTTATTACGCCATTTAGCTGAACCCCACATTCGCTCAACCTGTTGAGTCTTAGCTTACCAGTTTCCGGGTCGACAAAATTGTATCAATGGCATCAGCTGAACGGGCGTTATCTACTAGACCGCTCGACTTTGACCTTTGTCTGAGGATGGGGAGGGGTTTGAGATAAGACAATTCCTGTTTTATATTGACGAAATATTGTTCTACGCTAATCTAGTAATCAGTAGAAGCAAAATGTCAAATAATGATTCATGTCTGGGTGTGGTCGGTATAATCCCAAAGTACCAACGAATCTTTATACTAGACCACCATTTTTAAGGATTACAATGACACAACGCATATTGTGTGTGTACTTTTACAGCTATAGTGTCATCTAACCTGGGGTATAAAAAACATTGCATTTTTTTGTTAATGTTTTGTAATTATTGGTGCAATGTATACCTAGGCCTAATGAAAATTCCCTAAGACTTCAGTTTCTTTATTATTGACATCTTATAATGGGCTTAACTTCCATCACTTTTTATGTTAATTGGATTCTACTGATGCAAAGTTAAAAGCTGGAATATCTAGAAATTTTTAAACATCTATTTGGAATAAATTTGCATCTTTACTGTTTTCTTTTCGACCAATGCATTTTTAGATTTGGTTATGTTTTTACTTGGATTATTGCAGTGTACGTTTTCAATTCATGTTTAATAATCAAGTCCTTTTAGCATGACTTCTAGTAGTGCTATTTATCTACTCAGCTGTACAACCATTTTCACACACAATCATTAAAAAATCATCACAAAACTGAAAATACATTTTGTTCAGTTATATTTGGTACTTAGACTTTCAGATAAAATATGAATAAACCTTGCCGTGGTAATGAAAGGAATGTTTTTCATAGTATGAGGAACTTTTTGTTCATTTAAGAATGGGATTTCTTTCTGTTGTTAGGAAGTTTGAATTCTTATGAAAAATGCCTTTAGGCTACAGTATAATAAGAGGCCACCACTACAATAGAATCATATTTATGATTATCGAAACTATAGAAACAAAAATATTGACACGAAATACCTTATATTAAAACTATCTAAGTATGTTGTGTATCTATAAAATGTAACAAACAAAAAAGTTTAACATTTAGTTACTTTTTACTGTTTTAAAGGATATACTATGATTTTATTGTGGTGGTGGCCTCTTATTAAACTGCAGACTGCCTTCATCAAAGAGGTGGAGTTAGGCGGTATATGTTCTTAGTGAAGTGCAATTATTTAAAATGTGATATATTCATTTAAATTTTCTTGGATTCTTATAACTTTGGATGTTACCACCTGAGAGATAATTTCATCTCTTGAAACAGGATGGAAAGTTGTATTAAGCATTGTTTTAACTATACCAGAAATGGTTTTAGAACTGAGTTTCATATTTCTGGGCCACTTTCAAAATGTTCTGTTTTCTTTATAACCAGCAGTACGTTCCTTTATCATCACATAAGCCAGTATGTCGGTAGTGTCACTCTGTTCGTAAGATAAATTACTGGCTGCAGGATATTTAGTCATTATACTAGTAATAACATAGCCCCAGCTTTCACAAATCGCTGGGGTCCTGAGCTTACATGTCAATAACTTAATGACTTGATAGCCAAAGGATATTTTGTTGAAGATCCGTCATCGCCAGCTTGAACAAGTACTTGGAATCAAGAGTTTTTTTAGATAACATTTTTAAATATTCCATATTTTTAGTCACTTAGACCAAATACTTTGTTCATACTTAAATGAAAGTTTTATTATTAATAGACAATAGAAATGAGTATGAGCAAACACTTGTCACAAAAATCTTCAAGGGTCAAAATGTTTGTTCTTTACTTTCAGCCATATTATTTCTTGAAAATATTAAAAAGGCCAACTTGAACAAAAATCTGGAACTTCAATACTGTAACAGAGTGACTGTTTTGTTTATCTGTATTCAAATAAGTTGGCATTCTGCCTTAAGTGGCACTAAAAATTCGTATAACTCTAGCACACTTACCAAATTCATGCACTACTTCACTGACAACTGTACCAAACACTAGGCAGCGCTCTTAAAATTTTGCTACTCAAGGGAACATCAAGTGAGAGACACTCTTAACCTGTTGAGGAGTAGCTGAAAATTGTTCCAAAAGAGTACAGACGGTTATAGCCGTTTGATCCCAAAAGAGTATTGACGGTTATGACCGTCCATGACGGGGTTGCTAAAACAATCAATATTGCAACTGTTTATGCACTCTAGTGGCGTTCTTACATACTATTTCGACTGTGAAATGTTCAAAGTAATTATTGCTGTAAGGTGCTGGCTCCTAGTGACGGAATACATAATCACAGATTTGCCACCAAATGTTCCGTCATTTTCTCTCGCCACGTCCATTTATAGGCTATACATGGAATCAAAAAACCCAAATGCTAAGGTTCACATCATGGACTTCCGAATTAACATTATCAGATAGATACTGGAAGCACATGTTGCACCAAGAGAAGAGGCCGCAGCTGTGACGCGTCCGTTGGGCGGAGCCCAGCAGCCGCTACGCTTGTCAGGTCGCAATTTCCCCTGCCCACTACCAGTAAGGGAAAGTGGCTGAAGGAAGCTAAAACGCTGCTTTGTGTGTTCAAATACAACACGGGGTGAGCGTAAAAGGAAAGAAACTGCTTATGAGTGCACAAAATGTGAAGTAGCACTTTGTGTGTATCCGTGTTTTGAACACTATCATACGTTTGTAAAATTCTAAAAAAAAAAAAACAAAATGTATGAATTTATCAAGTTGTAGATCCAAAAAATGCATTATTATGATATTTTGTAAGGTTTCAATACATTTTGAATGAAAACAACAAACATTTTTTCTTCACTCCCGGAGTTCATTAAGGATAATTATGCTTACTCTAGTATACACTAGGTAGGATGACGGATATAGCCGTTAGTACTCCCCAACAGGTTAAAGGTGCTAAGGGAACTTCAAGTGAGAGACACTCTTAAATGTGCTAAGGGAACATCAAGTGAAAGACACTCTTAAAGGTGCTAAGGGAACATCAAGTGAGAGACACTCTTAAATGTGCTAAGGGAACATCAAGTGAAAGACACTCTTAAAGGTGCTAAGGGAACATCAAGTGAGAGACACTCTTAAATGTGCTAAGGGAACATCAAGTGAAAGACACTCTTAAATGTGCTAAGGGAACATCAAGTGAAGAGACACTCTTAAAGGTGCTAAGGGAACATCAAGTGAGAGACACTCTTAAAGGTGCTAAGGGAACATCAAGTGAGAGATACTCTTAAAGGTGCTACTGTCTACATGCAGACAATTTTGTGTGTTTTTCAAGATTTAAAGCAGTTCATTGACAGATTGATACAAACTGTCTTTGGAATTAGCAGATGAAAATGTCACTCACATCTTTAATCGTGATATCCAATTGTATTTGAATAGTATGAATGCATTTGGTATATTGCCGACAGCTAGACTGAACGTCCTTTTACGCAGAAGACAAAAATGTATTAAATGTCTGCCAGTATGAAAATATATAAATAAAAGTAATTTAAAAACAAAAGATCCTGAAGACCTTTCTGTTCCTCAAAACAAGAATTCTGTAATCTCTAAGAAATGTTTTAAAGAGAGATTCAGAGTAGCTTGTGTGAGTGTAATTGTTTTAAATGCTTTTTGTTTGTAACAATAATCTTTAAACTCTTTTGGAGGGTTCTAAAAGTAGTTTATACTTTTTCCTGGAAACTTTTTCATAGCCTCATGAATGGGGTGGAAAATAAAATGGTAAGAAACAGATACATCGTCCGAAACAATTTCATCTTTCATTTGTTTTAACATCCCCTGTAAATACATTGTCTATCAAATGCCATAACATCCCAAACTTATCTGTTAATGAATCGCAAACAACGGGCTTTTTTAGACTAGTTCTGATTAAAGTTGTAGCATTACACGGAAAACGATCTTTATATTGCCATTTTATACTGAATCTTGTTCACAAATCACTCCATGAAAATACATAAAAATCTTGCATTCAAAGCGCGCCTGCTTTTTTAATATTATCCCTTCATCTATCATAACATTCAGTATGCACAGACATGTTGTCCAGCTTTTACGTTAGACCTATCCAGACAATCGCAAGTCAAAAAAATTGTGCTTATAGAGTTCTAGAAGTTCTTAGTCTCAGTAACTGTCTTTTAACTTGTTTAGACAAGTGAAAAGTATGAGTGTTTACAACAGAAATTACAATATTTTAATTATAATATAAATATAATTATGAAATATTTTTTAAACTTTTTTGGTATTAATACTGATGCACATGTTACAGACACCCAAATGAAATACTAAACAAGACTTTCAAAACCATCAACTAGTATGGAAATAAATAGTAGTACATAAGGGAAGGTTGTTTGTGATATTTTGGTACCAATGATGAGAGATGCTAAGTATGAAGTTTCCTCTAAATCTAAAACAGTGCAAGTCATTGTCCTAGATTGGTGGATTTTTGTATGAATCTAAAAGGGGTACCGCAAGGCTCCATTTTAGGACCTCTCCTTTTTTTGTGTTATTTAAATAACATAGCAAAATGTTTAAATTTTGAGCCTTATTCAGGACTTTGTCTCTATGCTGACGACTCTAACTTGAAAGTTTCAGGGAAGACAGTAGAAGAGATAGAGTTACTGACCTCAATCGAATTGGCTTGTATTGAACAATTTTTCAAAACCACAATTTAACTCTAAATTCTGATAAAACCAAGCTTGTAAATTTTAAAACAAAACAATCCAATCAAATTTTAGATTTAAATATTGAAATTAATGACAGTGTAATTGAGAGGGTTGATCAGATAAAATTTCTAGGATTATTGGTTGATAGTAATTTGTCATGGGATGAACATACTAAATTGGTTTTAAACAAAATAAATTCAGGCCTATTTGCAATTCGAAAGATGTTAAATTTGTGTAGTTTGGAAACTTTAAAATTGATGTATTATTCTCATATCCAGTCTCACATAGCCTATGGCATTTGTGTATATGGAACAACAAAAATGGAAAACCTCACGGAAATATTGAAAGTCCAAAAAAGAGCAGTCAGAGTCATGTTACATCTGAATTTTAATGATTCTATCAAAGAAAAGTTCAAAGAATTAAAAATATTGACCGTTTATGGGCTATTTATTTATGAGTGCATAATGTTCCTAAGATACAACCCACTAAGGGATCAACATTATTTTATTCACTCGTACAATACACGACACAAAAATGAGTCTAATTTTCCAAGTTACCGTCTGGAGTTCTACAAAAAAAAAAACATTTGCAGGAAATAAATTTTTGAAAAAGTTACCAGAAGAAATTATAAAAGAGGACAATTGTAATATATTTAAGAAAAAGTTAAAAGCATTTTTGACAGGTTTAGCTTTGTACTCTATAGAGGAATTTGAAAAGGGTATTTTTTAATAATAACAATTGATTTTTAGATTTAGTTTTGGATGTAGTCTTTATTTTATATTATTGAAACTTGACACTATTCTAATGTAAGAAATGTGCTATATGTTTTTGAATAAAGAATTATTGACTATTGACTATTGACTATTAAATGCCTTGATAATGTCAGATCTTTCCATAACATTGCTTTAGTCAGAGTGGTCAATTCTGCAGCCAGTTAGTTTTTCAAGCATTTTCAATATGGTTTGTTTGTCTCAAACTCCACATCTTGACTAATATTAATGTTGCTTCGACCTATATCAGTTGTACTCAGGCTGGCAATAGTGGTTGCATGACTCATGTAATATGGATGTGTTGTGTCGGATTGATATTGATATGTGTTATGTAGCTAAACTTGCCTTTTGTAGTGCAATGGTTTGAAACATGCATCACCATGCATATAATGTCCAAGATTACTACTGATACTTGTTTCTCTGTATTTATCTAAATTAAAGATTTCCAGAATTCTGATAGCTCCGTTTCTGCAACTGATATAGTTGCCTTTTACCTCACTGTCATACCATACAGCGATTCCTTCCACATGAGAGGTGTGTTTCAAACAGTGTATGGTCGGTCGATTTTAATGTAACTATGTCTTCATGCTTTTAAATCATGTACACATTTAAAAACAATAGGAACATGGCTCGTAAGTGTTTGTTAGAGGGAGTGTTGATTTGTGGGGTCGAAGAAGGTATTAAAAACATCTAGGTGAAATATTTACTTCTTCTAGTTTAGGTAGTCCTTCCATAGCTCCTTTGTGTTTTAAAAGACTAGTTCTCTAATTTTCCTACCACTAACCGTTTTATTTTAATGGTAATATTGGAAGTCTGTTTTGTTAGTTATGTAGGTCTCTATATTCATATCTGTGGTGGTTTTTTCCTCCTAGTAATAATACTGTGACATGATCAGCATACACGATTGTTTTACTATATAGTCTTGCTTAAAAATTGGAAAAGTCATTTATGGAAATGATAAAAAGCAGAAGGCCCAGCACTAATCCATGAGAGACTCCTTGAGAAACCAGTTTTGATTCCGATTTAACTTTTTCAATTTGTCTTCTGCTTGTGTAATTTATTTCAGCAATTTGGTTTTGGTGTTTCAAAGAACTAATAGTGTTTTTGAGATTCTGTGTATACAAAGAATTGTTAAATTCTCTTGAAAGTCGTTTAGATGACAAAGACAATTTGTAAAGCTTCAATATAGTATGGTTTTGAAAGGGCTGAAACCTTGAAAGGTGATCCATTAGAAGGTACTTTAGACTAATTAACTGTCCATGAGGATTAAGGGTATGATGGCTTCTTGCAATGCCTTTGGTTATTTTTGGAACATTCCCCATTCTTCATATTCAAGGGTTCAACCATTTTAAGATTTTGGAGCTACAACAGCATTGAAATATCATGGGTCCTGAGACAGCTTTTTGTGACAAGTAATGGAACTTGGAATGTTGTTGCAGGAAACGTATCCATCGACACCACCCGTCTGGTTCGCTGACTCCGAAGAGACCAGTGTTACCAATGCAGTTCAAATTCTCAGCAACACTACCGGTCGGGACAATCATGTGAGTGAAATCAGCCATAATTTTATTTATTTATCAAAGGATTTTTGCACCTGCTTTAAAAAGTGAATTACAAGGGATTTCATTACAGTTTAGAATGACAAGGGATTTCATTACAGTTTAATTATCAAGTGGTGTAAAAATGTTGCATAATTATTGTACAGTTTATAACAAGCCTCAACTTCTTTGAATTATAAATAATTTGGTAAAATTGTATTAATAAAATGAAAAATAACTTAATCAAAAACATTTCATAATTTCTAAAACTGTGCATGAAGACAAATTTTGAAATCATTCTTAGGGTTTAATTTGGTTTCTTGAAAGCTATGAAGGTGAAATTTATTGTGATGCATAGTACATGGAGAAAGAAAGATAATGTAAACTAATGAATTTGTATTCAAAGATTATGATAAGTTTTTTGTTTGTAACTGAAGAATCAGTACAAAATGTTGGACCAGGTCATAAAAATCATTGTGCAATTGGTATAAAAGTTCTCTTGTATTAAAAGGTTAAATTTCAGTCCCATTGAAATTTAAAAAAAATAAACACTTGTGATTTACTCTGGAATATTCACATTTATCTTTGGTACGTAATTTATTATAGAGTAATAAAAAAAATAACTTCCATATATAGTTCTGCTTTTTTATACAATACAACAATAGATTAACTTTTAAAATACAGTTTCCATTTATTTTGTAATGTTAAAAAAATATAATTAATTAAACTTCTTGTAAGATTTAATGTTTATTGGATCTGAATTAATTTTGTCACTGGGATAAGTGATTTGTGAACAAAATAACTCTTAATACCTTATACTCCAGCAAGACATGAAACAGTTCATGAGTCAGCTACCGTATTTGAGTACCGTTGTTAAAGTTATAGTTCAAGTAAAGTAGTGCAATTGCCTCATCAAGTGATAGCAGGTCTATTGTATCCTAATTGGTTCACTTGTTCTTATCACCTGTCTGTGATTAATTGAGGGACAGCCAGCAGGTGAAGCGTATTACTCAGCTATGCATGAATATCCAATGATTTGTTCTTCCCAGTTTCATTTACTACACTACCACAGATTGATGTAACCAGTGCTTAACCCATTGCGGATAGTGAAAACGGCGCGCGCGCGGGCCTTAGAGTACGAATTAATCCGTATTACAACGCAGCACCCGCAGTGTTTGCACGCCTACCTGCCTGCTTAGCGCGCTCGGTAATTATACATGTTTTGTTTGCAATTTTAGTTTTTTTTTTACAATTTTATTACTGAACTTTTTACGGCGTCTACCTACAGAAGCAGCAGCAGGTGGAGTAGGTGAGTTGGACTCTTCCCTCAGGACCGGATCCGGAGCGGTTGAAGGGACAGGTTGAGGTTCATAAATATCCTCGGAAGCACTACTTTGAGCGTTTTTATTGATATTGAAATGATGTTGAAATAGAGTTTCCACATCCGGTGGTGTCCCAGGAACAATGTCTGAAATAGTCTGAACATCTGAATCATGGTCACTAGCCCGCTCGTCACTGTCAACATTAGTATCCGCGTAATTATGAAAACGTGGACAAATACGCGTGATAGAACCGTCTCCATCCTCAATAACACTATCGATATCACTTTCATCACTTCCACTTTCTAATAATAGTCTATCTAATTCAGATGATCGTAAATTGTCACCCATTTTATTTACGTACACGCACACAAGGCAAAGGAAAATCGAACGCCACAACTGTACGCCTCAGACAAACAATTTGTCGCAAATAATAACGTTATTGACCGATAACTAGGGAGTATTTGTGGACGAGTACCAGAGATAAGATAGGAAGCCAGTCCAGGAAAACAGACTATAAATATCCCCGAGGCTTATAACAGCGATAAGCGTTCAAAACAAATGAGTCATCCGTACCACGTCATCCGCGTGAGGGTCACGTCATTATGCTTTTGGTCCACGCCTCGCTCCGCGTCACCCTCACGTCGTTGATCCGCAATGGGTTAAATGTTACAAAACACTCAAATCTAAGGAACACTCACATGTAAACTTTAAATAAATTAACCCCGCTTTAATTGTAATCCTGGGAAGCTTAGGACAAATTTTTTTTTTTTGTTAGCTTATTTAAATGTGACTAAGAAATTAATACGTCACTGTTAAATGTCAGGTATCCAAATATGAAGAATCGTTTTACTGCTTTACATCAAGCAGCAAGTAGATAAGAATGAAACATTTGTGTGTTTCAGAAACTTATAGATAAACAACTATGAGTTTACAAATATAGTTGTTTACTCTATTTACTATAGCGTTATTTTAATTAATAGTGTGGTATCTATAAACAATAGAATAGCTAAGTGAAAACTAAATAGATTAGGTTAATTTCTACTGTTTTAATAAGTGTTGTAAATTTAAACATTCAAAGTTTACAAAGTAAATATAAACTATCGGCAAATAAACATTAAAAGCTAAACTTTAATCTTGTAAACTTGAATTAAGACATAAAATTTAAAAAAAGGATTAGTCCTACAGGTTTATTGATGTACAGAGTAAAATAATTGTCTTTAATCATCTCCCGAAGTATTTTAAAACTCATTCTAGGGAACATATCACATATGTATCAGAAACTTGATTTTACATTAAATGTTTTCCAATCTCTTTCTTAGTAATGTTAGATTATTTTTTATACTAAAATAGTTATCAGGGGATGAGTTTATGGAACCCAATTGCAAATATCAAAGTATCAAGGAAAAATGCAAACGTTCAATAGTTTCAGTTGTACTATTCCTTACAACTTCCAAACATTTTAAACTCGTAACCAGAAGCCTCCATTTAAGTATATTTTGTGGTTGAGAATGTATTTTAAAAGTAAAAAAAGTCCAACACGATGTCCATTCTGATTTTTTTCTGACATAATAATAGTAGTCTACATTGAAGTCCATTCACGACACTAACTTTTACATTAAACAAGCAGAAAACCATCATGAGTGAGTAAAAACAGTGCCAGCCTCCTGAAATGAAACACACAACATAATGTAACCAAACTGGAAATGTAAAAAATAAACCACTCTAAATAAATATCTCCGAGATGCCCATAGACATGGCAAGAATATTATCCAAAATATTATGTTTGTAAAAACATGAGGTAGGTAGGTAAATTAATTGGTAGTTTTAACATTCAAAAAGAATGTTAGGTTATGACAAAGTATGTTTTAAAGTCATTGTATGATTTTTTACACACAAAAATTACCAAAAAAGTGTTACCCCAATTATCTCATATACACCTGTATATGGCGTTATTACGATTTTGGTTCAAAAAGTGTCGACATTGAAACCTCCTTATAGTTATATGCATTGCTGTGCAGGTGATGAACCAAGTCGGTATCCTAGTGCGCGAGCTGTGTCGACTACATAGTGTGTCAGAGCCCGCTGAGCTGGACCGCCTCAGCATGGGGGTGTGGGTGGGTCCCCCCGCTATAGACCCCCCAGACATGGACGAGGACGAGGATGATGATGACAATGACGACGACGAGGACCTCCACTTGGAGATGGAGGATAGCGAGGCACTCGCCAAAAACAAGGTCAGTCCATTAGCTAAACTGTTTAGTGAAGAACAACCACTGTTACTTGTGTATTCACTTGTCATGCGTTTTGCTCAACTCTACATGTTGAATTGTCCTATCCCACTGGTGCAGGAACGGGTCTATTACTTAACACTGTTAAGTCACAAAGTTAGATGATAACAGAGAGAATGGAAAACTAGTGCTTATTACCTGAAGCCTGTTAAGGTTAATATTATAGACATTAATTGAAATTGCTTTGTTAATATTTTTTAGGCATAGTTTTACAAAGACGTAAAAGGTAGACATTAGTTGTTGAAAAGTGGAGTCGTACCCAACAGATCTTATAAACTATGTTTGCCTGTGTAGTAGGTATAAATTTATTTGATAGTGTTAATAAAAATTAAATCTCTTAATATATTAACATGTTTGTGTTGGACAAAAATATAAAGTAAAAATATTGTAATTGATCAATAATGAAATTAATTAGCTCAGAATGTAAAAAGACCTATATGGGGTGGCACCCTAGACTTAGATTTTTTATGTGTAGGTCAGAATGAGTTTGTAAAAAGCGAACTGGATTAATTTTGTTGATTTTCCCCTTGAATGTATGTTGTAAGAAATATAGAACTATTGGTTAGTTCTCAACAAGTCATTGCGAATACTGCTGGAGGAAAACAATATAGTCAGTTTAATCACTCAATATTTTCTTTCTCTGTAATAGATAAGATTAGAAGCATCAGGTGGGTTGTTGCCTTCTGTTTGTGACTGCTGAGATAACAGTGTTTTAAAGCAGATAACAGCTCCCAGCTATGGATTGTTTGGCAGCTGATAACATTGTTGTGCTGTACTATAATGTCATCCTAGGTCAAGGCAATGAGCCTATTTCTTAGCCAGCGATAATTTATGGAAATGGTTCTATTGTTTTGGTGCTTTAAACCTATGTTATTAATAGGGTATTTATTAATTCTATTTAATTTTAACTTTTTATCCAACCTTATTGTGAATACCTAAAAAAAAACAAACTATGTTCATTCTAAAAACAATCATTATTACACCTTTATTAGTAGTGTAGCCTTCAATTTAGCCAAAACGATAGTGGTAACATATGTTACTTTAGTTTTGATTATTTGTTTGTTTTTTTTTTATTCGTCTTAATCTACAGTATCGTTAATGACTACCATGTGTAAATTAAAAAATTCATTTATTATAAATTAATTTTCTTCATTTTATTGGTTTTTAACAATTGATTATGACAAGGAATCAAATTAAAACTTCTTAACACCATTGTTCCTAATTAATTGTTATATTATTGTTGTGTATGATTAGAATTAAATCATAATAGTCTTTAAATCACAAAACATCACGATAACACTGTGACATCAAGTTTCCCTCGAAATGGATCAAAATTTTGTCACCACCTGATGGCAAGAGTAACAGCACAGGATGAGATATTTGTTCAGGAACTGTTATTTTTGTCTAAAGTACATCTACATGAATTAGTAGCAACAAAATTTAACATAACAAAATAAAATTTTCCAGGCACTAGTATTGGCTTATGTAAACAATAGTTCTTAACCTTTGTCATCTTACACCGTCAACAACAGATAAAGAAGTATTTTGAAAAATGGTGCTGTCGGACTTATGTTGTCATTAATTATTTGTTAATCCCAATTTTTTTTTTTATTACAATCCTACCCCATAACAAATAAACTTGACCTGTTTAGCTGTTTTTCAGCAGATACTAACAAATAGTCATCAAATAAAATTACTTTTATAAAAGCAAAAGAGTATTGCACAATCTGATGACATTTTATATTTGATGAGATCATTAGTAATAAAGTTTTCTCTAGTATACATTAAAATCATTTATATACGTTCAAAAGTTAAGTGAGATACCTATTTCTATATTTAACATGTATAAAAATTGTATTGTTTGAGGTTTTATAGGTCCAAGTGAAGGCTGTAGCTGTATTGCTGTGATGGGCAGAGAGGTTGAACAAAATTAACCAAAGAGCAATGAAACAAAGTAGACTTAGTGTATGTCTGGGCCATGTATTGAAATACAGAATTAGGATTGAATTTATTATTTTAATTGTATTATTTGTGTCACAGTCAGATGAGATGGATGCAGAACATATCAACATGCTGGAGAGGTTGAGGCAGAACCAGCGCCAAGACTACCTCAAGGGTCAGGTCTCCGGCAGCGTGCAGGCTACAGATAGGCTCATGAAGGAGCTCAGGGACATCTACCGCTCAGACACCTTTAAGAAAGGTAATCACGTGAATTGTGATCATTCCTTTGTTTACTACACCTAAAAGGCTTATTAAAAATGACAAATGAAAATTTAAGCTGAAAACTTCAAAAAGTCACCTTTTTGACTGTTTCTGTTGGATTTGAAGTAAGTCTTTTAATGGAAGCAAATCAACATTTTGGGTACAACACTAACACACATTATTTACACATATTTACTTATACTGGTTTGTGAATTCTGGTTTTAGTGGTTTTCTATGGTATGGGAAGCAAGAAGCAACGTAAAAACCTGCATTGCAATCACTGCACTAGTAACACGATTCTCGGTGCACCGTATGAATCAAGCAAACTACATGTCTCAATATAGACCAATCAGTTTGCCCACACCATCTATCGGCAATACAGTGAACTATGTACAGTTATTTGTTTAGCTGTTTTCCAACTAGACGAATTGCCACAAATCAAAATTAATTAGGTTATTGTTGCACGACGAATTAATGCTAGCAAATAACAATATTAGATTTTCAGGAATAAAGATCCGACTAATATTGTTTTAGAAAACAACATCTGTAATTAAAGGGTTAAGAGTTGTAAAAAGTAATTTACGGCAAAAATATTTCCCTTCCTTGTTTTAAATTTACTCATGTTATCACTTACAGGGTTAGAAACAGTACACAGGATAACATTAGGTGATAATATGAATATGTTGCCGCTATTAGGTGAGAACTGTGTAAATTTGGATTAAGTTTACATTGCAATGTTTCCAACCTCTATGTACAATGAAGATAAAACTCCCCAAGCCATATAAATTTATATATTCAAGACGTGACGAGTGTGGTAAAAAGAAAATATATATATAATGCAATATATTGATGTATACAGGAGGACAGTGTCCTTTGATAGATCAAAATAACTAGTTGGAAACATACAAAAAATTCACTGCAGTGTTGTTTGCAGTACTAGATCAAAGAAAGTATTCATAGACCATGACAAATCATTTACTTCTTTTCTGTCTTTCTTGCACATGTAGTATGGTCTTTCAAATAAAAGATGGATTTATATCATTCATCAGGGAGAAGCTAATGGGCAGCTGACTCTTGATTTTCAAACAGCTGGTGGTATTTTTAAGGAAATTTGAAAATAATGTTTTGAGTGGCTACAGTATGAAAATCCCTTTATGTGATACAGTACCCGTAATATGCTTGCAGTCATTGATTTTTTATTTGGTGTGCAAGAGCTAAAGTAAAACAGCTGAAATAAATCAAAATGGGATTGGAAAATTCACAAATGATCTTTGTTGGGTTTAATAAATAAGGTATAAATGATGTTCTAATATACGTATGTTCTCTTTAATTTTTTATCAAAAGTATCATCATTATTAACACTAATGTTATGTTAATGTTGGATGATCTGAGAACTTATAGACTGTGTGGTTGTAGGCATGTACAGCATAGAGTTGGTGTCAGATAGTCTGTACGAGTGGAATATTCGGCTGATGTCAGTAGATCCAGACTCCCCCCTCCACAATGACCTGGTCATGCTCAAGGAGAAGGAGGGCAAGGACTCTATCCTGCTCAATATGCTGTTCAAGGAGACCTATCCTTTCGAGCCTCCATTCGTGCGAGTGGTCCACCCGATCATCTCCGGCGGCTATGTGTTGGTAAGTGTTATCTGTTGGTGTATGCCTACACTATCGTGTCTTGGTCAAACTTAAGAAGTAAAAAATCCATTCATGGACACATAGTGACAAATTCATGGATTTGATGTTGGTTGGAGTTTTTTTAGTGTGTGTGGCTCTCTCTATAAAGCGAGACAGATCTCCCGCATGGTATGGTATAGTGAACATACTAGTAACTGCAACAGTTTTTCTATTAACCCTGTAGTTTGACTCAAGGAAACTGTGTGAAATTACTTTCAATTTTTTTTTAAATCTTTTAATATGGATTGTGATTTTAAAAGTTTCATTACTGTGAAAATAAAAGTGAATGATCTTGAACCATATTTGCAAGGTATGCTTAAATTTTTAAATAGATTTAAAGAATTAAGGATTGTGGCATTCTTACTATAATACGGTAGAGCAATCACCATGTGTTTTTCTAAGCTTACTATTGAGTGGCAAATGTGTGGCAGGAGCACCTTTGCTTGGTTTTGAAAATTTGAAAATTGCTAAACCTGAACAGTACCAAAAAGATTTTAAGATACAAAATATTTACTAGCAGTGTATAATGAATTATATGTCCCATTAACAATCTCTTTAAAAAGAACTTCTTTTATATTTTAAGATTTAATGCTAAAAACAGAATTAAATTTTTTAACTAAAACATTTATTGACTCCTATCCAACAATTGAGATTTGTGACATCCCCCCACTCCTGGTGTTTCGTCTGGCTCACATTATTATTCCACCCATAGCGCAAACTATAAGCAGTCAACTTTTGTCTCTGCACGGACCGTATTCATCCTTATTGTGTTGGGGCCAATACTAACCCAGTTATTTTTTAGCCACACCTTGTATACATTCATTTGATATTTAGATATATTCTTTAAAATATTTTTGTAATGTTAAATCTCTTATTAAGTGAATTTACAAAAGTTAAATGAAATATATATTTATTTGGAGACAATAGTATAAAAATATTCACTTGAAAGGCTTGCACAGCAGTAATGTCACAGGTAAGAAAATGAATCCTAGTTAACCCTCCATCAGGCGCTTAAAATTAGAAACACCATCAGGCGCTCACGGAGGTTTCCTCCAGGTTAGCGAATAATGGATATCATAGTCGTTTAAACTGTTTTTATTTGTTTAAAAATTCATACTGATTTAATTACAATGTAATATATTCATTTTTTCTGAAATGAAATAAAAATACTCTATTATGTAATGAATTTTCCAAATAAGAAATTCAAAATCTTAAAAAAATGTTATTGTATAATAACAACATAATTTATTTTAAGGAATAATGCAATTAATTGTAAAAATGTTTAACTTACTGTAATAATATATGGAAATTAACTTACTTTTTAACTTCTTACAAAAACAACTTACTTCAGTTCTTGAGATATTATACAATTGTAATGTCAATTATTGCTCTAAATAAAAATGTATTCTTTACTAAAATTTTTTTTAACACTACACAAAGTTTCAAAACATTTTCCTGCTGGTTCTTATAACGACAATGTTCACTCCATAAACAGTACTGAAATGTTCCCTAGCACACGGGTACTGTACTGACAAGTCTCTCGTCTTCATTCTCCATTTCACAAAATTAAAATAAAATATATTGTAAAACTTAAAAAGAAATAAACCATCACAGGTCACACATTTAGGCGCAACACGGATTATTACTCCATAAAAACTAAACACAATAAGGCGCTCACGGAGATTTCGTCCAAGCACTACAAACACAACATCGAGCGCTCACGGAGGAATCGTCCAGTCTCGCACGGAAGTAGACCTCACACTGACAGATTTTGACAAAGATAAGCGGGAGGCTATTGTTTCGCTTCCCCAAAAGATGCTCGTGAATTACACTGCGGGAAACGACTGCCAACATCAGAAAAGTAGTACTATTTTTAATAATAAAAAATACACGGAGGAAAACTCCGTTTAGCGCCCGATGTAGGGTTAATAATTTATTTACTTTTCCTATAACAATCATTAGCAAATTGGTACTACATAGTAACATTTCTATGCAGACGTTAAATCGGGTTAATGTTTGTGCCTTTCATAATCCTACCTGAGGGGCTTTCATGTTATAGAAATATTGACAAAGCAGTGTTTATGTCGATTCTGAATTCATATTGAGCTTGCGTATGTGCAGATGGGTGGAGCCATATGTATGGAGCTATTGACCAAGCAAGGATGGAGCTCTGCCTACACGGTGGAGGCTGTGATCATGCAGATCGCGGCCACACTGGTGAAGGGCAAGGCTCGGATACAGTTTGGGGCAGCCAAAGTTGTGACTCAGGTAAACTCGGCACAGGTAAACCCCCTTCACTTCTGTATTACTTTTATTAGACTAACTTTACCATATTTTACTCTTGCCACAGCTGAATACTGTATATCTTGATATTGTGTCCCCATATGTTTATGAAGTCTAGATAATTTATTGTCTTCAATATAAATATGCCATCTTGGTAACTTTGGCATTATGTCATCTGTTATTTTATTTATATATTACTAGCAGTTACCTGCTGCTTTCCACGCAATTTAGTATGCGTTGCATGTGTATGACCACTGGTGATTCGAGTGAATTATATTTCCGACGCCAATATTGAGTTTGTCGTGTTGCCATAATCAATAAAATACATTTTTACTTGGCCATCCTAATTTACTTTGTTCTTATTATGTTTCTTTTCTATAGTTGATTTTGCCATTTTACCCGATAAAGAAAATATATATCACAGGTCATAGAAGCCTACTTCTGGAAAAAGATAGCTAAAATGGGCTTAGTTATCCTTCCACCTTTTAATAGTTCCTAACTAAAATATTTATTATTTTATGTTTGAAAAATCTCAAATCAAAAATTCAGAGTGAAATTGCCATTACTTGGATATCAAATGTTTTTATGGCTCAAACTACTTTTCTGGCACTATGGGTGTCATACTTTTTCTGTAACCATTTTTTATACATTTTATATTGTGCCACAGGTATATTACTACAATTTTGTTTCAGTTGTGCACAGGCCACAATATGTTTGATGTTAATGAGTCACAGTTAAATCATCTTTATTAACTTATTCATTAAGAATGGTTACAGTGTCAATCAAAAGATTGTAAAAACCAATTGTAGAATTTTACAAAGAAACTTCATATTCTTCTGATTCCCGGTTGAAAGGAGTGCACGAGGATTCAAGTGACTAGTCTGTAGAGGTGTACCACAAGGATCTGTCCTTGGCCCTGTATTACATGCTTATAATATGGTTTCAGTACGTTAAACATTAAAATTAACAGGACTATATAAAAATAATATTCCTCAGAAAAACTGTACAAAATGCAAACAACAACCATCTACTAATCTGATGATTTGTTAAAGCAAGAAGAATTTCCATGTAAACTTTCAGTACTACCGGCCCAGTAGGTTTTACGTGATGGAGTGACACACAGACAGTCACCACTTAATAGTTATATACTAGTTTGCTATTTAAAATAAAACCATGTGTCTCATATTCTGGAATAAAATTTGATTCTCAAGTCATCCTCACTGATGATGTGGTCTCACTGGCTTATCATGTTTTGTTTTGATGATAAAAACAAATTCTTATATCTTCTTTGTTTTGGATATTTTAGGATGTCAGTATTTGTTTCATCTTCTTTATTTACATTGTTATTGTCTGAGCTGTAGTGGTTAACCCTCCAAGTGGTAAATAAATCACTTTAAAGTGCTGGGCTGTTTTGAAGCAAAATACATGGTTCCTTAAAAGCCACTATACATTCAAAGATCATGTGTTATATATATCATTCTTTTCAGAAAAACATGCTTTAGGAAATAAAGATAATTCAAAACAATTACCACTTTTCTCTAAAAAAAGTCTTGATAAATAGTAAAATTATTTTTCTTTTTGTTTTTTTTAAATGGTGAGGTTGTAAATGCATTTTAAAACATGTTTATAAATATTTCAAAACATACAAATTGTTTCAAATTTCATTGTGAACAATAAAAATGTCACTTCAAAGCCTTTTGAACAAAAACTACACACAAAATATAAAAACTAAAAAAATGTTCTGCACACCAAAATTTGCACAATGTACACATTCAAAGTAAACACTTCTCAAAAAATATTGGTTTGGATGTACATATAACCTCAAAAAAGCTAAAATAACACAAATCAAAACAATACGTCACGGCCCGAAACAATAACTAACCTAGACGAAAACTACAACACAGTACTGCGCAGCAAGCGCGGCAACAGCTGACAAAAATCAGCTGACTGTTATTTTTCATTCTACTCAAAGGCTTACAAAGTAGAGCCAGTGCGTATAGAAATATTTCCTACATTGTACTATAAAAATCGCTGAATAATTAAATAAACCGTTTTACGGCAATTTAACAAAAACGAACATATCGCACAGTGCGATAGTAGCACTTGGAGGGTTAATTTATTGACGATCCAAATATTTTCTTTTCTTAGTCGTTAAAGTTTATTGTTAAAATTTATTGTTTTAGTATCTGTCTATTAAATAGAGGTGTATATAATTTATTAAAATATTATTATGTTTATCAGTTGTCCTATTTCTCTTATTTAATTTCCTAATTTTTATTTAACATATTGTCAAATTAATGTTTGTAACATAACAAATTTACAAGTTCTATTTCTGGAACAACATTAAGAATAACAATTTATTTATAAATACATGTAACACTGTAATGGTTAGTGGTGGATTAGATTTAACCATTGCTTGGTCTTGTATTTTATTATCTACAAATAAATAAATATTTGTTGGATTGTTTCATGGAAACAAAATAACTACTTATTATCGTAACAGTTGCTTATACAGACAAATATATAGTCATAAAAACGAAAATTAATAAATTTAAATTATTGAAATTAAATATTGTTTTAGCCACTGGTTGGCATAAAAATTAAAAAATGGAGGAATTTTCTGTTTTAAGTGTGCACCAAGTGTACATAGTATCATCCATGTATACCATGAGCACATTTTAACTCAACTGGCATCATTAGCAAGAAATTAGTGATAAATAAATTACCAGTATTATAATTGTATTTGCATCATAATAGATATTTTCAAACCAGGAAAATATCAAAAGTTATTTACTTTCATATTTCATAAAGTATTTTGTAATTAAAATTTGTATTGTTAAATAGAATTTTAGGCGTTTTAAAATTTTAATGAGACCAGTGATGAAAGACGAGTTATGACATACGAGAAATGTGACTTGTTCTAGGGCCAGTACAGCTTGGCTAGGGCGCAACAGTCCTTCAAGTCCTTAGTACAAATACATGAAAAGAATGGTGAGTGTTCTGTGTCAAACCTATTCTTACATTTATTCCATTAAGTTTAGATATATTTATGTTGTTGCATGAAACTTATTAAAAAGCATAAGTATAAACTAGAAACTGTGATTTACTCGCAATATCAACAATTTGTACTGCAAATTAAATAGTAGTCACCAAAAGGATGAAATGCATAAATGGTATGAAAAGAGGATATGTCCTTAATATCAGGGGTATTCCCATCAGCCTTAAAATTAGCCAAGGTGTACCCTAAGTTAAAAAATGGAAGTCCAACGCAAGCAAGTAACTTCAGGCCTATCTCGCTACTTTCAACTTTTTCAAAAGTGATTGAACGGGTTGTGCTAAAAAGACTGATGGAGTACTGTGAACAACATAAGCTACTAACAGTAAGTCAACATGGTTTCTTAAAAGGGCGATCTACTATTACTGCAATCATTGAGCTAGCAGAGTTTATAATTGACCATCTGGAGACAGGAAAGCTAGTTACAGGCATTATGCTCGACTTCAGTAAGGCGTTTGATTGCCTTGGCCACTCTCTCATTTTAAACAAACTTGAAAATCTGGGCATTAGAGGTACTGCCCTTAACTGGCTCAAGAGCTACCTGGAACAACGCAGCCAACTGGTCAAATTTAGACACACGGAAAGAGGACAGATTCATACTGTAAGATCAAAACCACTCCCTATCAATAGAGGTGTACCACAAGGATCTGTCCTTGGCCCTGTATTGTTTATCCTTTTTACAAACGACATGCCTCAATATTTGGACAGTCTCTGTCATACACTCATGTATGCAGATGATACAACCCTTCTCTCTTCAGAAAACTCTACTAGCTAGCGGTACGCTCATACACCTCATTGAACATGGCATACCAGTACTGCCACTACAACGACTTGGTAGTTAATATGTCTAAGACTAACCAGCTAGCATTTGGTAGAAAGCGAAACCAGATACCAGCCCTACCAGATGTTGATGTAAAACCACACACCAAATTTCTGGGAGTGATTATCGATGAAAAAATGTCATGGACACAATATATTGACAAGCTATGTAAGAAATTAAATACCAGTCTTTATATCTTGAAGCGAATAAAAACAATCAGTAACACCCCAACAGCAAAGACTACTTACTTTGCAATATTTGAAACTCATATTCGATACGGGATAACCGCCTGGGGAGGAACAACTCAAGAGAACCTACAACGACTACTGCGACTTCAGAAAAAAGCTATAAGGATTCTTAACTGCCTGGGCCCCAGAGACACCTGTAAAGAAGCCTTTATGAACCTAAAAATCATGACAGTGATTGCCCTCTATATTCGGGAGGTTATACTGTATGTTGATGGGAAGAACCTACCTCGAGCTGCTGACCATCACGACTACTACACCCAACATCCTACAAACTACCCACTACCAGCCCACCATCTTACACTGTATGAAAGAAAACCGTTATATGCTGGCAAGAAGCTGTACAACATATTACCACAAGAACTAAAAGCTCTTAAAGGAATGAAGCTGAAGGCATCGCTGAATGACTGGCTGACATCAAGACCCTTCTACACCCTAGATGAATATGTGCACTGGAAAGACATTCAAGAGTGACATTATTTTTGTATACAATTTGAATTGTATCCACTGTAAACTGACGCTATACATTTCTCTAAGAAATTTTGTAATAAAGAGTTTCTGATTTCTGATATAGCTGTAATATGCTCTTATTGAATCATATATACAGTATGGGGGTGACCACAGTATGTCCTTTTCCACCAGTAGAAAGCAGACAGAACACCAAAACCAACTGTAGACAGAAAGTCAGAAGCCTGAAGATCCTAACAGTGGTGTGCCTTTTTATTTTATAAATGGTCACTTATGCTAGTGGCCTGCAGTTAGAGGTATTGGCAGACACAACTGTAACTCCGCATGAGTTGAACTTCTTATCACTAACAAATCATCTCACTGTCTTTAAAGACTAACCTTTCTGCTTAGGAATCACATTCCTGAACTTCCTGACTGATGAAGCCAAAGGAGATGGTGCCGAGTTACCTTGATCTATGGTTGCTGGAAGATCTTTTTACTCCATTGACTTTCTGAACTGAGGAATTTCCCCCGTAGACCGTAACAATGCGTACTTCTTTACAAATCACTCTCCGCTTATTATTTTATTTTACAGAATTTTGTAAACCGTTACTGACAACTATGTTACATACTCCAGGTTCATGAATAGTCTTGTGATTGATTAGCATTCCTGTAAGGCACTTCAAAATTCTCAATTCTTGTAAAATCATTATGTATACTTTCTATTTGGTTTTAATATTTTTTATTGTCAATGTGTATGTAGCATTAGTTTGTAAATCCAAATGAAAACTAAATTGGTGCCTTAGTAATCATTGCACTAATTTTATCCTTAAAACAAAAACAATTTATTTTTTTTTAGATATAGCAACTTTTATTATTCTTTAAAACTTTCAACCGTCCGCCGTCTTGAAAAATGATGATTGTATAACATTATTCTTTTTTTTGATCTGAGACTGTATGACAAGAAATAAATGTACCAAATTTTAGTTTTTTTTTATCTTTATCTGTAATGGTTTCTGAAATAAAAATTAAAAACACATACAGACAGATGGTAAATGAAAATAGATAGACCATTGGTTTTATTTAGTTTTTGAACTCATTGCACTAATTTTATCCTTAAACAAAAACAATTTTATTCTTTTTAGATATATCAACTTTTATTATTCTTCCTGTTGAGGAGTAGCTGAAAGTTCTTCCAAAAGAGTACAGACGGTTATAGCCGTTTGATCCCAAAAGAGTATTGATGGTTATGACCGTCCATGACGGGGTTGCTAAAACAATCAATATTGCAACTGTTTATGCACTCTAGTGGCGTTCTTACATACTATTTCCACTGTGAAATGTTCAAAGTAATTATTGCTGTACGGTGCTGGCTCCTAGTGACGGAATATATAATCACAGATTTGCCGCCAAATGTTCTGTCATTTTCTCGCGCCACGTCCATTTATAGGCTATACATGGAATCAAAAAACCCAAATGCTAAGGTTCACATCATGGACTTCCGAATTAACATTATCAGATAGATACTGGAAGCACATGTTGCACCAAGAGAAGAGGCCGCAGCTGTGACGCGTCCGTTGGGCGGAGCCCAGCAGCCGCTACGCTTGTCAGGTCGCCATTTCCCCCGCCCACTACCAGTAAGGGAAAATGGCCGAAGGAAGCTAAAACGCTGCTTTGTGTGTTCAAATACAACACGGGGTGAGCGTAAAAGGAAAGAAACTGCTTATGAGTGCACAAAATGTGAAGTAGCACTTTGTGTGTACCCGTGTTTTGAACACTATCATACGTTTGTAAAATTCTAAAAAAAAAAAAAAAAATGTATGAATTTATCAAGTTGTAGATCCTAAAAATGCATTATTATGATATTTTGTAAGGTTTCAATACATTTTGAATGAAAACAACAAACATTTTTTCTTTACTCCCTGGAGTTCATTAAGGATAATTTTGCTTACTCTAGTATACACTAGGTAGGATGACGGTTATAGCCGTCAGTACTCCCCAACAGGTTAAAACTTTCAACTGTCCGCCATCTTGAAAAATGATGATTGTATAACATTATTCTTTTTCTTGATCTGAGACTGCATGAGAAATAATTGTACCAAATTTGAATGTTTTTATCTTTATCTCTAATGGTTTCTGAAATAAAAATTAAAAACAAATACAGACAGATGATAAATGAAAATAGATAGACCATTGGTTTTATTTAGTTTTTAAACTCCTCTTGATCATGGAATAATATCCTAAATTGTTTAAAGAAATTTGTTACACCCTGTATACAATAGGTGTATTTAAACCTAAGTTATGTTAGAGAAACTTTTTTTACGATTGTTCTAAAAATGGGACATTGGGATTGAAAGGTTAATCTGACTAAGGTTATTATGTTACAGGCTGGTTTACTCCACCGAAGGAAGACGGTTAATGCGTAGGAAGTCTATTGAGACGAGTGAGAGAGAGACTTGTACAAAGTGCACAGTGAGAAGGGAGCAGCATCGCCCACCTGTAAATAATAGACTTTGCTGTACCGCGTTGGTGTCAATTCCCGTTTTAGTTACGTCTCTGTCCTCGTTCCTTATGGTACTTTTATTATGTAAGTTTTAAGGATAAAATAAATATCTATATGTTTTAATTGTCATGATTTAATAGAACAGTTGTTTTTGTAGTAAAGTAATAAAGTGTAATTGCAGTGTTCATTTCCTTATTTGTACGAAATAAGTTTTTTTTTCATTAACATGTTGACTGCGGTAAACGCACCAGTGTGTACTGGATGGTTAAGATCCCCCAAGGTAGAGCCGCAGTGAATGTGTTAATTATGAATACATACTTACACCACACAACAAATATTTTTCATTAAAAGACAAAATTACATGAAGCGAAGCTTGACTGATCCAACTTTACATTATTTCCTAATTGGTAAAGACGCAGGTGCTCCCTCAAGATAAGGTTTAATTTATTTCACACATTTCATATTTTAATATGTTCATAAACACGTTTAGATCATTCTGATAAAAAATATTTTTACAGTTTTTCTATTTATTTACCAATCATTAAATTTACTGTTGCATGTTCCATATGGATATAAAATATAAGAAAATAATCTTTACCGAATGGTACATTCATTTTTGGTAAATTTAATTACACCAGTTATAAATATTATACTCCTCAAGGCCTAGTCAATTTTCATAAAATAATCACAACATTGTGCATCTTTGTTTGATGAAAATGTTTATTATATAATAGTATTTAATAAATAATTATATCTGGTAATACAACATTAGTATTGGTAGACATTCTTTTTAATTTTGTTAATATTGTATAATATAAAAGATTCATTTATGTTAGAGATGTAGCCTCGAAAAGTGTTTTATAAATATAAATAACATAATATGAATAAACCTTTAACACTTTTAAACTTTTATTTTTCTTACAATGTACATTTCAAAATCAAAATTCAACAATAGTGGAGTATACAAATTAAATTGCAACGATTGTCAATCCCACTATATTGGACAAACCGGCCGATCCTTCAAAATTAGATTTAATGAACACATAAAGGCATTGAAAACATCGTCAAATTCAAAATATGCAGACCATTTAAATAACACCGGCCATACATACACTAACATCGAAAACAATCTTGAAATTTTACACACAAGCAAAAAAAGTCGCTTATTATCTACTTTAGAACATTTTGAAATTTACAAAAGTGCCAAAATTAATCATAATATATTATTAAATGACAAAGATTTTCTAACAAAAAATGTATTATTCGATAGACTTTTAAACAATATACATTGATCTCACATAAAATTAAATACAACAAATTTAGCCACCAAGGTAGTAAAAAACACATGACAAATTGGTTTTAATTATTTATTTTTATAATTAACTTAACCTTATTTTGTACCTGAAGATGAAATCACTGATTTCGAAATGTACATCGTAAGAAAAATAAAAGTGTTAAAGGTTTATTCATATTATGTTATTTAGATTCATTTAGTTTTTTGGGTATGTTGTTTCTCTGAAGTAAGATCAGTAATTCTTTCATTTCTGCCAAATCTGTTAGCTGCTGCTCCATGAGTACTCTTTTATCGTCCAACACTGCTTAAACCTTGCATAAAAATTGCACTGCCTCCTTCAAATCTCTACTATCTTTCGATTACTTAACTTCTAATATCAATGTTGTTTTCTTCTCTTAAGTACAGTCATAGCTTGAGCTTGAACATTTAATTCTTCAGTTTAAATATTTTATTCGTGTACAAGAGTTTTCAAGTACTCATTTGCACTCTCAAGATAATTTATCATTTGCTTTAATATATATCAGAATACTTTTAGTGCTTTCATTCATTAGAAAATTCTTTAAAATAATATTTAACGATTGTGAGTATTTTCCTTGATGAGAGGCTCAGTTCAGAGGAGTTCCCCAAATATCAGGTTCCTTAACGCGCAAGATACCATAATTCTTTTCAGCTTTTTCCTGTCCGATTTTAGGCAGCAAAATTTTTAGGTAAATCTTAAGCTCAGCGACTACCGCTCCGATCGCCGTAATTTTTCGCATACTAACACAGGTTAACGTAATTTCACCGAAAAAAATAATCACGATTATCGCCGTAGCCGTTTACTCCCCCCCCCCCAAAAAAAATGTCGGAAAAAATAAAATTAAAAAAAACCTGACTAACATTGCATTTATTCATTTTTTTGGTCTTATTAGTTCGTAGGGCAGTAGTCCAGGTACTACTTCTAATATAAACTCGTCTTATCTTATCAGTGATAAACGCGCGCCGGTTACCTTTTGCCTGTAATGAAACCTGCGTTAGTTCTGTCTGAGTTTTGTGTGTGTAAGCAGTCATGGCGTGATCTGGGCTTGGACTTTGCAATCTCGAGTTAATTTTTTTTCTAAAAGAGCAAGCAGCGCAAAGCGCTGCACAGCAGGCAAGCATCGCGTGATCTGAGTTTTGAATACGCAAGCTAGGGTCTTTTTAGCGTGTGACAAGAACCATCGCACGCCATGTCAATAACTTCACTAATTATTCCTTGTTCATGTGGGTTTATTTGTTTACGTCTGGCGGTCAATCGAAGCCGTCCTATAGGTCACGTGACCCGCCCGGCCAATCGGAAACTTTCCTGTTTGTCACGTGACTAGTGTCAACTCATCAAAACGACCATGGTCAGCCATTGTTTTTAGTTTGATAGTCGAAAATCTCGTTATTTATGTGTTTTGTATTGCCAACATTTTACTGCCGAAAAACTGGTTTTTATATGTTAGCGATAATCGGGACTATTTTTTTTCGGTGAAATTACGTTAACCTGTGTTAGTATGCGAAAAATTACGGCGATTGGAGCGGTAGTCGCTGAGCTTAAGATTTACCAATTTTTAATTCTTATCTTCCAGTTCCAGTTCTCATGAGATGCTCATTGTTCAGCTTGAGCTTACCAAATTTTTCATAATCTTTATTCAGTTTATTCCAAAGTAAATAATCTTCTTTTCACAAAGCTAAGTTCAGAGTCACGGAGTCTTCATTTATAAGCTTATTGTTTTCTTCTGTAATCTTTACAATCAACTTTGAATTATTATAGTATGCTTAATGTATTGCTATTTTTATAGAAGCATGTACATATTAAAATAACCAATTTTTTTCATCACATTTTTATCAATTTAGAGGAAGAAAATTTAGTGAATGTGTTACAAATATCAAAGTGTTCTAGGCTTAAAAAAAATTACAATATAATCAAGAAAGAATATGTACTTTATTTCATTTTACACTAAGTTATTATTTAAATTGATAATGTATGTCTGTATAAGTTGATTTATTTTTATTTAAATATACTTATATAATCTTCAAAAGGTGCAGTCAAAATATTTATGTAGTTCTTTTAAATTTAAATAATTTTCAGTAAAATAACCACTGTTTATGGTTGTTTTATTGATTAGTACTAAGTTTGTGCTTGCCAGTGTGTTTAATATTTTTGTCTTACATTGATTCATATTGCTATAGTATTTAGTGTATTTTAATAGTTTAACGTAATAAAAGTACAGATAAAGGGTGTTAAACCACGTCTTGTTTGAAATACACCAGCGCGGACAGAATGTAAGTAGCCTAATTCGTTGTAAATACCAATGTAATATTTACGATTCGAATTCACTACTCTTAAACGTTTCCATGTATGTATTTTATGTGTATTTTACTTTTTTAAGTTAGTTCTTATTATTCCTTCCATCTTCTATAGAGAAATTATGTTAAAATTCTTTTATTTGAATATGACTGATTTGTTGCCTCTATCTGCTAATATTTAGACGGTGTATTAGTTTCTTTTAGAATTCTTCAAGACTTTTTTCACGATTCCAAAAGAATTCTTTGTAGGTTAGTAAATAAGATCTGCCGTTTATTCCTAGACCCGTTGTAATTTAAATTCAGTTTATCCGAGTTTACTTAATGTTAAGCCACCATTCTATCACTCTCCTATCGACAATATTTATTAAACACAAGTTACTTTGTCTCCAGGCTTCAGCTGTTTTCCTCGTTATTTTAGTATATCGTTGTATAAATATAATGATTGTATTTACTGTAACTATTATTTAAATTGTCAGGCCTAGTTTTATCCTGTACGTTGTGTGAACTGTGTCCCTTGTGATAGTAAGTTCTGGAAATCTGGCGGATTCATTTCATTGGTAATGGAGCCTTACAATATATCTGGAAAAAGTCATCAAGGTTCTGTTACCTTAATTATTGCTTCAAATATCAAGCTGCCTTATACAGTTAGAGGAATTTAGCTGTGCTCGTAGGGCCCCGATACTACCCTCTCAACAAACAAACGCTATCTGTGTGGCGGGTTGCGTTTACGTGCTAGCCGCTGAGATGAAGGCGCAACAATCTCTTTAACAACTTTAAACTCACGATTTTGATTTACAGATAAAATTTACAAACACGTTATTTTCAAAAACACGTTAGACAGCACTATAACAACTGAAAAACAAGGATAAGTCCTATTATTCCTATTATTTGGTTTTCTCTTATTATTTAATTCCACCACAGTCAGCACTGTCACAAAACATACTGATTTTAGCGAGTCTGATGAGTTATTTGGGCCAATACGATTCCTGAAAGGAGGGTTTTTACCCGTGAGTCACAGGAAATGTTTTCGGGACGCAGCGCATAATGCTACCCCCGCCACCCCTCCCGCCTATCACCACACACTCAAGGACACGCGCACAGCTAAAGTCCTCGAACTGTATTTTGGGTTTTAAATTTTACTTTCGCTCTGTATATTTGAATAAAAATACTCTTTTAGAATTATAAATTTGCATCATTTGAGTTTTTTTTAACATCAGATTTTGATCGATCGAAATTGAAGCCTAACTAGAGATTTATAGATAAGTCTCAATTGGAGTCGTTGCTAGTTGATGGAAAAATCAGTAAGCTTACCTTGAAAACTATTTTTTTACGGTCCACTGATTTAAAAGAACTCAGGAAGTGTAGCCAAAGCAATATGAGACTGCATAGCAAGCCTATGGTCAGTTACACCAGAAATTGTCTGGTAGTGAAGTGACGAGTGGATGCTCTTACCTTCAAGCTTTTTTTATAAAACTAACATAAAAAAATCCCAAGACAACATATTTCCAAACTTTTATGTACAAGTGATACTGTAGCCAAATTTCATAACTTTATAAAATTTTGTTGGCAGCAAAACTTATGCAACCTTGGCAACTAATCTTTGTACGAACATATTACTTCGAGTTGCAGTAAACACTATTTATGAAGAATTAAAAGTCGTTGGAAGAGCAAAAACGTATCATATGGTGTCTTTTTATGTCTCACAAATTTGTTTATATAAAAGAAACTACATGCCATTGGTGACCTCGATTGTTAAATGCAGTTTAACCGTGAATTCCTGTATTCACCTAGGAATTATTTAGGAAACATTAAAGATTTTCATACAACATTTACTTTATTTATTGTAGTTTTAGTAAAACGTGGCATAGTTCTAGCTTACCAAAAATGGTGTACACTGCATAAGTGTGAAGGAGAGTGTGGAGTTTTTGAATGTCTGGTGAAAGACGTGCAATGGTAGAAAATTAAATGTGTATATTTCTGCATAGAACAGCTAGTGGAATACTTTTTTACAAGTTAATAATTTTATTTTTATATAAAGGAGCATACCTTAAACTATTTTCACAGTTTTAATCGAATTTGAAACAATTGTCGCAGTCGGTAATTAGGTTTTCTGTACTTTCTTCATATAAACTTCCCGCCATTGGCGATAGCCTTTTTACAGCATTTTAGACCTAATCATCGGATCCTGCATAGCTTGCATTTCAAGTGGTAGTCGTCATTTGTCATTACCAGATCATCATTGACAACAAAGGCTGACCACTCCCAGCGTAATCATGGGAATTTGTTCTACGTTGACATTCTAATCCTTTTTTTCTCCGCTCCATCACTCATTGCATCTTTATTGTAAAATTAATGTTAAATTTCAGCCATTTTCACGGTTTTTCCCTTCAAAGATCGATTGTCTGAAACATTTTAAATGTGCACAGCAAAATGGAAATACAACAAAAAGCAACCAAAATGGCGTTAGTTGTGAGCAAATGAACAAAGAAGATAAAGTGCATATTCCAGGAACGCCAACCGCATCACTGTGGAAATAAATCAATTCTCAACACTTTTAACCACAATTTCTTACACTATTAATAATTATTTAAAATTAAAGAAGAATTTGAAATTGAGTAGATTTGCTTATGTGGAAGAAGGATTGGACATAAGACAATTGACTTCTGTGAGAAAGTAATTTTGATAAAAAGGTGCTTAAAAACCTGAAAACCCATTCTTTATATACGTCTTTACGTTATGTTAGGGTTCTCATTATTACTGGTATTTTTCCATAAGAAGAAAGCTTCACGGAATCAAGGAAAATATTTTCTATAAATAAAAATAGGTTATATATTGGAACGTCTACAGATGTGGGGAAATACTCATTATAAATGTTCATTTGTTACATGATAAAATGTATTAGTTGCAGACATGCTTGCTTGTTAGTCAGGAATATGTTTAGGGTTATTTTTAGTGATGCTCACTTCATTACACACAAGGATATTTATTGTATTTAATTTGTCGACTTTTACTTAAGTATTAAACCAATTTAATCATCTAAGATTCACATTATGTTAGGTTAGGTTCAGATGACTTCACCAGGACACAAACTCGACTCCCTGAGTTGATAACCTGAGTTTCTATCATGTAAAACTCTAAAACTGATGTTATGTTTTTTTAAGTTGAAGCCACTTTGCAAATATCTGAATCTTAACCAAAACAGTGACCATACACAAAATGAGTTCCAGAACATACTTCCACAGCAGCTGTATTGTATACCATGCGTTATAGTTTTCCAGTTGGGGTCAGTGAAGCCAAATAAATCGTTTAATGTGAGTAACTGAACGAGCCGAATCCTTTGTTGAGTCGAAAGGCCGAGTTGTCTGTGTCACATACGTAGTTTATGTCTTGCATGGTCTTATTCACTTGATTTTCTCCACACTCCCTCCGCCTCCCCCCTCCCCAAGCAGCAACAAGAATGCTGTATTGTACATAATTTAGGTAGTATTAGTCGACAGTTAGATTCACGTCATCCAGCTCACCTGACACGGGGCATTCTTTATTTGTACAATCTCGACTGAAGCTGAGTTGCTAGATCGTAATGTGCTCGGTACGGCTAGAAAAGTGATCCAGCGATAATGGACGAACTTTTTTTACTTCTAAGAGTGTTATGCTGATGTGATACGACTGCTGTAAACGATTATTAATTATGAATAAAATTTTCGAATTTGCTTCGTTTTGATATGTGACGATTTGAAATCTATTTATAGTAAACATTCTACATTTGTAATTTATGATAAATGGCTATAATTCTGAGACTCTGGTAATTAGTTACTTAATAGGTTAAGTTTCCTGTGCAAGTTAAGTTTCTGGCTTATTTACCACATTAGTGAGCTTGTCTCTCAATAAGTGTAACATCTCATAATATGAAAATATGGTCCTTTATGAAAAGGTGTCAATATGAGTGAAGCTTAACTTCGTGTAATAGTGAATTGTTGAAGGTCGACGCACAATAACAAGTTTTCAGTAATATTGGTCTTGAAAGTCATCTTAAATTACATTTGCTATTTTGTTGACAAAAATGTAGTCTTGACAGATTATTAGATATGAAATTAACTTTATTTTTATGTATGATGGATCGCTATAGTACATTTTTGCAACTGAAAGAAAGCATTTTGTGATTATTTTGTATGGTTATATGTAGGAGTGTGCGAATATCTAAAATTTCAAAAAAAAACATTTCAGTTTTTTATTTGATTTGATATGAGATAAAAACTATTGTTAGTATTGGATTACCTTATTGGCTGAGCTTTAGCGAAGCCTATCATTCAAGGGGTGTATAACTTTAATTTCTGTCTATCCATACAATACCTTAAAAACAAACGGACATTGTAGACTTGAAATGTTGAATTTTGGCAGTACTTAATTTGCCTAGAATTCTGATTTATTGTTTTCTTGTACTTAAAGCTCTATTTCAATAGCCTTGTATAAGAAAATATGATAATGGTTTTATATCAATGGTTGATAAAAATATTACCTTAACTATTAGTAAACCAAAAATGTTGGATATAATGTAGAACAACTACTAATGTTACTAATTATTTTTTAACGATTTGCACTTCAATTTTTTTTTATTTTTGACTTGAAATTTTACCATTCACACACTCCAAGTTATATGTTTAGCTGTAAACTGATGATGGCAAAGTGGGGACTGTACTTCACCGTTTGTTCAGTTTTGTCGCCTGCCATACAGCCAAATTCCAAGCACTCTTGTAATGGAAAGTCTGATAGTTTTCTTATGCTGAGTTTGGTTTTTTTTTATTTTTAATTGTAAATATTTTAGACTTACTAACACAATATAACAATAAACTATTGTTTGTATGTGGTGTAATTTTTTAAACCCTTTACATTCATTTTCAGTGTTTCTTTTTGCAGGAGCGAAATAAGAAAAATGAAAATCACAATGCAATTTATTAGTATTATTTTGGTTTTCGCTTATTTTTGTAAAATACGTTTATTTTATTAAAATCAAACTTGGATCTACTGAGGAAAGGAAGCTGAAAAACACATATTATTCAAGTAGAAAAATTTGAAAAGTTATTTGTATTGTACGTAAGGTTTTAAAAATTGTGTTACTTTGCTAAGAAATTGTTAAGAACGTAATAAAAAAACGTATAGCAGTGTTAACTCTCTTGCTCTTGTTTATCACTGCTTTTTTCCGAACTCTCCTACACACTCCTTATACAGGAAGATCTTACTTAGCAGAGTACAATGCCGCAAACCGGACTTCAAAAGGTGGATTCATTCAGTAGTTATAGCTATTTGAATATTAAAACAATTGAACAATGTAAATTATTAAGTATTACAAGTAAGTACCAATTTTTAAGTACCTGTGATCAAAGTAAGTGTTCAAAATGTTCCCCTCCCATCATCTGACAATGTAGTAATAGAAGCCAGGAATCAATAATTATTACCAATAACACAACTACTGTTAGAATGTGAAAGTGGCAGATTGAGTCATACACAGCATCCACAGAAACTTAACGTTTGGGCAGGTATTATAGGAAATCAAATTATGGGCCCATTATTTATCAATGGTAATTTAAATGGTGACTCGTATCTAGCAATGCTCCAAAATGAGATAATTCCTGCACTACATTCCTGCTGCTCTTGGTCGACAATTTCAAATAATTTATTTCCAACAAGATGGTGCGCCACCACACTTTGCTCTCCTTGTTAGAGAATACTTGGATACAATATTCCTTCAGATGGATTGGAAGACGTGGTGCAGTAGAGTGGCCTGCTCGTTCCCCTGATTTTTTTTCTCCGCTGGATTTTTTTCTTTGGGGATACCTCAAAGATAAAGTTTATCGTACTAAGCCTCGAGATTTGGCGCACCTAAGAAATCTCATAGTCCAAGAAGCTCAAGATATTCCTCGTGACTACCTTCAAAATGCAGTGGATGGCTTTTACAACCGCCTAGGACATTGCCAGACGATGGTAGGGGAACATTTTGAACACTTACTTTGATCACAGGTACTTAAAAATTGGTGTTTACTTGTAATACTTAATAATTTACATTGTTCAATCGTTTTAAAATTCAAATAGCTATAACTACTGAATGAATCCACCTTTTTAAATCCGGTTTGCGGCATTGTACTCTGCTAAGTAAGACCTTTAATTTGATACCAAACTTGACTTATGCTGCTATTTAAGAATTTTGTCTGACTCCTTGTGGACCGTCCCCCAAAGGGATTATCTGGTCGGTAATTGGGCAGATATGTGCGTTACTATCACCAGTAAGCACGTGTGAACTTTGGTATTTTTTTATATTGTGGTTTAAAAATTAAAAAAGAGGTTCCAGACTTAATTGACACCCTGTATATAACATTAAACACATTTCCATGTTTTTCCAAAAGAACCACATTTCTATTTCTTGAGTTCGCTTTTTTACAGTTTCATGCAATCCAAAAAGAAAAATATAAAGAGAGCGTTTATCTTAGTTCGTAGGGTGTATGCGACCCTTGTTATATCTAACGTTTTCACCAGCAAGTATAGATATTGAAGTTTTGTCTTACTCTGGAATCATTGATTGATACTGACTTTCAAGTTTTCCGGTTGATACGTGTCAAAACTGCTTACACAATTCAATTCTTGAAATATTTTGGTCTTTTTGTGGAAAGTCATCTTTGGTTAGCAGATATTAAATTGAACCTTGAACAATGATTTGATGTGGTGTCAGCTAGAAAAGTTAGATGTCAGTATTTTTATCAGTCAATTTTATCAGTGCCGTTATTACAGACAGTACAAAAATAACATCAAGGTTTAATCAGTGTTTCATTCAATCCTCTATGCACAGTGATCGCCATAAGTTCATCATCGTAAGCCAGTATTCGTTTCCTACGAATTCTGCTTCTTTGTATCTTGAGCATACTTGTCTTTATGGAGTTATGAACATGTTTAGCCAAATGAAAGCAAGCGAATGGGTGTCTATGGCGTTTCACTTGTATTTAAAAAAACTTTCACGTTATCCTCGTCCTCATCAAGCTATTTCTTTTATCCAAGCACTTTATATCTCGGGGCATTTTTTCGCAGTTTAAAGAAAAACTGTTTAAAAATTGCAAAAAATGGTATGAACAACTATAGACACATCTCCATACTGAAATAGTTTGGAAAAATATTAAAACGTTTAGTTTTTGATAACTTTCGGTTTTCCTCTACAAGTATATCAAACACGTAGTTTGGATATTTTAAAAATAAATCTGTAACACATGCTATAAGTGCTTTATTCACTTATTTTCTCTTGGCGTTCAATGAGTTACGTAAGGTCTTTGGCACAGTGGAACATGGAGTGTTCACAAGTAAACTGAAGTCAGACTGTGTTACAGATATGACAGCAATATAGTTTAGTTGACACATTTCTAAAATAGAACAATGTCCTCAGTTGAATACCCTCAATCGTACTCTGACTTCTAAGTTCTTACTGTTCACACTACAGTTCCTCAGAGATCCGTTTTAAATTTATGTTTACGTATGGGTTCAAATATATTAAATAACTTGTCTATTAGTAAAACTTCTTATTCTAGACTCTCATCATTTTAGAATCATCTGAGACATTTTTGGTGAGAGCTTTTTGTAACGTAAATAAATACTTCAATATATAAAAAATGTAACACCTACAGGGTAGGAGTATACTACATCATGTATCGTGTAAAAGGCTTTACTGAAGTCTACAAATTTCCAAGTTCATGTTACATTTCATTCATGAGATGTCTTTCTTTCTTTCTTCTCGTTTGCTGAATTTCAGCAGGTTCTGCTTACTTTGAGCATGGAACCTCGCCTGCGAGCTGACAAACAAATCAGAAAAAAAAGAAATTTTACAGCCCTCAGGCAGACACAAGAGTAACTGTGGTAGCCTCCCGAATGATAGCCTTCAATGAGTCCATAGCTTAATTTGTTCTAGAGATACCGCGGAAAGAGACACAGGCAGAAAAGGAATTTTTTTAACCCTTTATAATAGTAAAATATACAAAATTTCATGTTTACAGCTCAATTCAGTCTCAAGATATCTTCCTGAGTTATAGGTTTTGGTAGTGCATTTACCCAAATTCCATGGAGTGACAAGCATAAATATCGGACTCGATGTTGCTTATATCGAAATTTAACTTCATGCAAAATTTCAAGTCTATATAGGCCAGTTAGTTCTTGAGATATTGTGGAGAAAAATAGACAAAACTGAACTTATTCCAGCTCCTCGAGTGATAGACTTCACTAACTCTCAGTTAATTACTGACAAGCCTTTAGGATCTATAATTAGCGTGAAAGCCGTTGTCGAAGACGCTGTACTTGTAAGCTACATATGTAGTTTTTCTATTCTTCTTCTATGTACCGGCCTATTGCAATGCACTTAAGACTCAAGGGCTTTTTGCGCGCGCCACGAGGCCTACTAGTCTATGATTTCAGCAGTTCCACAAACCAAACAAAAACAAACTATCAGGTCTTCCTAGGGAAATTCAACACCCTTGTCCAAACTACCAAAAATAGCATACCGCTCCCTAGCTATTGCAGGACAATCATAGAGCAGGTGTTCAGCAGTTTACTCCGGCTCATCATACATTCTACAGAGCGGATCCTCCCAAACCCGACCCTGTGAAGATGCTTCCTCAGGTGATCATGTCCCGTAATCAAACCTATAACACGAGAAGGCATCGATCTTCTTAGTGAGAAAAGGTCAGACGCTACCTTTGAGGAAGGCGACTGCAGTACCATTCTGCTCATTCTCATACTCGGATGCAACCTCCTTCTCTCATGTTCAGCGCGAACCCATTTCAAGACAGCCCTAAAGGATTTACTCCTTGAAATACCGCAGAACGGTTGGGGACTCGTCATAATTGACGCTGAGCCCCGGTTGGCCAGGGAATCAGCTCTTTCATTCCCAGGGATCCCCACATGACCAGGAAACCAACAAAGTCACATTGATGATTATGGCAAGAAAAAGAAACGACTTGATAGCAATCCCAGACAAGTTTAGATTTGAACACACAAGCGTCACACAGGCTATCAGTACTGCCTGACTATCCGTGAAAATATTGATCGTCTTACTCCTATACCGCAGACGAAAATTCTCACGAGCGTATTCCATAATGGCTACGACCTCCGCTGAAAAACTGCAGAATAAAGACCCATATGAACCACCAGCTCCCTGCATGGTCTCACTCCCACAATTCCAGCGCCTGTGCCGTTATTTTTTGTTATAGAGCCGTCTGTAAACCATTCAAGCTCCGCAGGTGTAAGAGGTTTCCTTCCCTCCGATCAATCATCCCTAGGAGGTATCACAATGCTACAGGGCGGGTTGTCAAAGGAAAATTGTTGTGGCAGAGACCATGTGCAGAGCATCCTCCTGAATCAGGCTGCTAATTTTACAGTGCCCACCGCTGCAGCCCGACCAGACTCCCGCTTGCTGAAAATAGTGGGCACTCCTCCTGGCCATAGCCCGAATGATATCCAGGGGGAGAGGTTGAGGCAACCATCTAGAGCTGCATCCTGCGCACTAGGAAACCCCCCAGTGATAGCAAGACAAGCCATCCTTTGATGTAAGCCAAACAAGCTACCGCCATCTTGACGTCCGTTTTTGGCCACCTAACAACATGCCCATACATGAGTGCAGGTCTGACTACGGAAACATAAAGCCAATACAAAGCCTCGGCTTAAGTCCTCCAAGATCCGCCTATCACGCTTCTGCATTGAATTAAAGACCATTGAGTTGAAAATCTAGAATCACGCTCAAGACTTCAACTCAAAGGAAGAGCATCTGAGAAGAAACGGACCAACACCCTTCAACTGACGCCTCATGATAAAGGCAACTACGGCAGACTTAGTGGGGTTGACAGTAAGGCCCGACCCATTACACCAGTTTCTCACCATGTATAGAGCAGCATTGGTCAATTCTGTAACTATTGTGTTGAACTTGCCACTCACAAGAATCATCTGCGCACCCATGTGCAAAGACACCACTACTTTTCAAAGACATGTGCACGCCGTCCATAACTAGGTTGTACAGGAGAGGAAAAAGGACGCCGCCCTATGGACAACTCCTCGTAGTCCTTGCACTGACACTTGCTCTCATAAGAGTGACAACAAACACTTTTGTCTGTGATTAAGGCCCTTATCCAGTCACATATTTGACCATCAATACCTTGTCTGCAGACCGCATTGATAATCGCCTGAGTGCCCGTATTGTCAAAGGCTCCTTCGATATCCAAAAAGACACTTATGGCTACCTCTTTTTCTGCCAGCGTATTATCAATCCTGCATAGAATTTGATGCAGGGCCGAGTCATATGATCTTCCTGAAATGTAGGCATGCTGATTTGGATGTCGAGGTCGATCCAAAAGAGATTCCTCCCAAAAAAACCTAGCCACCATCTTCTCCATGGTTTTGAGAAAAAAAGGAGGACAGACATATCGGCGTGAAAGACAAGTTGATTCAGACTCGCCCTCCCCTGATTCGGTATAAACACTGCTCTGGACACCCTCCAAGACAGTGGAATGTACCTGAGGGCCCCGGAGGCCCTGAATAGTCTGAAAAGCAGGAGAAAGAGAATATCCATCCCCCGTTAATAATAATAATAATAATAATGCTGTCTTTATTTTCATCAAGCGTTTCTCAGTTACATACAGAACAACTGCTTTTCAGAACAACTATCGTCACATACAACATATAGGTACATGAAAATTAAATACAAATAAATAAAGAAAATCTATACATTAAGCAAATTCTGCCTCATCTTATTCTTAAATGTAGCTATTGAACATTGTTTCACGTTTGGTGGGAGGTCGTTGTACAATTTCGGGCCGAAATAAGAGTAGCTCCTCCTTCCCAACTCCAGCCTAACTTTGGGAAAGTGAAGAAGATTCCCATGGCGGGTTCTGCGCTGAGAGACCTCATCCCGAAATGAGAGCTTCTCACTAAGGTACTGAGGCTCCTGATTTACAAGAGCCTTGTGGACCATGCAACACGTCATGACCCTGCAGACGGTCTCTACCGATATCATCCCAGCGGCATCTCTGTAAGGAGAGACATGCTCAAATCGTTTCAAATTAAAAATGAAACGGATAGCAGAGTTTTGCAACTTTTGAATGCGATGCATGTCTTCTCCAGAAATGCTATTCCCGTAGGCTGGGAAACAGTAGGCGAAAACGGACAGGACTAGTGACTGTATGATACGTAGTTTCGCAGACTCAGGTAAAAGATCTCTAAATCTGTAGAGTCCCCTCAGTCTACCGAGTGCTCGTTGACAGGCATGCGTGACATGGTCAGAGAACGTGAGGCCGCTGTCCAGCACAACGCCAAGAGTTCTCGCCCTATCAAATACAGCCAAACTCTGGCCATCGAGCCTCACCATCACTCCTCTTTCACTGAGGGACTGCACAATGTTGTGTGGCGCCGTATGCAACACAGTACACTTGCCTATGTTTAGTTTCAGCCCATTCGCCATTGACCACCCCAATATTTTTTCAAGGTCGACATTGATCATATCAATGGCTGACACCATCTGCGATGGCTCATAAGACAAGTGCAGCTGCGAGTCGTCAGCATACAAATGAACTGTGCAATTTTGCACACAGCTTGGCATATCGGCTGTGTACATATTGAACAGAATAGGCCCTAGGCAACTACCTTGAGGAATGCCTCGATACTTCACAAGCGGGGTTGATGTTTCACTCCCTAAACGCGTCACCTGCAGCCTGGAGTCTAAGTATGACCTTATCCAATTGACTACGCTCAAGTCAAAGCCATAATAGCTCATCTTCGCTAAAAGCATCTCATGGTCCATTGAATCAAAGGCCTTAGAATAATCCAACATAACAATGGAGTTATATTTACCCCTGTCTTTGGCGTCAATCATATCACTGAAAAGATTTGTCAGGGCTGTACATGTACTATGATTGCGCCTGAAGCCCGATTGCAGCTTCGGTAAAATATCCGATGTTTTCATAAAACTGTCTATTTGTCTAATGGCAATCTTTTCCAGTATCTTAGACATGGCTGGGAGTATTGAAATTGGCCTAAGCTGGTCTACCTGATTGGCAGCTTGCCCTTTCGGTATTGGCCGAACAATAACCGTTGCAAGCAAACCGGTCTCACCCCGTCTCCCCCAGGAGCTTTATAGGGACTAAACGAATTAATCGCCCATTCGATCCTACTGAAGGTTTATTACACGGTACGCCAAACTCCATTGAAAATAGAGTTTTTAATCTCAGATGATTAATTTTTTCTTTAAGGGACAAGAATTTAAATTAAAAAGGAAAAATAGTCTATAGGTACCTTTTATGATATAATTTAACTGTAAGAGTTAACACTGAATACATCTTTTATATCATTCTGTTGTTGATTATTATTATTTCAAGAAGTGGTAGAAATGACTAATCGGGTACTTTTATATAAGTATATACAAAACAAACGTTATAGTATAGTATAGTATAGTATCATGCGTTACTTTCTCACAATACTTTAGTCTTGTTCACTCTTTCACAAAACACAGGAGAATCCACCAAATATGGACAATTTGCAGTTGCATCTAACAATCAACAATGAACAGATACTTACAGACTTGAGCCATCTTGTAAGCAATGTAAATTAAGTTGTATTTGTAAAATAAAAACTCAAAAAGATGTAATTATATTGCTGTCTTTATTTATTGCCTAGGGCTTGATAGGGGAAAGTACAGTATACGTAAGAGATTACCTGTTTTATACAGAGGCGTCGCGCAAAGGATCATGATGACGTGAATGGGCAGTTATCTTTGGTTGTCCGTCAAATGAAAAAAGTTTTCTTTGGAAGGGAAATGAAGCCAAAATCCTTATTGATATAATATAAAATATATATATATATATATATATATATATATATATATATATATATATATATATATATAATATTGATATTATCATGTATTTGATTTTTATTTAATCAGGAAAGAAATCAACATATATAATATTTTTCCTAAACTAGAATAATCAAATCATTCTCGAAGTAAAACAGAACATCTCAAAATTTATACCCCTTCCCCCACGACCACCAGGTATCCTACGGGTAAAAATAACTGCTTTGATTTATTCTACGGTAACAAAATCTGTTATATTAATGATGTTGTATACATAATCACAAAATAAACGTTCTATAAGTTCTCTAACTGTAAATAATTGTTATTAATAATATTATATTATAAAATATGTCTATATTATTATTTATGATTGTTTCAACAAGTATAGGAACAAATAGTTTATTAAATGTACATGCACCATAAAACTACTGTAGATTTTATTGCGATGGGATTCACTGATCTTTGGAAAAACGATATTTAATTTACTGATAATAATAAAACAGTTACAAATATAGCACTTTGTCTCATATTCAAAGTGTTTTCTCTTGTTAAGTTCTCACCATTACAATACGTGTCAACGAACTGGCAAGCGGTTTTGGCATTATACAGCCCAGTAACTAACACGTGAGTACAGAACAGTCTGTGACTAATAGTTTATCTGACGTAACTTTCTCAAAGACATCATTTTGAATACATGTGGCAATGTTTCTGCGCATTTAGGGCAACAACAGTTAAACTGCAGACGAATCAAAGAAATCGATTAAATTGTAAAAATACTAAAGTAGATAATTTTTTTTGTTTTGCCAATTGTAACATGATCTCAGGGGTGCAGAAAAGAAAAAAATTATTGTGTGTGTGTGTGTGTCGGGCTGGAGAAAAATATTGATGACTGTCTAAAAGAGAACTGTAATTATGGACCACTAAGTATGGCCATGACTCTTCTCACAAATCAAAATTAAAACTTGTTCAAAATATATTTGTTTTTGTTTTCAAAAATGACGATTTGGTCACAATAAAATTAAATATAGACTATAATTGAATTTTTACGTGTTATAGGGTTTCTATAATGTCACAAGTATGAGGCTTTCGGTCTATTGCATGAAAACTCCATAATTATTGCTATTGACCAACGACCAACTAACACATATTTGTACCTTGACGTGTTCAAGTGTTCTAGTGGCCCAACAAGGGCTTACATCTGATATGATTTGGGTTAACGTTTAAAAATGGAGATTATAGTCATGCGTTGTTGATAGTCAACATATCTATCCGAAATGCCAAGGAAAACTGAAATATCACAATTAGAAGAAGTTAGAATAATAAAACAAAGATTAAATTTTTTATAAAGCCAAAAATATAACGAGAAAAAGAATCATTAACTGTTCTGTAAACTCGCCGGAAGTTCAAGATAATCGTAGCGTGGTTTCAAATTACACTAATTTGACGAAGGCTTATGTCACTTACTGTTGCATGATGTAATGTTTTTTTTTTGTTCTCTTTTAAGCCTCAGCTTCAGCTATGTCGGCTTCGATGTACACTGGTTTTTTTTTTCAAAGTACACACACAGTTTCGTGTATATACATGATTGGCCCTCCCCGGGATTTGAACTTGTGATATATATATATATATATATATATATAAGTAGATATGAATATGAGGTTCCTAGCGCACTTTTAGAGCCGACCGAAAATCAATAGAAATTCCTGTTTAAAGGACTATAAACGAATCTGTAAAATTAAACAGTAAATCATGAATGAAAAATACCCGAATCTATAGCTGTTTGCTTCTACTTTTTTAAGCTGGTTTAATGTTAAATCTCCTTAGAATCAATGTAAAGTCTTCGAAATCTTTTATTATACAAAGTTAATTGTAACACAGTCTTTATCTTTAATTGTCTTCTTTCCAGTAACAGTCGAAAAATCTATAACAATTGAAATAAATCTGCTTAGAATCCATGTAAAATCTATTGCCAATTTTCTCATATCTGTTTCGAATAAACGGAAAATCTGTGGTAAATATATTAAAATCTTAATAAAAAATCTCTGAAATGGAATGAAAAATCCAGAAATCTAAAATTTTACTGGATTTCTCTAATATCGTTCTTAATCACGTCATATGATAAAAATTTCTCAGAAACAACAACCACATAACAAATCGCGTTTGTAACAGCATTTTGAAAATCCATATTGATAATTATATCGTTCTTTGAAGCAGAAATATTTGTCAAACTCTTTGTTGTATCAATGACATAAATAGGTCTATTCGCTAAAAATTCTTTAGGATTGTAATACATTTCCATATTTTTGCAGTAAACCTTCTTAAAATCTTGATACATCTGATACATGATTCTGAAAAGACCACCGGAAATGTTTAAATTTTGTAATTCATCTGGATAATAAGAACCATTCAATTTTACTCTGATATTTTTTACATTCAAACTATCAAACTTTGAAGGATTTTTTTCTTGATTATTCTGTCTATCTGTTTGAAAACCAATGATAACGAACTTGGGATTGAATATATTTCTATAAATATTTGTGATATCGAACGAATAAGTTGTTCCGGAAATACCTTTTTGCTCAATACATTGCCAATCTAGAAAATTAAACATGATGTTTTGAGATTTTGTAATTTCATCAATCAACTGAATTTTACTCGTGGTTTTGTAATAAATCATCGGAACTCTAATGAAAAACTCGTTAATTGTAATTTTGCCATCAACAGGCATAACATTTCCAGTTGGAGTCTTCAGAATCACATCATCGTCTTCAGCTCTTATGAAACTAATGTAAAATCCACCTTTATAGATTGGAAAATTTACATTTTCAAAGAATCCTAAGCCGAAATGTGCTAAATCACCGACCGCTTCAAATTGTCCAAATTTAAAAGTTGATTCAAAACTGTTTGAAAATACATCACTTTTGGAATAACAAATGGTTCCTTTAATAGTGCTTAATTGGCCACAGTTTTCGACTTCTTCTATCAATTTATTGTGTTTTCTTACTTCAATCTTAGAAAATAAAAACTGTATAAAATTATCGATTAATCTAACATTATCAGTTCCAAGATATGCTTGACCATCTTGTTTTGTTAAAGTTCCAGAAATATAAAACTGGAAGTTAGACGAGCAAAAATTATCTCCAAAATCAATATTAAACTCAGTTCTTTTATTCGGTTCATTCAAATGTTGTTTACTAATTGGATAGAAATTTTTAAACTCCGCCCTTTCAATATCGCTTGAATACTTTTTGTAGTCCACCATTTAATAAGAGAAAATTTCCAAATTTTAAATCAAGTTTTTATAAATTGGCTCTTTTTAGCGTTACATTCAGCACATTTTCCAGAAATTCTTTTAACTCCATTGATATTTGCGTAATATTTTATATCGTTTGTTGCAGTTTTTTCTTTACATCTCACACAATATATAAGCGCCATTTATTTAGGGAAAATTTATCATGCATAAAGCCCTGCGTAAATACCAACCTCATCAATTCTTTTATCAAGTTCTTCATGTAACTTATTCATTTGTTTTTCTAATTTTTGAAATTTATCAGCATATGAATCACTGTATTGAACAAATTTATGAGCAATATTTTCAAAGGTTTTGGTGGCATCTAAACTGAACTTATCAAAAGACTGTTGAAATTTTGAAATTTTTTCATTAATTTTGTTACAATTTTCTATAGATCTTTTATTTCTGGCTTCTAACTTTTCATAGACTTCCGTTGTAAAATCTTTAACATGTTGTTTATGATTCTCATAATTTTGTTTTAGTTCATTAAACATTTTAATATGATCTTCGAATTGATCTTTTACGATAACATCAAACGGATAAATTCCCTTACTAACGCTGCTAAGTCTTTTTCCTTTAAAATCTAAGACATTTTTAACATTCGGATCATGTAAATCAACAATATCGATGTTTTCTGATAATTTTAGAGGTTTTAAAATTTGTTCTTTAACAACAACATCATGTTTGTCAATACCAGGTCGAACACCGACAATTCTTTTTTTATTAGCCAAATTAACATAATTCTTTTCAACTTTGATCGCTTCAGTAATTTTATCAGCTTTTTCGATATGAGACATTAAATTGGTAAATATTTTTTTTGCAGCATCTTCAAAATCTTTTTCCATTGTTTTTATTTTATCAGCAACTTCACTTGAACTCATGAAATTTGCAAGTTTGTTGTCATATTCTGCTTTAAAATCTTCAATCTCGACAGCAAACATATCTGAATCTGGAAGGTTTTGTAATAAATTTTCTAACTTGTTATCAAACTCATTTCTCAAACTATCAAAATTCAAACTATTATCTACATTTTGAATACTTTCTGTTTTAATTTGTGTTCCAAATACGTCAAAAATATATTTTGTGAATCCATATTTATTAAGTAATAATTTGTTAACAACTTCTTTAAAATCTTTACCATCAGTCAACTCATTCAAAACAAAAACACATAAATGACCACAAATTGGGGGATCTCTATAATCTTGAATCTGAGAATCATTGTAGTAGACGCTTGATTTTTTCAAATATTGGATCAATTCTCTCGGTGGTTTGTCCTCAATTCTTCCATACGAATCAAAATAATACGCAATCTTATCATTTTTATAATAACAAACCCAATGCGTTCCACTTCCCATTATCGAGTCTAAATTCACAATTCCACACTCAAATTTCTTAACTTTTTCAGGTAATGTATCTCTCATGAAGATTCCTCTAAAATGTTTAATATTTTTGCAGATTTCTTCCAACTCCCCGAATTGTTAATGGTTTAAATTTTTTTTCAATGTTTGATTTCACGTAATTCAAAGTTTTTTCATCTAATCCAGATCCTGTAACATCTTCCAACTCTTTATCTAACCAATTTAAAATGTTTCGAACAATAGGAATCACGTCTTTTTTAACGATTGGAGCAGCTTTACGAACATAAGGAACAACATTTTTAACAACTGGAATATTTTCTCCAAAATCTAATAAATCTTTCAAAAGTCCACCATTTTTAAGTTCTTTTAACTGATTATAAGAAAATTCTATTCTGACGCCTTTATCGTTTTTCTTGTGTTTTTCGAGTTTATTGTATTGTCTATTTGTTAAAAATATCTTATCTTCGCCATTTTTTAGTTGATCTATTTTAAATTGAATACTAACGGGTATTTTTTTCTTAAAAGCGGATTTTATTTTTTCTTTCTGATTTTTGCTGAAATTTACGTTCACCTCCATTTATATAGTTAAAATTTCAAGTTCTCTTCGATTCCCATTCCTAGTTTTCTCTTCAAAAACATTGCTCCAGCTGTTGGAAGCGCAACAAATCTTTCACCTAAACTAGCATCTTTTGATAAAAATATATCCATTGCCTTATCTTGCAAAACTTTATCTGCAATATGCCTAGAATTTGTGTCTCTATGTTTTGCATAAAAAATATCGTGTTCCATAGCAGCTTGATCTAATTTATTTATACCAGGATCTCCTCTTTTTAGTCTTTTTTCGAGTTTTGTGCCAGGCCCCAGATACTGATAAGTTGGTACGTGTAATTCAAAAGGTAAATTGTTGATAAAATCATTCAAAAGTCCGCTACCTTCAATCATAGATGAACTTATTGCCGGCAAAATTCGTTTTAAATATTTAATTCCATCAGGTTTTTCAATCATTTCATCAAGTTTGTTCGAAATAAAATCTTTAATCGCTTTCTTTTCGTTCAAAAAATTGTTATTTCCAGCCTTTTCTTGAGCATAAATATAATTAATAATTCCATCAAGTTTTGTTAAATCGTCGATATATCTGTACTCAATCTTATTATCACTGTATTTTCTTACACCTGATCCTTCGATTCGTTTTTTCCCAAATTGGTTTAATTAATTTCATATATTTTTTACCTCTACTTGACTTAGGTTTTTTAGTGGATGGATCATTATTTTTGTAAATTGAGTCAGATTCCCATAAAATTTCAGTATAATTTTTCAAATCTTCTTCAGAATAGAAATCTTCTTTTGGAACATCATTGTCTGTTATTAATCTCCATAACCCTTGAGTTCCTTCATATTTTACATTATCAATAATTATATCATTATGTTCAAAATTAACGGGTAAATTTCCAATCATAAAACTTTTCTTTTTTCTATCCCAATACAAACCAAATTTATCATCTTTTGCTCTAGGAAGGAATTTTTTACCAATTTCACCAATTATTATATCCGTTGTTCCAGGACTTATTGGTTCAACTATTGTAGAATCTTCAATGATTCGGGGTCTAAATGGTGTAGAAGATGGTAGTTTTGGTAATTCAAATTCTTCTACTTCAGATTCTGGAATCGAAATATCAGCAAATTGTCGTACAACTGGAACCAAATCCATCATATTTTTATTTTGATTTAAAACATTTTCAATTTTACCTTCAACATTTTTAATTGCAGAAGTTACAGGTTGATTAATTTTTTGAATAAATTCTTGTTCTTTTTCACCAATTCGAATCTGTTCTTTAAATTCTTTGATTAATTTCTTTTCGATTTGATCAAGTTTTTTCGCTTCTTCAGAAGTTACGTTAACCATTTAATTAGAAAAATTTTGAAACGTGGAACGTAAAACGTGAACGTGGAACGTGGAACGTGAAAACGTGAACGTGGAACGTGAAAACGTGAACGTGGAACGTGAAAACGTACGAGATTATTACACGTTTATATTAGAAAATTTATTCAAGTATTTACCATTTTTAGGCTTCAAAGTTAGATTAATAGTTAAAAATCCATAGTCTTCTTTCCAAATTTTATCACATAACTCATTAAAGTGGTTAAAACTCATATCAGATCCCACATAATTGTTGTAAATTTTTCTCGAATAGTGATCGTCTTGCTCGACACACAACATATTCAAATTATTTCTAATAACCTGTTTATCAACCTTTGAAAAGCATTGGGAAAGATAGATACAAGATATGTTTTTGTGACGAGACATTACGAAATATTCCTTAATAACGTCCTGATTTTCCAAAATACAATCATCAAAAACGATTAACGAATTGGTTTTACATTCGCTTAACGGAACTATGTCCTCAGAAGCATTATAAAAATGTGATATTTCTTTGCTTAAGTTCTTCTCAATATTTTTAAATCTTTGTTGTAATTTTTTGTATGCTTCTTGTTCTAAAGATTTACTAAAAACATACAAATTGGAATAAGGAATCAACCTATTGTAGATGAAATTCAATAATAAAGTTGTTTTTTCCACATCCACTTGAACCAACAATTAACAATCTGATTGGTTGATCTTTCTTATTTTCTTCAAACGTTTGAAGTTTTATCTGATCTTTTTGCTTTAAAAATTTCTCCATTTAAATAGCGAAAATGAAGCTGTTCAAGTTGACTTCAGAAAGCTCTAAATTAGTTTTAAACTTGGAACATCCTATTCATTTAGAGGAAGAATCAAATTATTTCATCGGTTTAAGCGGTTTTTATTCTGACAATTTTGTAATAAATATTAGTGAAAGTTATCCTTATTGTATAGGATTTAGTGAGAACATAACAAAATATTATGGTTTAAACAAAGGATATTATACCTTCGATCAAATAAAAAATTCCCTTAAAAATTATCTGAAAACATTCAAACAATCAGATAAATCTTTAAACTTTGACGAAAACAAGTTTGAAATGCAAAAAAATTATCTCTCTAATAAAATTCAAATAAAATCACCAGTAAGAATAATGTTTTCAGCAATTATAGTAGATTTATTAGGGTTTGTTCAAGAAACTATTGAGCCAAATCAGGTATATTTAGGAAATAAAACGCCAAAATTTAGACCGTTCGATGTAATTGAAGTGCACTGCAATCTCGTTGAACCTAGTTTTGAAAATCATACCGAACATCTTCACAAAGAATCTGACATTTTATACAAGTTTTTCCCAAATGTTGCTTATGGATCAAAAATCAGTGAAAAACCGAATGAAATCGATTATATTCCAATTAGAAAAAAATATTAAAAGAATTCAAAAAATCGTCTTAACTGTTCAAGACTCTGAAGGAAATTTATTGAAAAATGAGAGTAAAACAACAATATATTTAAGATTGTCGAAAGAATGATGAAGCAACGGACATGAATCAAGGGGAGCTATTGAATAGCTTACCTTCAAACTTTCAAAACAACACTGTTTTCGTTAATGAATCTGGACTTTATTCTTTAATTTTGAGATCGCATAAATCAGAAGCGAAATTGTTTAAAAATTGGGTTACGAAAGAAGTATTACCTTCCATTAGAAAATATGGTGAGTACAAACTCAAAAACGAAAATAAGCAGTTAAAAGATGAAATAAAACAGTTACAAATTTCAGGTCAAATGAAATCCTTGAAAATAGAGAATCAAGAATTGCGAATGGAATTAATGAAGAGAGATATGATATGTAAAAATTTTGATAAGAAAAAACACCATGTTTTTGTGTTAATTAAGAAGAATCACATGTGGGAATGGGCTTATTACGTTATCAGAGCTCAAAAGAGAGAAATACCGAAAAGATTGAAAGAACTTGAAATTGATTACCCAGAAATGGAAATTTTATTAAGACATGGAGATCCAAATAGTATAAATTTCTACAACCAAATGAAAGAATCTTTAAATATTTTATACAACGGAAATCATTTTATCACAAATATGACAGAATCTCGACTGATTTATAAGATATCTAAATTGTACGATGAAAATGTTAATAAATTTTACTAAACTCTCGAATTATGATATTTTGTTTGTAAATGTTTTTTAAGATAAGGTAACCATTGAATGATTCGTCCACACTCGCAAAGAGTCGGTTTCTTTTGACTTTTTCGAATAATTCCTATAGCACAATCTTTACAATATGTATGTTTTTTTATCTTTACTATAATGCCAGTTATTAAATTCAGAAATATCCTTAATTTCTTTACAAACGCAACATTTTTTCTCTTCTAACGTTAATTTTTCTATTTTATCGTATAATTCTCTGTTATATTTACTACGAAAATCTTTACACATAGACCCTATTCCTCCTTTTTTAGTCTTATTTTTATGAAATTCTTCAAAATATTTATATTCTTGACAAATTGTACACTTTCTTTTTTGAGCCTCCATTTATATAGAAAAAATTACAGCTTTGACTTTCTCAATTCATATTCATAAAACTTTCCGGTTATTTCTTCATTATTTAAATCTTTTATACTATAAGTTACAGGATCTGTGTTATTAATTTGATAAATCACAAAGATTTCTCTTGACCAATTGTTTTTATATTTGTTTGAAAATGTTTGTTTTTTGCTAACAATTCTTACATGATCATTGACTTTAAATTTAGTTTTCGTGTGAATTTCTGGTGGAACATACTTAAAAACCGTCTCTAATAACTCCTTTATTCTTCAGTTCTTTTTTTTACTTGTTTTTCATAAGGATTCTTTATAAATTTACTCTTAATTTGTCTTACATTTTGAACATTTCGCTGCAATTCTATACAATCCGTTTTGAGTTTGAACAATCTTAGAATCTATATTTTTCGTTTTCTTTTTACATTTGTGACAGTGAATCAAATCATCTTCCATTTATATATCAAAGTTTCCAAGTTTATTTAATTCGTCTAATATATCAGATTTCGCTTCATAGCCATACGGTACTGTATCGATCTTATTTTCTAGGATAATTCTCTTATCATCTTTAGCGCTCAGTGCTAACTTGTTTATGGTAACTGTGTACAACTCATGTTTATAACTTCTAATGCAAGTCATCTCCCTAAATTCTTCTTTATCTTCGAACAAACATCTCTTCAAGTTTTCGATATTTATTGTTTTATTTACAACGCTTCTCTTAATTCCTTTGCATCTTACTGGATTTTTGTCTAGATACTTGTAGAAGTACATTTTCGATCTCAAACCACAAAATTCTTCTAAAACTTCGCTATTTAACTCATCTTTGAATTTCCCTATTACCTTCTTATTTTTACTAGTGAAACATTCGTGATCTTTTGGATAATCACTTGTATCAAAGTCATCTATATTTTCTTTAATAATTTTAAAAGGATCTCGTTTCAATTCTAGGAAATAACTGTCTGTATCTATGTAACACAGATTCAAATCTGGGTCAAACTTCTTTAATTTATCGTAATAAAACTCATACATTAACAATTTTGAAAGGTCAAGAACTGAAAAACCTATGTAGATTGGCTTGTTAAATTTAACCTTTTGTTTGTACTCGTACATGTGACTCGCTATACAGTTATCGTCAAAGATATTGAAACATTTGAAGTTCGTTTTCTTGGCCTGTTTCATTGAAAATTCTTCATTTCCTAGTTTGATATCACATCTATTTCGCACATTTTCCATACTTTTTCCAAAAACTGAGTTGTTCATCAGCTTGTAAAAATCTTTCTCAAATTCACTTGAATCTTTGGTTCTCATATTGGTATTAAAATCAATGTACTTTTTCATAAAAGGCTTCTGATCGAATGCTATAACTCTATTCACATGTTTCAACACCATCCCTTGTTCGAGGTAAAATTTCAAATTTCTTGAATGAACAACGTATTCAGTTTTATCCAGTAAAGTTGTGCAAAGTTTGTTTTTATAATGTTCGGGAGCAAGAGGTAAATCCTTGTGATGTTCATGTAAATTTGTTGGATATCCTAGATCAACTTCGAGAATATAGCCATAATCTTCGTCGCCAGTGAGTTCCAAAATTGTTTCTTGCCACTCTTCTTTTGTGTAAGTTTTAGGATTCATCCACTTAATATCACCATATGGTAAATTTTGCATAAGACCATAACCATAAAGATTATTGGCATCGACGTACAACAGATAATTTTCAGGTTTTGTCTTATCGAAATCTTTCAAATATTTGTTATTTGCTTTCACATATCGCTTAATACATTGAGAAATACCTCCACGAATACCTTTTTCAATCATTAAATACATATTATAATCACTAATCAATTGTAATTCTATTTTCGTTAATTTTAACATAGCGTCCCATGCGAGACTTGGAGCAGTTAGATAATGTGCCGGATCAAGTTTGTAACAATTTAGACAAATGTTTCTGAAATTTTCAAATATATCAGCGAGCAATAGTACATCTTGGATATTGTACAAATCAGAGTAATTTCCAAGATTTTTATCTTTTAATTTGTTCCAAACGCTCAAGTAATGTTGAAAATCTTTCTCAGATATGCTCTCATCTGTCAAAAGTGAATAGAAATCTTCAATTTTCAGCTCTTCTGTGTAATCAAGTTTTTCAATACTATCGATAAATTCGTAAGGAAATATGCCTTTTCCAGATAGAATTTTAAAAATCTCGACTTCGTCATTTGGCTGTCGTTCTATAATTTCATTCAATATTCTTCCATCCTGTATAAAATGATTTGTATGTTTGAAGTCTTCTTTCTTTAGATTTTTAGCTAATTTTTCAATAGATGAAGCCATAAATCTGAACGTATCTACGAATGAAAACTTGATGAACTTTCTTGGTTTATCATCTTCAAACTCATACCCATATCCTGAATTTACTGAATAATTTATATATTTTTCATCTGTGTTTGCGATCAAATCAACATTTTCATATTGTTTAGCCAATTCTTTTATGTACAAATGAGTATCGTAATTTGACATATTGTGACAGAAAACTGGAATATTTTGAGGAAATTTTAGATTCAAGTTACAAGATAAATGAGCTGAACCTCTAAATTTACCTGTTAAATGACAATGATCTCGTACTTTTTTTCTTGTTTGATTATCAAAACCCTCACATTCACAAATATGACAAAGACTAGAATTTTGGTATGCTAATTCTTCTTCTTCGGTCAATTTCATAGGTTTTTTTGTTCTTAGAATTATATTTTTTAGCTATGTATTTTGATATTCTATTGAGCTTTTCAAACAATTTTGCAGGAACATTAGGCAAATCGTCTTCATTTTTTGCTCTATAACATATAGGTTTGTACATGCGATTGGTCACATTCGACACTAAATATAGAGTAAAACCATAAGGAATATGCTTCTGAATCTTGGTTGTAGTCGATTTTTGCGGATTGTTTTTGCATGTTGGAATCTTCTCTAATATGCTTTCAAAATCCATATAAATAACGTAAGGATGAGAAAATTTCTTTTGATAATTAGTAAATGTTGTCGTTTGACCTGGAAATGGCATAATTGGTTTACAAACTTCATGTTGCTTGCAAATTTCTAAATGATCAGCTAAAGCACTATATTTGTAGAAATGACTCAAACATCTTCTACAAAGAAATTTTTTATTTTTACATTTAGATAATTGAGAGAAAACGAGTTTATTTAAATCCATGATCAAAACATAATGAGATTTATCATCTTGCTTAAAATACAATAAATCAACGTTTAAATTCAGCGTCATAAATTTCTGAAATTTGCAATGGAACAATATTAATTTTCTCATCAAAGCTATACACATTTACAGACATTTTTGGATAATTGTACTTAGAATTATAACTTCGTTTTTCAAATAACTGTATATCTTTTAAAGACATTGGATACTCAAAGCCCGAAAATATCTCGTCATTTACAAATTTTTCATATTGTTTTGATCTTTCGCAGTCTCTTTCGGGTTTTTCAATAGCGCATCGGATAGAATAAATAAAGCAATAGTCATCTTTATTTTTGATATTTATACAAGCTTTTTTATCTTTGATTTTCTTTGGTAAATCGATATATGATCCTGCGTTCATCATTTCGTGTTTATTAATGCTCAAAACTAGTTGTTTGTAGCTTTTAAATGTCCATCCAGAACCTCTATTTGGATGATTTGTCTGTTCTCGATGTGTTAATTTATTAAATTGCTTAGTAATAAAGTCGTTTACGTCAAAGATTTCGTCTGCTTTTATAGTAAAGTACATTGGACACGTTTGTGTTTCACCGTTCACTAAAGTTCTTTCATATTCACATTCCAAAGAGAGATAACCCTTCATATTTTTAACATTCTCTTGAAATTTTTCTATTAAACTTTTAATTTCTGGCCTCATAATTGATAGATATTTGTAAATTGACATGGAATTGTCGTTCAAGTTTGTTAACATGTATTGCTTGAAAAGACCGTGTATTGAGGATAAAACTTCTACATCAATGATATTTTTAGGTTTTTCATTAAGAGTTTTGTCAATTTCTTCGATCATTTCAGACTTAGTTTTATCGTTTGTTTCAATGGACAATTTTTCAGCGATTGATTGAATTTTTTCATCATTAAATAGATTGAGATCTTTTTTATCTTCCTTAAAGCTTTTCTTTAATTCACGCAATTTTTCTATATCGTACATCTTTTCATGATCGACAATTTGATTTTCTTTAGCCCAATTCCTCAAATAATTCAGTTCACTTTCGTAAAGTTGTTTGTTTTTTAAATGGATTTTTGAGCTATAATGTCGATCATAGTTATGTTTTAGGATTTCTTTCTTACAAAACGGACATGTTACTTTTTCACGCTTCATTTATATAAGAAAAATTTTAACTAGCGATTTTTTCTAAATTTCAATTTTATAGTGATTTTTCGAAAATATCCTTCAAATTATCAACTTTTAAGCTAAAACTTCGCATTAATTAGAGATAATTCGGTAGATTTTTCAGGATTTTTCAAAAAACTCTAGTACCAGTTTGTATGTACCTTAAAAAGTTGATAATTTGAACGATATTTCTCGAAAATTCACTATAAAATTGGAATTTAGAAAAAATCGCTAGTTAAAATTTTTCTTCTTTAAATGGAGCTACTAAAGGAATTAAATGAGGTTGGTGATTTAAAGTTCAAAGAATATAAGAAATTAATGGAATTAGAAGAAAATAAGAAGTATAAAATTGTGACATTGGATAAAATGAAAGATAAATTCGGGCTTACAATCATAGCAGAATTGGGAGATTTCAAAGTACATTTGCCAAATAGATTTTTGACTGTTTTGGATGAAAAAAAGATTAAAGAATTGAATAAACATGATAAATTACACTTGGTTGTTACTGGAAAGAAGACTATTAAAGATAAAGACTGTGTTACAATTAACTTTGTATAATAAAAGATTTCGAAGACTTTACATTGATTCTAAGGAGATTTAACATTAAACCAGCTTAAAAAAGTAGAAGAAAACAGCTATAGATTCGGGTATTTTTCATTCATGATTTACTGTTTAATTTTACAGATTCGTTTATTGTCCTTTAAACAGGAATTTCTATTGATTTTCGGTCGGCTCTAAAAGTGCGCTAGGAACCTCATATTCATATCTACTTATATATATATATATATATATATATATATATATATATATATATATATATATATATATATATATATATATATATATATGTATGTATGTATTTTTCACGGAGAAAGTTTATATACTATGTCCATTTATGTCACTTACCACCAGGCAGCGCTACAAAAGATAAAGTTTTCAATGTTCCTGCACAGTATAAATTGCTATTACGAGACAGTTACGTATATTAAATAGTCAAACACTATTTGAAAACGCTAATTAATTATGTATATTTGTCTTTAAAATAAATTTCTGATTGAACTTAAAGCTTGAGGATTAGACCACTTTATAATAAAGTACATGTGCGTGTATAATGGCTATAAACATACAGTTTTGACAGATTGTCTTGATCGTGGCAACATGGTAAACTCTACATCGGCATTGGAATCATAATTCACTTGAAACAAAACTGCTCTTACACGTGCAAATCTTACGAAAAGCGTGCGAAGGTGTGGGTAACAGCTAGTATTCAATACAGTATTCCCTTTTATTATATAATGTGTTTTTTTTTAGTTTGTATGTCCTTACAAAGATTTACTAAACCATTAAGTATAATAATAATAATAGGCATTGTCGTAATTACGTCCAGTTTAAACAAACCATGCAGGTTTCATTCCGTCAAGGCAATATACATCCATGCACAAATAAAATAGAAAGCCACCTTAAGACAGGTGATTGAACAACTTCACAAATTAAAACATTCTAATAACACTGGTCTCTGCTTCACAAAATTTACTGATACTGTAGAAAGGGTTTTTTTAGGAGCCAGTCTTTTATAATTTTCAAAAATATATTTTGAAGTAAAATTATTATTGCCTGTGGCAGCATGTAAAAAAATACGATACCTGAAAGTTAGCTGAAACTGTTAGCAGATTTACTAAGCCTACATCAAGGCACAAAGATATACAAAAACGTTATTTTCTGTTACATGTTCATGCACATTAATAACTGTACAAAATCTTGTTCATTTTGCTTTGGTGGTCCCTTTTCTTTCTATCTTATACGATTTTGTAGTGGAAGATAGATGTATAGATATCTAAATTATACGGAAAGTTAAAGCAAAAAATGAAATGCTCTTTTTTAAAAGCTGTAATATTTACTAGTATAACACGACATATTAATTTTGCATTGTCGTTTTGTGGTTTAACAAACATTTTAAGAAATTTCAATAAAAATTGTCGGATTATCAAAACAATATCTGACATACCTTTTACCACCTGATTAATGTTATGATCCGGGAGGTTGGTACACATTGTAATCTACGATCTAACTGATCAGTCCACTACTGTCCAATCCAGGTTTACCGAGTTGATTTAGGTTAAATTACGGGAAAATAGAATGGCTGAAGAGGCTGCAGTCGAGAATTTAGCAATTTCAAGATTCTTTTGCCACAAATGCAATTTAGAAATAAACCGTGTGCAACAGGTAAGTTAACAGATTGTTATTCATGTTAGTTTGCATGTCAAATGAACTGACATTTACATCATTGGAGATATGCTTACTTTACTATTTTCTTATCTTTTACTTTAATTTGAAAAGTATATATTTATCTACTTTAATGTTAATTAATATATGATTACTTGAAGGCTACACAGTATTCTCAAGTATAACTGAAATAGAGTGTTGTAATCACTGTTATCAATTCCTTAGGTATTTTAAAATGTGGAGATCTGGCTGTGATTAGGCCAATCCTAAGTGTACATGAGAGAAAGTTTAGTCATCTAAAATTGCTTATTGAACAAAAAAATTAATGATACAAAGAAAATGCTTGCATACTTCTAACAAATTATGAATATTACAGATGCAATACAAGGATGAAACCTCAAAATAATCTTGAAATAACTGCATTAAACTTTGGTATGTCCAATCATTGCTAGACATCACAGCATTCACAATAGATTGCTTGTATAGGGTTTTTACTAGAGTTTATTTATAAAATTGTAGAGTCCACCAATCTTAATTTATTAGGCTAATTTTTTGACATAGTTAAACTGAAATAGTGTGTCATATATAGTATATATCAGTTAAGTTCATTCTAAAGGGCCTAGGAAATTAAGCAGCCACCTTAACATTCAAATTAGAGTACCAAATTATCATTTAGAAATTTCTATACTATCAGATACACTAAGATATAATTAATTATTACCAGCTCTTTTTAATGTATTGAATAACAATATTGTTCCAAATTAATTAAAATTAAGTCAAATCATTGGTATGGTATTTTAGTAATGGTTGCAATTACAATGGTGATGTAACTTACGTATGTGTCATTTGTGTTACACAAGCTGTCAGACACATTTATTTTTTAAACTAGTGAAAAGTAACAATGTTACAGTTTTGTTTGTTAAATTTCATAAGTACACATAGCCTAGATTGTGTTGTATTCATCATTCAATTATTTCTTTTTTAGCTGCAGTATAATAAGAGGCCACCACCACAATAGAATCATAGTATATCCTTAAAGACAGTAGAAGTAACTAAATGTTAAACTGTTTTGTTTGTTACATTTTATAGATACACATAACATAAATAGTTTTTATATAACGTAATTCGTGTCTACATTAATTTTGTTTATATAGTTTAGATCATCATAAATATGATTCTATTATGGTGGTGGCCTCTTATACTGCAGCCCTCAGAATCTCTGTAACAGTAAAGTGTGTCGCAAATAGTGTAAATAATTATATTCATGTATAATGAAGTTTTGTTCCTTAGTAACCCCACTCCAATGTTGGACTGTGAGTCTGAATTAGAGATCGGGTTCAAACCGTTTGTGACCACTGTACTTTTTATCAGAACTGTTGGCAATGTTTTGTACTGTCTATCCTCCTTGTTCTGTTTGATAAGACCCTCACACAGACCAGTGGACATCAAATTCTTGTGTTGAGTGTTTTTTTTGAGTAATGCAAGGAAGTATAACTTAGTTGATTGCAACAAATACGCGTTGCTCAGTTGACCACTGCTCCATGGTTACTAAACATGTCCGTGTGTGGGCTCTAAAACTCTCCAATCCCTCCCCCCCCCATCTACTCGCCACACAGTATGGGGACGAAGACAAAAAAAAACCATCAGATAATTTTGCCGCTTCCAGTATTTACTGATACACTAACTAATAGAGAATTTAAAAATTACAATTTTTAAACTGAAGGTTTAATCAAGTTTTGAATTCAGAACTTAAATAAGATCTAAAATTTAGGTTTTTAGATTTCTTGGAACTAATAACGAATATTCTGTCAATATGTTTTTATCTGAGCTTCTCTTTGTAATGAGTCTCCTTATAGCCCATTCAACAGTGATCTATATAGGAAATACTTTCAGGGAGGGGAGGGGAGGTCTGACACACTCGGTTGTTTAAGAAGTTTGAAATAACCTCCAAAAATAGGGGCTCAAGAATCTGCTGGGAAATTGTTGACCTCATATATGTTTTCTAGCTTAAAATACACAATTGGATACAATTTTAATGTTTGTCTTTCAACATTTTTGGCCCTTGCCTTGAGCTCCTTATAATATAAGGGCATATATTATATGCCCATGTCACTCATAAATGTTTCCTTTGTAGATCATTAAGACAATTAATAACCTATTAAATTTTAAATTCACAAAATAAAAGCACTATTGAATTGTAGAATGGACATACTGTTAAATTGCTCACATGTTACATCAATATACTCGCAAGTGGTCAGATTTTATTGTATTTCATTCACTAACTAAAGTAATTGAGGAGCAGCTTCCACTGAAGAATGTACCAAAGTGCTAGCCTGCTGATTAATGTTTTATTAGTAATTTATAGTATAATTAATATCTCAGTTACAACAATCTTCATATTAAATACACAAAAGATAAACTATATTGGAAAAATATTGTTCTATTAACATTTACTAATATTTAAAAAAATTTTCCAATTGCTCCAAGAGTTCAATGTTTTAGTACGTTTTAAGCTTAGAAATGCGCCATCAAAATTAACTCCAAACAGTGTATAATAAAGGTTTTTGTTAAGGTGATAAATGAAATATTTTCTAATCCATTTGTGAAATAATTGTTTTCTTTTTAATGTTAAAGTTGTCTAAGTAAATTAAAAATATTACACTATAATCTTGCTTCTAGATAAATGCCTATTCCAAACATTAACAGGTTTGAAATATAAAAGCAAAGGTTATTTTTTATACTATTGGTATTTCTCACTAGTTGTATATATTTCTCAATAATCATTTTTTGTTTTTTATTTGTTCATAACACAAGTAATTTAGTATTGTTATATACTACACTTTACTGGCTTTAATTGGTATAAATAACAGATCCTACTGGGGATATTTAATACCATTCCCAAATTCATAAATTAAATAGGCCACAAGAAAATGGCCGACGTTTCAGGTACAAATTCTATTGTATTTTGAAGCTGAGCAGATCTATTGTGAGTGCAATAAAGTATTACAATGTTGTGTATTTAGCTGTCACAGGTGTTAAACACACACTGGATGGAATGGAACCCAACATTTAGTAAAATAGGTGAAAATGTCATTATTTGTGTGGGGACCTCCACCTAAAACAGCAAAGTTTGTATACAATGTGAAAAATATTCTTCCGTGTGTTTAGTTAGCTAGTAGAATATCCAATAAAATTGACCTTATCCTTGCAATAAAATTAGTGCGAAAAAAATTAACTAACCAATGAAATAGATCTATACAACCGTTATTACGTTATTTAAATCTGATCAATTAAGTATTTTTGTAATTTGTAATTGGCATTTTAAAATCATAATTTAGCCTCCTCCTTGGATAATTAATTATAATAAACAGGAAGTAACAGATCATACTGTTACTAGATGACAGTTTTTTTGTTTTTAAAGTATATGTTTTCTCTTGTGTCTGTTGGAAACACTTAGGGATACTTAATAGTCAGTAAAAAAAAAATTTTCATAGCAGTGAGCCAGCAGAAGCACAAAGTTGGCAATCCTCGGTCATTAGTTTGACCCACAAACCACTGTGCCCACACAGCAGGCAGAATAGATTACTGTAATCTAAACTTAGACCTTGAACTTTGATTCGAAACTTTAAATTTGAATCAAATTGTTACTAAAACGGTTCCAAACCATTATTATTAATGTAAAATAATACTGAAATGTTATACACGCATCTGTTGAGGGATTGTTTTGTTTTTTGTTTTGTATAGGGGTCAAATGTTGTGACTTTAGCACATCGGCAAACGGATTTTGAACAACTATGTAAAACAAATTGCTAAAATATGATGTTGTTGATAAGAATAAACTATATGCTTGCAAGGGCTGGACCAGTTCTTTTAGTTTGTAGACAGAGTACAAAATTTATTTGTGTTATCACTAGAGATATGCCAGTGATTAAGTTAATTTACTCTAGTTAGAGATATAACAACTGTGGGCCACTAAGAAATAATCTGGCAGTGATATGCTATCAGAGCTAGTTACAGCTATCGCTAGCTTTGCTATAAGAGAGAGAGGTTGTGGCCGCACAAGGCAGAGTGGACAGTGGTGCCACAGTGAGAGACAGGGGTCGCTATAATGTTTGTTGTTGTTGTCGTAGGACTACACGTGCCCGACGTGTCAGAGCGGGTTTATTGAAGTTCTAGAGAATCAGCCAGAGCCCACTGAAGAGAGCGACAGCGACATGGAGGTCGTCCAGCCATTTGATGTAAGCATTCGTCCGATTAAAATTGATTTTCATTATTCAAAATTATTTTAGTTTTAGTTTTGCTTAATGGGTCAGGTAGCAAAATATTATTGCAGCAAATTCCCCAATGGGTTAAACCAAAGGTCCGCCACAGGTCGTTTAATGGTCCGCTATAGTGTTTTTGCAGTGTTAGGGTTTATATATGAGGCATGTTTTTTTTAAGTCCATTTTGATATATTAAAAAAAAGTTACCTTTTAGTATCTTTTATTTTTATATGAAAGTCCACACTTATCTTCCTACATAATTGCCATCAATATTATTATTCAGTTATCATATTTAAAAACAACCTTTTGTCATCAAAATGATCAGCGACTACAATGTGATCATTTTGATGCTATTTTCGTCATTGTGGCACTGACCTTCAAGATTTTTCTTTTGATGGAAAAACAAATGGTAGTTACTGGACGTTAAATTAAGACTTTGGGGATTATCGGGTTGTTTTCTGGCAAAATGCTGTGATAAGATCTTGATTTCTTTTTGCCACATGTAGATAAACATTGTCATACAGTAAAACGTGTTTCTCGACAGTTTAAACAATCAATAAAAATAAATGTCTTGGAGAATACTTCTTGAAACTTGAGAATTCTCCTCTGGTAACAAACAAATTGTGAAATGTTTGCTCATTTTCACTTTATCATTCGCTTTCTGCACCAAATTGTTGGTTATCATCGAGAGTTGTCCACTCTGTTTCTCATCTTGAACATTCTTTCGGCCAGCTATTGAAGCTTTTACCATTTGAATGTCATTTCATCACTCAAAATGTTTTGTCCATACACTCAAGAATTCCAACAATGAATTTCAACTGCTTTCATTCCTTTAGCACCAAGAAACCAAATAACAGCACGTAGTTCACAGTCGGTGGGATTCTCAATTGATAAAAGCATTTGAAATATGCATTAATGATGTAGAAACGATTAATTATCTGCCTAATTGTGTCTGACTTGCTAACAATTGTAGGTAGACATTGTGCATTTTGTTTCATGAGCTGTTAAAGCTGTGATAGGAGTAGGCCATTTTACTTATAAGTAAAAGTGACGTTGTCCATTGTATTCTCATAAATACTTAAAGACAGTAAAGATTTCTTGGTTGTTCTTAAACTCATCGTGGTTCTCTGACAGTCGTCATATAACTCACAGTATTCACCAACAATACTCACTATTAAAATAAATAATAAATTATTTTATGATTTAAATAAATGGATTTATTTTTAGTTATAAATGTATATATGTTAGTTTAATATTTAATGAGGTTAAGTGGTAGAGAGGACTTTATAGTCCTAACTTCGCCTCTAATAAAGACATTTTTCATTTCACTACTGTCTCGGCAAAACACGTGCTAAGTTCTTGAACCTTGAACTACAACTAAAGAGTCATTCACTATGCAGTGTTGCCAACCTGTGCAAAAGTTTTGAAATATCCCTAGAATATCTTCCTTTCTCTTTTTCCTCAATGATCTTTACTCACTGCATTACAAAGTGGTGGTGAGTATGTTTCTGCTCTTTTATTGGCAGCAATCAGCTGTTTCTATGTTTGGAAATATCAAAGATGTTTTTCATAAAAATTTAATTGTTATCTAGGAGAGAAAGTTACTAAATTCAAGTGTTATGTAATACTTCTATGTTAGTAGTGATTCAAAAAAATATTAAATTATACGTGTTTTCATCTTTCAAGAGTGTGGCCAACGTTTATCAGACGAATGTTGGCACTTAAAGAATTAATTTAAAAGTTTGAAAATATTCATTTATCCAAGGGTAGAGGTACGAAAGGAGACTATCTGGTCAAGCTATATATGAAGAAGTTTATTATTATGACGAATTCAAGTGTGATTTTTTGTGGCTTGTTAGTTTTTATTATAAAAATATTTAGCGTACAGCAACTGTCATCTTTTTTGTTGATAGCAGCTGCTGAATGACATGCTGATGGGGCTCAGTGGCAGTCCAGGAGGTAACCGAAGGGGCAATCGAGGCAATCGGAGTAGGGGCGAGCGCCGGAGGTCAGTAATACCACTACGGTAACAGCTAATAAACTGATATATGGTATTTGTTATAAATTTATCCCTACAATATTAATGTTATAACAATGTTTGAGCTGAACGTATTTTATGGTATATGTTAATGAGTATATGCTATAAATTACAATAAATCAAGTAATTTATTGTTATATATATTGGTTTATAAATTTCTTAATCTAACAATATTGGTTACAATGGTTGGAAAAGGAATAAGTCTAATTATGTTTAGCAGAGCAGCTTTAATTTTCCAATTAGCTAATTGAAATTATATCAGTTACTTTGGTCTCTTGATTTTAATAACAATACTGTAGATAGATCAAAACTTTATCTTCATAACTCTATGGGCATAAAGTTATTTAAATCCATTCTATCATGTTAAGGTTTAAGTTCATTGTTGATGATAGATAATTTAAAAGGATAAAAAGACATTAGCCGTTATTACGTGATATAATAATAGAACACAAAGTTTTGAAAACTGGAATCTCTCCTCTTTTATAGGTTTTAAAACCCAAGAAAAAATCAGACTTGCCAGTAAAAAATAGTTGCTGTGTAGATGTACTGAAAATAAATAGCACCCAGGCAAATGAATATTCGTTAGTAAATTTCAAGTCAATTAGCCATATTTTTTGTCAGACCCTGGTAATTTCGTAAAATTTTAAGCTAGTTTAATACAGCGTAAAGCAGAGACTAAATTGCTTTGGTCGTAATACATGTTGAAAGCACTGCTTAACTACTGCTGGAAGTATAACCATTTCATAGCGTATGGTAATAAAGTCAGTGTCCATAAAAATCTGTGCGGGAATGTACATTTATGAGGCAAAGACAATCAGCCTTATCCATCACTTCTAAAACTGATAAGCATAATTCAATGAATATTATTTAAATAAATCCAAATCAATTCCTGGGGGTATTTTGACGTTTAAAAATGAAAATAAATGTGTTTCATTTTATTTATAAATAATAACAAGTAAATACGTAGTTTACTAACGTGAATTAAAACGTATAAAATTATCTATCTAATTGTGCAAATTCTTATTTGCACAATTAGATAGATAATTTTATAATAGATAATTTTATAAATAATAACAAGTAAATACGTAGTTTACTAACGTAAATTAAAACGTATAAAATTATCTATCTAATTGTACAAATTCTTATTTGCACAATTAAGAATTTTAACTGTTTACAGTCAATACATATACGATACAATAACTTACACAAAATTTAAAAATATACCTAACTATACCACTCATAGATATAATACTAGGAGTGGTATAATTTTTGAAAATCATAAATTAGAGCTGTTTAAAAAGAAAACTGAATACGCTGGTACACGATTTATTCAATACATTCCTATTGACATAAAAAAAATTGAAGGAATCAATCCGTTTAGAAATAAATTAAAAAATTATCTCATATCACGATCATTTTATTCTTTTGAAGAATTTTTTGAGGGCTTGGGCCATTAAACAAAAATAAAACTTGAGTTGATTTTAGTTGTTTAAATTAACAATATTTATGTTAAGTTAACATAAGATTTTAGATAGGTTAACCTGTATCTGTGATGATATTAGTCTATCTGTATTTGTGACACTATTCTGACTGTATTTATAATAATGCTATTGTTTTTTAGTCTTTAAGGCTGGTTTATTGTTAGTTTCCAAGATGAATAGGTTAACACTTTGAGTCCTGGGTTCTTAGTAATATTTATATGTGCTGTCCCAGCCATTTCAAGGGTTTTTTAGTTAAATTGTAAAAAAATTGTAAGTTATAGTTTCTTAGCAACCAATATATCAAATTAAAAAGCAGAACAAAATAAATAAAACTATTAAAAATGTTACTTATTTTTTTGAAGTCAATACAAATCTTGAGTCCATAAAAAGTGTGTAAAATATTGAAGAAAAGAAAATTGGAACAAAACGCATAAATTTATTTGCACATTTTTCTTCTTGACTATTTTCTGCTAACCATAACATATTAAACATCAAATTAAAGCCAAGAAGTTGTAGTTCAAATATATGTATATATATCCAAGGTAAATATATCAACTTTTTTGAAATCAATGAAAATGTTGAGTCCATAAAAAGTGTATAAAATACTGAAGAATAAAAATTGGAACATAAAGCATAAGTTTGTTTATAAATTTTTCTTCATGATTCTTTTCAGCTAACCATAACATATTACACATCAAAATAAAGCTAAGAAGTTGTAGTTCAAATATATTTATTTATAATCAAGGTAAATAACACAGATGAAAAGTTGAATATAGAGAATGTAGTCCTATTTACAAGTAGTTAGCTTTAGTGTGAAATAATTTAAAACATTTAGGAAGGCAGAGGGCAGTGTCACACTCTAGGCAAAACCACACAGTTTATTTTCTTCCAGATTTGCCTGTGGTTTGTTTATTTTCTCTGAACAAACACTGATCAACACAAAATCCTAATTGTATAAATAACTATAACTGAAACAACTTTTATTTCACTGTAAAACACAAAGCGAGTAGACGTACAAAGAGTACCAACGCCACGGCACGGCACTAGCAGACAAATACGTAGTTCTTGACTAATGTAAGATAAATAACATAATAAAAACTATAACTGAGCACTCCAAATACTAATTTTATAAACAACTGTAGCTAAAATAACTTATAATTCACTGTAAAACACAGAGCTAGTGTAAACAGTGCAGACGTCACGGCACCAGCTGACAACTGCGTAGTTGGTGACTCGGCGTCGTATCAGCTGTTTGTTACACAATTTCTGTTATAATATTTTTTTGCTTGTAACCGTTTATAAATAACCAAAGACTAATAAAATTAGTCTAATATGACTTGCTTAACATAACACAACCTCTAAAAACGTCAGTAATGCGAATTACCAGTCTCCACGAAATAAAAATAGACTGCCCGGCCTGAGCTCGGGCTTGGGTCATTGACGATATTGACACAGCCTGGCCTGAGCTCGGGCTTGGGATTCAAAGTGTTAACTAAAATTAAAATAAATGAGTTGAATGTCCCTGTTTGGCTATATTGTTACATGAAATATATTTTGTTCTGTCTGTTATCAAAGTATCAGAGAATTCTTTATGAAAATCTCATTTCATTATCAAACACATTTTATCGTGTGTATGTGTGCGTGTTTATACAACTCTATTTATTTAGTATAAAACATAATTTCATAGCTAGATTAATTCAGTTATATATTTATTTTTATCCATGATACTATATACTGATATACATAGCCTACTTACTACATAGGGCCTTGTAAAAATATAAGTGCAATATGTCACCTGAAAAAATATTTTTGAGAAACAGTATTATTTACATTTTACACTACACCGTCTACAGCTGTTAATGTCCTCTTGGCAATGATCAACACAACAACAAACATCAGCTAGCTGCAATAAAAGATAAAGTAATATATTACACAGTTATGCCAACCAGAAACATTAAATATATGATGATAAGATTAAGAAGTGTTCACAACCTGTTCAGGGATGCTATCAAGCAAACAAAGCTGTCTCATTCTCATTAAATCAACCCTTCCCACCATAGCTGTATTATGTGTAGAAGACTGTCTCATCACTGCATGATTGGGCTGCTAAACTGTGTTTCTTGCACAGTTTACGTTTACTGTAGCAGTTAACGTTTGTTATAACGTGCTAACGTGTTTATGAATAAATATATATATATTAACCCTAGAACTGGCCAAAGACTCATGGCAAACCTTTTGAATAAGGTTTTTTTATATCTTACTTATTCGCATCCAAATACAATTTATGATGTAGTCTATAATATATCATTGTACTTAGAAAGATATGATGAGAATTTTTTTATTTAAGACACCTGAGTTTTGTATAACCAAAATACTTTATATTTATAACAAATTATAAGCTTAAAAAAAGTAAAAAATCGCAATCAATCATCATGGGAGCACAATGGCAAATATTTTATAAATCTACCATTTTCTGGTTTAATTATTTATTACAAAATTGTTTATATTATTATTGTAACCATTTTTATTCAGTCATGTGGGTCTGATGATATGCTCATTGAGTACAAAATGCCTCACAGAAATAAAAAAATTATCTCATTATTGGAGTGTTTGCTTTAAATTAATAATCCATTGTTGAAGTTGAATATTTTTTCTGTACTTTGACGTTGTTTCGTTTTCTATAAAATATTGGAAATTTGTTAAAAAAATTAAATTGTTTTAAAATAGTTTAAAATTCTGATTCAGCATTGGATGTAAAATAGAAAGTACGAATTTATTCAGTAAAGCCATCATGATTTCTGTGAACCAACTAATTTTCTTCAAATTGTAATGATAAATAATAATTATTAAGGTTTTGAATTTTGCAAGAACATTCATACTATTTTAAATAATTTTGTAGTCTTTTACTAATTAAAAAATTATAACTACGATATAATATGGGAGAGCATTTTCTTGTGAATAAAACTGTATCGAACGTGACGGGTTAAGTGAGAAAATAAAATTTTTTATGAATTTTAATATATACCTTGCGAAGACGCAAAAAAAAACGCATTACAACTGTAGATGTTCACCATTCTTGGTTCTAGGGTTAACCATGTTTTAAAAGGTGATGTTTTGTGTCTGTGTTTTGCTAAATGTTTTAATACAAAAATGATGTAACCAACATCGTTGCAGGGGTGGAAGGGGGAGGCCGGTGGTTCCGTTTGAGAACCTCATCCAGGACTTCATTGTCAACCTGACAGAGGTTGGTCTCGGGGGGCTAGGCGTTACGCCAAGACCTAACGGCCCTGTGTAAGTAGTGAAACTTCATCACATATCGTTAGCTTACAACAGTGTTTCTTTGCTATTGAAAGTCAAATACTAATTCTTTACGCCTGTGAATGTCAGCTGTCGCAATTTGTATCGGGTTTTTGCTGTTTTCTGAAACATTATAATTTTATTAAAACAGCCATATATTCTGTATTCAGGATAACATTTCTTACAAATTGACAATTCTGAATTTTGTCTACAAGTAATAATATTTTAATAACCTGTCTGTATTTGTTGTAACATTTTTGTGTGTGTTTGTGAAAGTGACAATTTTATAGGCATTACAAAATATAAAGGGATTAAAAATTACTTTTTTCTTTTGTAATCTGTTTTATATTTCATCACAAAAACTGGTATATAACACTATATATAAAAAATAAATTATATTTATTGTAGATTTAAAAAAAAGATTTGGAAACCCATGAAAACAGGTGGTGTTTCAGAAATTCTTATAGACGCTTGAAGGGTTAAAATATAAATAAAAAAGAAGTCCCTTAAAAAGTATGTTAAAAATATTAACCCTGACGACCGTAACAATGGCGTCAACTCCTAACGTCTGTATAATCCGGACGTGTACGTTTTATTTTACTGACCTATGTTACCAAATGCTTTAAAATTCCACAGACTTGTGTACAAAGATGTATTAGTTGTGTACAAATATATTAGTTCGTAAAGTTTTAACTTTGTATTTTTTCAGTCTATGATTGAGAAATTGCAATTCATCTCAGCTGACTGCTCATTAAATGTCGCAGACATCTATATGTATTTCACTCCATTTATATATATTCCATTTATATATTGTATATATTCCACCTTGCTTCTTGTTTTTATGCTACAACGGTATAAAGTATGGCAGTTTTAATTTGTTATTTATTTGATTTTAAAATTAGCAAAAGAAACCATTTAAAGTCTCACCAGTAAATGAAAATAAACAAATTAGTATCTTAGTTGCAAGTGGTGTCGATGTGGGCAGTGACAATGATTTGAGTGATAGCTATCTTGACAGTAATGAAAACAATTATTGATGTAAATATTGTATTAAAAACTTTTTTAAATTTTTAAATGTATGCTTTAACAGTTTTAATTATGCTATCACAAATAACTTTGAAGCTTGTGTTATATTTACTTGTACAGAAATGGAAAAAAGGAAAAATGACATGTCCTTACAAAAATTGATGTTACTCAACTTGTAAATAAAGGAGGTCTATAATTTTTAATTTTATAGATTAAGATTTAAATTTTAACCTAAAATGGCTAGATATTTGTGTCAGATACTTTTTATTTATGCCGTTTTCATCATTATCAAACTTGAAATTTTAAAATTATATCTTTTGAAGCTATTATTTTTTTTAGTATTTGTTTACACTACATTTAATATTAAGTAAAAAAAAAGAATTAGTTTGATAAATTAACAAATAGCCTAGTTATGATTTGTCTACAAAACTCATACATTTTGTCTGAAATGGCTTGGGAGTTGTGAGACATCCATTGATATTATGTAATGGCTGGAGTTAAAAGAGTTCATTTTCTTTTTTTTTCTTATTGTGAAAAGTAAATAATTTGGATTACTTATTTACAAATTTGAAATTTCTGACTAATGATGATAATATAACTTTATATGTACAGTCAATTATTTAATGCCTTCAGTGCTGAGAAAGTTTCCACATGTCCTAAGTGAAAACTTTGTCAAATAAAACAATAACATGCAAAATGTAACTTTAATTATTATAAGTGAGTTGTTATATTTATAAATTTAAATGTTTATACAGAGAATATTGCCAAATTGAGTGCAGGGGGATAAAAATTTCTTTATTTTGAAAACAAAGTTAGTGAAAGTCTAACAGATGTCAAGATCTTGTGAAGAAATACATGATAAGAGTTAAGACATTTGAAAATACTGATTAGTACTAAATGACCTAAAAACTTAATTTTGTTTGGATTTAATTTAGTTATTTGAAGTGAGTCTAAAGAATTATGTTTGTTCCTAATCAATTGAATCATTTTGAAATATTGATTAATTAATGGTATGATAAAAACTATACTATTCAAATACTAATTTAAAGAATATAATTTAAGTTATTTATGTCCCGTAAAACTTTTTTGTATTTTTAAATTTAGTAACCAAATACTCTAAAATACTCCTTATTATTTTATCTATTCTCTTATTTATAATAGATATATTTGAAACAAAGAAAAAATATTATTCAGTTAAATTATTTTTAACGTTGGGTAAAATTTACATTCAGGAATTAATAAATGGTTTTAAGAAATATTGTAATCCCAGTAGGGATCACTTCTGGCTGGTTTATACCTGCCAGTTGAACCCACACTGGGCACAGCAAAAACCGATGTGCCACTTCAATCTGGGCAACCTTATGGATGTTCAGGAGCGGCACATCACTAACCGCAAATGTCGAGATTCTGAGGTGCAAGGCCAATTCGATAGGTCTAGTCTACTGCGGTAGATGACTGTTGGAGTTGGCGGGGTTTGTTCCCTATCTTAGAGGTTCTTGCTAGCCTCAACAAGGGAATGCCAACCCCTGTTTGCTTTGACTGGAGAGGCTGGTTCAGAGCTGGCCTCCCCTTCTTCCAGGGGGACATGACTTTGAGATTAGTGCCCTAATTCTTCCTCATGAATCTCGATAGGAGGCGGCCCCTACCCCCTAACCTTACCCATCCTGAATATCCTGTCACTTCGGAAGCAGCGCTAAGGTTCTTAAAAGACTAAGTGCAATTTATAAGCTTCTTGTCCTAAGAGAACAAAAACAAGTTGTAATATAGGCTTACTGGTTTTGTTCTGTTTATGAATGTCCAAGTGTTGTTCCAGGAACCCTTTGGATTTCCTTGCTCCCAATGTCACTAACCTGACCCCTCCTGCAATCATCCACGCAGTCTTCAGTGCAGACACGGGGTATGGCCAGGACTAACATTAGTTGCAGGTTTCCCCAGATTTTACAGTAATGAAGTATGTAGTTATCAAACTATTTTACAAAGTTATCAGTGATTACAAACCAAATACTACGGCTAAGCCCTTGCAGATCTCAGTATGTATAGAATATCAAAAAATAATTTTTTTTTTTAATAAGCCCTGTAGCTCTGAATATTTATAGACATCTGTGGGGTGCCCTCCACCTAACTTGCTCCCCGTACATTCATCCATAACTGTTGGATTCGCTGTTAACACATTTGCTGTAGGCTACTGTCTAGTCAGTAGCGTGTCCCTCGCCTGTTGGGAACTGTTAGGACAGTTAAGCCACCAACGCTGCATCGCGATGTTATTTTGTCTTCGTGCAGGCCACTGTTGTTGTTTGAACAGTTACGTTACCTTGAGACAGAACCGTGGGAAAATCAAGGTCACCCGAAGCATTTCTGGTCCTTTTGGATATCACTCATCACAACTGATGAGTTACTATGATTTTAAATCTCCTTTAAAACAAATGCCTTTTGTTAAAAATATGGGCTACTGACTGGACAGTTCCGTTGATCTCTCATGCATAAAAGTGTAATATCATCTAAGTCATCCTTTTGCCGCAGCAAACGTGTTAAGAAAGACAAAATTACTGAATTACTCAGTGTATAGATAGAGGGAACTTGTCTATCAGCATTCATGTTTCACATGAATAAGTTTTTTAATTATATTGATAATAACTCACATGTACAGTATTTCTATCAAGATGACTTAAGACAGTTAACATATCATACTGAGGTGTCGCATTCAATTACCAGTAGGATAATGTAAGTTAAACTGATGTCATACACTATTTTAAACATTTTCTTTCCAATTTCAACTGACCTCGATAGCATGTATGCAGTATAGAGAAATGGAAAATGATATGTAATTTTGTTTTGAGTACATTTCCATGGCTAATGCATTGGGTGTTACCCAGGTTCATCGAGATGAGGATAAGGGCTAAGGAATTGATGCATCCATCGCTGCAAAGTTGTATTTTTTATGGAAAACGTACTGTTATATTTGAAATGAGCAAAGTTGGGGATTGCTTATTAAATGGGCCACACATATTTGAGATAAGATATTGTCCTTATTCAAATATATAATCGAATCCCAAAAGGGGTAAAGATAGGAATATAAAATATAGAAAACAAAATATACAATAGCGTCCAAGGTCCGAGTTTACAAACTTCTGACTCAATTATTGGTGCAATTTCCATTGTACTATAAATATATTATGGTTTAGTGCATTCTGTCATTAATGGTTGTATGTCTTTTTGACAAGTAAATTTAGAAAGACCAGCAAAAAATTATCAAAAGCTCCTGCATAAATTGTATTGATAGAGAAATTACTTTGTGAATACTTGGAGCCTATTTTACTTACCACAAACTGAAGTGTCAGTTTACGTAGAATTTAATTTGGCTTGAGATCTTAGCTTGTAAAATAGTTCAACACTAATATGTTGTACACTTGCAGTGAAATAATGCTGTTCATTCCTCATTTTTCTACTCATTAATACTTTTATATGACAAGTCCACTCATTATGTTAGTGTAGGAAATGATTTCGGTTCATCTGTATTCATCCCTGAGGAACAGTTGGCATGAGGAATTCATTAGATGCTGCTGTAAGGTACTCATTAAATTACTTTCTGAAAGTGTTAAAAAAATGAGGAAAGCGCATAAAGATTTTAATGATGTTTTTAAAAGCACATTTGTGTCTACATGCTGGGATTTGCATGGATAACAAAAATCAATACTTTTGTATGCATCTAATAGGGTGTATGTACTTTCAAAATAAAAAATTCACATTTATGAGTTAATATGCATTCTCTCAAACAGTAATAATAACTATGATCAACTAAATAAGAATCGGAAGGTAATATCAGAATTGCGTTGTGTCAACAGGGTGTTTCTGGGAAACCCCGGGGACTACGCATGGGGCCGGGAGGGTCTTGATGCTATCGTTACTCAACTACTTAACCAGATGGATGGAAATGGTCCTCCACCTCTCGCTCAGGACAAGATACAAGAGATACCCACCGCAGCCATAACACAGGACCAAGTGGGTAAGTGTATCAACTTATTCAGACTGGATATCGTGCGTTCCGGCACCATGACACGGCTGCTGCTGTCATGACTCTTTATGAGACACAGTAGTTGCTCGATTATATATTGGTTAAATGCTGGCTTTGATAGCCAAACACAGTCTGACTAAAGATGGTCAGAAGACTGAGAATGTCATCACCAAACAGACACTGTCTTCCAACTCCATATGCACTAGGAAGATGAAGAGACCAAGAACGCTGTGAACTATCTCATGGCATGAAGCTTGACATCAAGCAAACATAGCAGATATTTTTGCCGCTTTGTAATTTTCAGGAATAAGAAGGGTAGCATTCTTGTTCTCTGATTTGATCTCAGTTCAGATAGTTTTTTTCCTGAGGGAAAAGGACAGTTTGTCCCCGCGCTTAGTCCTAAAAGGACCTTTGCGCCTTCCTTACTTTAATTTAGTGTCCTCAGGCCTTTGCAAAAACCGATCAGATTTGAGGGCTCTGTTCTCTGATATCCTTGGGGCTGATGTTCAGCTGTTAGGTATGGTTCCTTTCATTACCAGTGTGACTCACGATAAGAAATTAAGGTGTTTTGCGTCCATCTTGGATGAACTAATACACATCATCTTTCAAATCAACCTTTTTTTGGGTGTTTATTGAGTTCACAGTTTCCTGTTTTTCTATTTTCATGTTTTCCGTTGGTAAATCATATTCCTTTAAGAATTTTATGATATATTGATTGACATTGATTGAGACAGCATTCAAAGACCAGAATTAAAATTGATCAATTTCTTGTAATTCATAGAATTTTTTGATCAAAGGAAAGGTTGAACCCAACTGTAATTTTGATTACAGGTAAATTTGAGGACAATAATTTATCAAGTGAATGTTGTGTTTCGTTCCAGTTCACCTTCCTCTTGGTACAGTGTCTGGAATCTGGCACTATCATAGATCCAAAAAATGTCAGTGATGAAGAAGCTCAAAATGAACCCTTTATATTGTTTTAACATCAGTGTCTTTGCGTAGCATAAAGAATTTTATGGAGAACGTAAAAGGGTTGAGAATGGAGCCATGATCGTCATTCAAGGACGGATATGTTTGAGGCCAATATTGGGGCGATCTCAAATCTCATTTCAGAGAATTGACACATAATACCCTTTGATATTATTGAGGAAGCATATTGTAAATTATATCTCTTTACTAAATTCAGTTTAAATCTGTCGTGTTCACTTCTATTTATTGTAAAACAGATATAACCATTCCCTTTCAAAACTTTGAATAGCTTCTTAAATATATGGCTGCCATTTTGAAAGTATTGGTAAATGTTGAGTTTAAACTTATTAAAGTCATATTCTCTGTACCAACTTGAGTTTGAATCAATTAAAAATTATAGAAGTTATCATATCTACGTTATTGCGTAAGCTCATACAAATATATACATTTTCGGAATTAGGTAACTTTATGTTTTGAGGCCATGATTTGCAGAAATGCAAAACATCATCTGGAAATTCAATCTTACGGGTGATTGGAGTAGGTAAATCTCTATGACGTCTATCTAGAAAAATGAATCCTTCTTATTTTTTGTACAACCTCATACAATGTCTAGTGCGTAAAAGAGGAAAATGTCAGCACTAATTATTGCACACGTATTAAATGACCAACAGTGTGTGATAGATTATTGTGTGGTTCCAGACTCAAATCTGCAGTGCAGTGTATGCTGGGAGGACTTCAAGGTTAGCGAACCGGTGCGCAAACTGATCTGTGAACACGTCTATCACGAGCCCTGCATCATCCCCTGGCTGGAACTGGTTAGTCGCAAATATTTTGTAGTTGAGTTGTACTCCGATACTTTTATTTAGTCATTATTCTGTATGAAAGAAGAAAAACGGTATTCAGGGATTTAAAAAAAATGATATTATATCTAAATGAAGATGATGTCAGGATGGTTCAAGTATGGTATTGTATTTAATGTCGAATGCCACCTTCCCTACCCCCACAAAAACAAAAAAAAAAAACAAAACAAAAAACGGAGATTTGAAATAGAAAATAATACACCCTAATAATTTAGATATTTAAATATGAAAATCAAGAATATTTGTCACATTGACAAATTTTACCTTTGAGTAGGCTATGTCAGATTACATAACTTCTTCTTCCATGGGGCGGCCTATTGCCATGCACTTTTGCCTCAAGGGCCTTTTGCGCACCCCGAAGCACCGACCAGTCTACGCTTTCAGCAGTTCCACAAACCGCGGAAAACAACCTATCAGGTCCTCCTGAGAAAATTCACCACCCTTGTCCAAACTACCAAAGATGGCATAACACTCCCTTGTTATTGTAGGACAATAAAAGAGCAAGTGTTCGGCAGTTTCCTCCTGTTCACACATTCTACAGAGATTACATATCTTATAAAAGATACATTAGAATTATAAGTACTTGTAGTAAATAGGCCTAATGCAGTTACACCAAATCAGTGAGTGGGTTAATGGATAATTTTTTAACCCCTTCACTGCCAGGCTCGTGTTATCATGTGCCAAACAGCTGTAAGATGATACACACTGGCCTCTAATAGTGTTAATTTAAACTTCTATAAATCCACAATAGTGCTGTTTAATTGCTACTATAATCTGATGTCCAACTGACACGAAAGGAACAAGTTAACAACTGTATGTATTTATGACAAATAAACAGCAGCTGGCAGTGCTCCAAGAGGCCAGCCCCTCCGCCCATGATTCTAATAATCTTCTTTTGTAACAAATTAATTTTATTCACATGTGAATGTCAGAGAGTATTACACATTTCATTGATTAAAAAATCAGATCGCAGGCGTTGTAACTGTATTTAAAATATATTTTCACAATTTAAAATTTATTTAGCAAACATAAATTGCATTTTAAAATTTGCAAATGAACGTGTCCAGTGATGAATGAACTCCTTTTATATCAGATGATGTCATTTGCAGAAGAATTAACAAATTGGGAGTCTGTGCTAGAGTACCATTGTTTAGTTCCGCAGCCAGTGCTCAAGTGTCACTTGAGTATGGGTTTTCTCGTCTATTTATCAATATCCACGAGTGACAGCCGAGCGCTATTTGGCTCATACTACAGCAGGATATGTCGGTTAGTTTCAATGAAATCTGTTTGGTTACAATACTAGATGCTTCAGGTCTATTCTCTGTTGACCGTTGTCCGATCACTTAAAAAGACCAAGATGGAACGTATGTCACGTGAAACTGTAGAAGACAATGTAGTTATAGCTGCTTTAGAACTAGATTTGGACTCTGATGTGGTTTTTTAATTTTGATAAAGATCCCAAGTCACTATTGACGACATTGAAGGTGAATTATCTATAGTTTTTTCGTCCAACTATAGATCGATTAATATCACACCAAGAAAAGCTTTGTGTTAAAGTATTCAGTGAACTGTGTTGTAAATTTGTATAACTATTTCCATAGTTAAATAATATTACAAACATGTAGAAAACAAGTTTTGAAAATGGGAAGTTTTGAAAATTGTTCTCTTGTAGCATGAAGTGTTATATATCATTTTAAAGAGCGTGTATAAGTTTTCACACAAATTTAACTTTTTGAAGGCAACATTTTATAGTATGTTAGGTAAAAATAAAAAAATCGGTAAAATTATCTAGACTAGGTTATTATTTCTGTCAATGCAATGTCTGACTGCAGTGTGATTAAATGACCAATGGGTTAGTTCACTGAGTTTTTAAAAGCAAAATATATATTAACTGTTTTTGACAAAAATCTTGGAACTATAATTTTTATAGTAATGTAATGGTATGTTTTGCAGCATGGAACTTGCCCTATTTGCCGTATGACACTGAGTGAGGAGGGGAGGTCCAGTGACAACGGCAGTACCATGTTTGGTGCTCAGAGTGTGGGTCCTAGCCTGGCAGCTCTCTTCAGGTACACATTGTATTGAATAACTATACTACCCCAAACAGAGAGCTCTATTAATTGGAACCAAACTCTGTTAATGTGTGTCCTAACTTAGCAGCTCTCTTCAGGTACACATTGTATTGATAGTACTTCAAACAGAAAGCTCTACTAATTAGAACCAAACTCTGTTAATGTGTGTCCTAACTTAGCAGCTCTCTTCAGGTACACATTGTATTGATAGTACTTCAAACAGAAAGCTCTACTAATTAGAACCAAACTCTGTTAATGTGTGTCCTAACTTAGCAGCTCTCTTCAGGTACACATTGTATTGATAGTACTTCAAACAGAAAGCTCTACTAATTAGAACCAAAACTCTGTTAATGTGTGTCCTAACTTAGCAGCTCTCTTCAGGTACACATTGTATTGATAGTACTTCAAACAGAAAGCTCTACTAATTAGAACCAAACTCTGTTAATGTGTGTCCTAACTTAGCAGCTCTCTTCAGGTACACATTGTATTGATAGTACTTCAAACAGAAAGCTCTACTAATTGGAACCAAACTCTGTTAATGTGTGTCCTAACTTAGCAGCTCTCTTCAGGTACACATTGTATTGATAGTACTTCAAACAGAGAGCTCTACTAATTGGAACCAAACTCTGTTAATGTGTGTCCTAACTTAGCAGCTCTCTTCAGGTACACATTGTATTGATAGTACTCCAAACAGAGAGCTCTACTAATTGGGTTCCAACTTTGTTAAATATTGTATAACCCTCCTACTGGTCATTAACTAGACTCTACTCATTGAAAGTGAGCCTGTATACCACTCTTAAATTCTTGTGTAACTCACAGTACAAGATATATCCAGAAAGTAAGTGTACTGAGGCTGTTACTGCCGGAGGTTTTTTTTTCTTCAAAATATTGGTTATAGTGCTTGATTTCTCCCTTCGGCAAAGAGACCGGTTCGAGGTCAGTCAATGTGAACTATTGATGCAACAATACATTTTGTGAAAAATGTGTATTCGATCTTCTGCCAAGAGCGAAATTTGCGTCAAAATCCATTATCTCGTTTGGAAGGAAAAAACTCCAGTTGAGGTTTATAAAGGTGAAAGCTGCATATGGTGATAAAGCTATGAATCGTGCACGTGTGTTCCAAGTGGTGTCGCAGGTTTAAAAATGTTCGTACGTAGATGATGGTCAGAGGAGCGAAAGAACTTCAATCGTGATTGAAATTTCAATCTAACAATCGCAGATTGAATCTCGATGAACTTTCATTTGCGATATTTCCACAAATCACCAGATCTCTGCTACATGAAACTATCACAGATACCCTCGGATATCGGAAACTGTCCACGAGATAGGTCCCAAAATAGTTGACAGATCAACACAAGTTGAATTGAGTGGAGGCCGGGCAAAAGTTTCTGAGACACTACAAACTCCTCGCGTAAAACTTCTTCGCTTCATTGTTTGGAGTTGTGCAGATTTTACATAATTTTAAACCTGAACTGTAGCTTTTCCTTTCCAAACGAGATAGCGGATGACACTGCGCATTTCCTACTTGGCGGGAGATTGGATTGACATTTTTAACGAAACATATTGTTGCATTGATAGTTCTCAACGTAATGACCTCAAATTAGTCTCATTGCGGAGAGGAGGAATCAGGTTATACAGCACTGTAGGCGACATGCCGTTAGTAAAATCCCTTTGGCCGTGAGAGCCACACTACACATTCTTTCTGGATACGCCTCGTGGATTTGCCAAAACTCACTGTCAACTATTTTCAGGCAAAATTTAGTGAAAATAATTAGATTGGTCTGTTTTAGGAGTAACAAATCACTGAGCACACTCAAATCATAAAATCTGTTCAATTGTAACCTAAGAAATAAATATTGAAACCTGAAATCTCAACACTTTAGAACATTTGTACCAATTAGATGAAAATAATTTCGGCATTCAAATTCACATAGTCAGCAAAATCAAAACCTACAAGTATTTTTATTTAGAACTGGTATAAAATAATGTATTAATGGATAATTTTCAAATTGAGTGACAATTTGAAAATTGAAATAAAAAAATAAAAATTCTTAAATGTTACAATATTTATTTTAAAGCTATACAGGGTGACAATTAAGTCTGGAACCCCCTTTTTAATTTTTGAACCACAATAGAAAGAAATACTAAAGTTCAAACGTGCTTACTGGTGATAGTAACGCACACATCTGCCCAATTACCGACCAGATATTCCCTTTGGGGGACGGTCCACAAGGAGTCAGACAAAATTCTTAAATAGCAGCATAGGTCAAGTTTGGTATCAAATTAAAGGTCTCACTTAGCAGAGTACAATGCCGCAAACCGGACTTCAAAAGGTGGATTCATTCAGTAGTTATAGCTATTTGAATTTTATAACAATTTAACAATGTAAATTATTAAGTATTACAAGTAAACACCAATTTTTAAGTACATGTGATCAAAGTAAGTGTTCAAAATGTTCCCCTCCCATCATCTGGCAATGTCCTAGGTGGTTGTAAAATCATCCACTGCATTTTGAAGGTAGTCACGAGGAATATCTTGAGCTTCTTGGACTATGAGATTTCTTAGGTGCGCCAAATCTCGAGGCTTAGTACGATAAACTTTATCTTTGAGGTATCCCCAAAGAAAAAAATCCAGCGGTGATAAAGCAGGGGAACGAGCAGGCCACTCACTCTACTGCGCCACGTCTTCCAATCCATCTGTGATGGAATATTGTATCCAAGTATTCTCTAACAAGGAGAGCAAAGTGTGGTGGCGCACCATCTTGTTGGAAATAAATTCTTTGAAATTGTCGACCAAGAGCAGCTTGTAGTGCAGGAATTATCTCATTTTGGAGCATTGCTAGATACGAGTCACCATTTAAATAACCATTGATAAATAATGGGGCCATAATTAGATTTCCTATAATACCTGCCCAAACGTTAAGTTTCTGTGGATGCTGTGTATGACTCAATCTGCCACTTTCACATTCTAACAGTAATTGTGTTATTGGTAATAATTATTGATTCCTGGCTTTGATTACTACATTGTTAGATGATGGGAGGGGAACATTTTGAACACTTACTTTGATCACATGTACTTAAAAATTGGTGTTTACTTGTAATACTTAATAATTTACATTGTTAAATTGTTATAAAATTCAAATAGCTATAACTACTGAATGAATCCACCTTTTGAAGTCCGGTTTGCGGCATTGTACTCTGCTAAGTGAGACCTTTAATTTGATACCAAACTTGACCTGTGCTGCTATTTAAGAATTTTGTCTGACTCCTTGTGGACCGTCCCCCAAAGGGAATATCTGGTCGGTAATTGGGCAGATGTGTGCGTTACTATCACCAGTAAGCACGTTTGAACTTTGGTATTTCATTCTATTGTGGTTCAAAAATTAAAAAGGGGGTTCCAGACTTAATTGTCACCCTGTATGTAAATAAGTATACAGTCAGAATTACCCTGTATATAAACTTACTCAAGATCAGGTTTTTATTTTTTGTAATCAGAGAGTTAAATATGAAACTATTATGCTGAAATTACAATGAAGTAACAGAGCATACAGCAAACATTTTTCTATAAATCCGTATTTAGTTTTTTATAACCGACAATATGTTACATTATTCTTTATTTATTTCTGCTTGTTGAATCAAGTGGTGGAATTTCATTAGATAATTTCTGAAAGTGTTGCTACATTTTAGCTAGAATAACATGTTGTCAGTTAAATTACTGAATAACATTGTTCGTATTGTACACTTACTTGTTTCTAACATTATTTCTAACATTTGCTAATTGCTCTAACACGTCTTAACTTGTATATACATGACAGGGCGGCGAATGACAGTGCTAGCAGCCGAGCCTCTTCTACTTCCTCCAGCGACACAAGTATCTCGGGAAATAGTTTTAATTCAAACAACATGGACCTGGACTACGATTAGAGAGTAAGTATAATGGCAGTGGGATTTTGAATCATTTTATTCCACTGTATTCTTACAATACTTATAAGCATTACACTTTATTTTAGTTTTGCATTTATTCTTTCTTACTCATTCGTCATTTGCTAAAAAAAATCACGTTGAATAACTTGTGATAAAAGGCTTGATCAGTGTTGAAAACCTTTGACCTTTTACAACTTAATGTGGCACCATATCTAATTAGAAAATTTAAAAAAGTATTTATTAAAAAAACTTTTTATGGTTAGTAAAAACGTTCTACGTTTAATTCTGAACACAAAAATATATACTTTTATTTGTATTGCTTTTATTTTATATTTTTAATAATTTTTTTAAAAAAAAACCTTGCGCGAAGCTCCAAAACAGCCCGACACTACAGGATGAAATGACCGCCAGTTCTAGGGTTAAGGTGGCAAAATGATCCTAAACAAGATGCTAAACAGTTGTGATTTTTTATACATTGTAAGGTATAGTTATTCTATGAATTATATTTAACAAGCATGTTACACATTAAATTAATGCTATTCACATAGCAATGAATACAAATATTGGGCAGTAAACTTGTATTTTTGGAACTGATTTGTCCTATTGGATTTAGATATTCACTGTAATGCCTTGTTTCCTTGGTAACAAAACAGACATTTTAAATATAACAAATATTAACCCTTTCACTGCATGGAAATATTTGACGAGTATGTGTAAAAAAAGCATTCTGAAACAGGGTATTCTGTCAGGATCGTGGGGCATCAGCAAGTTTGCATTGCTTAAGTTGAAATTTATACTTAATTAATTTATGATCCAATTTTCATCAAAATTATTTACATTATGTTTGTATTAAACTGTTTTATACATTAATGTACTATAAAATATATTTACTTATCATGGAAAAAATATTTTTAACTTTTACAATTTATTTATGAAATAACAATAGTAAAAAATATCATAGCATTTATATTGATAGGCCTTAAAATAACATTTAATAATGAATTCAAATTCAAAACAATCTTTATTTACCATTTGCAAACAGAAATTAAAGCGAAGTACATACAAAAATATCCTATATGACTTTTTCAAAATATTGTGTTTTCATACTTTATATACAGGTTTTATATGCTAATATTATATTGTATACGATACTATTGACTACATAAATTTCTTATAACATACCTAGGTGATAAAAACAATTATGTGAGAATATCATATTATAAAAATGACAATTTTGGGTACATATTATAGTTTCATTTATTTTTATCTAATGTTTGAAAATTCAGAGATGAATAAATTATGAGTTACTTGTGACATTTGAAAATTCGAAGATCTGATAAATTAGGATATACTTTTACTGTCTGAAAATTTGTATGTCATGAGTGAAAGGGTTAATAAGACCCTTTATGTCAAAGACTAATAGGTGTTATGTCAGTGTACAAAATGTTCTCATAAGTTCTCTTTCTATTCCAGAGGATGACGCAGCCCTACTACTTACGACATAAACAAATTAACAGTGTTATAATTAATGTACAGAATGTTGTTGAAATTTATTTTTGCTCCTCTTGTTGCACACATCTCTGTTTTATCTTTACATCTTTTGTGTAAAAAGAAGATAAAAAGTATTTTATTCCTGAAAAGTTTTATATTTAGCCGGTGTTCGACCAAGTGCTAGTCCAGTTTTATTTGTGAATAAAGTGTAAAGGCATTAGTGATGTAAGAGCCGATCACTAGGATAAGGGGTAAGAGCCCATTAGTGATCACTAGGATAAGAAGAGTAAAATTCACCACAGATCTTGGGATTGCTAGATTCGTGACTGCTCCCGGTGCGAAGGACAGTTCCATTGCTCTGCGTCATTATGTTCTGTGTTGTACTAAAATGTAACAATAAAACGGTTTCCTCCAATAAGTAAGTGGCTAGACGTTTTCTTGACAGAATTACACGTTAGGTCACTGGTTAGAGTAGACATAATAATATAACACTGTGTTAGGTGTAATCAGTTAGGTAGTACAGCCACCAAATTTCTTCAGGGGGGGCGGGAGGGGGAGGAGAGGACAGGACAGGTAGCAAACACGGATGTGATATAGAACAAATCGTCGTAGAATCAAACTGATCATTGCCGTAGTAATTATCTTATGTATAAAGACCGCCAAAAAATACTTGTTAAAGGTGGGCTCAAAAGCCACACAATTAGTCATATCATTACTCTTCAGCTTTATTTATCGTCTTAAATATGTCACTGTGGACCAGTGTTGTTTAAAAAAGTTAATTTATACAAGGATTGCCAATTTGTTGAACCTGTAAGGTTAATAGTTTGTTTTATTTTTTTAATGTTTTTTTTTATTAAACATAATAATATACGGTTATACAGATGTTAGTGAGCATAATAATACTTAAAGTCGATAAAAATGTTTGAAGGGGTAAACGTTGTTGAGGTTTAAGAATTTGTCTTTGAATTTAAATTATTTTCATATGTAACATAATAAAATACTCACAAACTCAAAGGTATATTACTGTTTAAAGTAGAAGTAAGTATAAAAATAAGTAATTCATGATGGGTTGCCTCCTGAAACCCATTTGTAATTTACTTATAAATACCATATTACAAATTGGTTGAACCAAATAAAAAAAGATGTTTGTAATTAATTTTTATTTATTCATGCTATGTAAAAAATTGTTTTAAATCGATGGTAGAAATATACTATTTATGCCCTTTGATTGTGTTATACTTACAATACCTTAACCCACAGTTAATTGTTCTTGGAGAAAGATCGTTAATTTGTTTTTCTCTGAACCATCCGTCAACCTTAAATTGGTAAGACTTACTTTTATTGAAGTCAAATTGTATAAAATTACAAAAGCCAATTAGTTTACTATCAATGCACTATCCCAGGCTTTAAATTCAAATTCCTGCATCCATTTTCCCACACTCACTTAGTCCTATTTAAAATGTTCTCCATTTAGTTCTTTGCCTTAAGGTGCGGCTATAGTGAAACGACTTTGAGTTCTAACTTGTTAAAATAAAAAGCTCTTTTACATACTTATTATTTATTATAGAATTATGGGGGTGGAATATAATTAATGTGCATCTAATGGTTTTCAAGTTTTTCTTGTAACAATTATACTTTTCGTATATATAAACAAAGAAAAGAGTAACCAATTTGTACTGTTGTGAAAAGAAAAGTTTAGATGTGTATTAATCATGTCTTTAAAATAGACACTTCTCACAATTCAAAGGAAAATATTGTAGTAAAAGGTACAGCGCTGTTTGTATGAGATTAAAATCTAGATGGCCACCAGTACAACCAAATTCATCATTGGTAATTGGTTATTTAAAAGGATTACAACAGGGTTTGAGCTGCAATCAAATTTTGCGGAACGAGCCGAGAAAATGCGACACTGTTGAGATAAGCTCTTGCAAAATTGCGACGAAAGCGAGAAAGATCAACTGACCATGAAATATATATATAGAATTTTGAAAATCAGTTTACAGCGATACAAATATTCTTTTTCAGTGATACTAAGATCATATATTTTCTCATCTCATATTTCTCAAAACTTTTGTGATGTGCCTGAAGAAGATAGCCTTGCTATCGAAAGGCCTCACAAAAAATAAAAGTATTAAATATTGGTTTTATGTTTTAATGTAATTAAGTTAACAGTAACCAATATTAGCTCCATCTACAGCAGATCAAGCAACGTAGAGCGTGGCCGCTGCTTGGATAGGTGACCGCTGAGCAATCCTGTCCTTGCAAACGGCCCGCCTGCCCGGCCATTGGTGGTGGTTCGGAAGTCACCTTTAAGCCGGTGGTCCCCAGGTTAAGTGTTAGAGAGGGCTTCTTAGCCCTAACTTCGCCTGGTAAAATAAGACATTCTTAACTTAACTTAATTTCATATATATATATATATATATAGTATTAGATAGGCATTGTCACCACCGTTCGACAAACTATCTGTTTGGAAAATGCCTGCCTACTCTCAGATCAAAAAGAATAGATATCCGAGTTTGAATGTTAACTACAAACTAACTAATAGAGCTAAAATTATGGGAGTTACGCTAAACTTAAGCTTGTTTATTTCTGCGTCCAAATGTTTAAAGCAAATTATTTACAAACAACAACCAAGTTTTGTACTTGTAACAATGAAAAAGGTACCAGTTTTGGTGCTTTACTACTAAACTGCAATTTTGAAAGTCAAATTATTCATTGTTACACCTGCCATTGGAGGCCCAAAGCTCGTAAGAGATAGCTGATGGTAAATGATCCAATATAGCCTATTAAAACAACATAATTTACTACAACTTCCTCTTGTACTTAAGGGCGCAATGGACCACGCACAATCGTTGCAACATCACCCTCGACGACCTCACGGTTCACTCATTCCGAGTAGGCGCCAGCCGCGACAAATGAACAAAATCTGTTTAATTAAGTTAAAGTGCTGTTAAAACCATATCATTCAAAAATTCTAAATTACAATCTCTAAGTTAGTACTATTTTACAAATCTTGTTTAAAACTTTGGTCTTCATAGGATTACAAGTTTTCCTGCTTATGATTGTTCAAAATTGTAGTCTTGTTGAAAAGCGCCAAAAGAGGTACAATTTTTTTCGTTCTTACTTACATAAAACCTAAATTTAATGTTTGTAAACAATTTGATTTATTTCTAGACGCAAAAATAAACAAGCTACATTTTGATTTAACTCACGTGATTTTCACTCAACTTGTTAGTTTGTGGTCAACGTTCAAACAAGGTTATCTGTACTTATTGATGCGAGAATAGTTTCCAATGAAAACCCATGCTTGTTGCTATAACAGCGGTTCTAATACTGATACTACAGCGCCATGGCTGACACTCCCAAATGTCTTTTCTTGGTGTCTGTAACTAGTACTGAAGATTTGAGGTTATGTTATAGTCAGATTATATTTTGAAATGTCAGACCTGACTGAAAGGTTAAGCATAACTAATATAAGTAATTTGTTAATGAAGTCTGTTGAAGGCACTAATAGAAAGGTTCATTTCAATGATGATTAAACATGGTGTTTCCAAAATAAAGAAGTCAATAGTTTGAATGATGTTAGTAGAGCCTAGTAGTTTTTTTTTAAGATATACTGATGTTAAAAGTGACTTGTTTTATAAAAATAACCATACCACTTAATTTTATTTTGTATATTATACTGAGAAAAGACCTTTTTTTTGTATGTTTTTACAATAAATTAAAGATTTTATTTTCTAACTATACTGCTTTTAATATAACAGAAAAAAATCATTCAATTATTTAGGTTTTAAATATTTTAACAATAGTATATTTATTAATGTAAATATTGGTTCTGGAGACTGAAGACAATTTGAGAACAGATGCCTGCTTTCCTCTTCAGCGTCAAAATCCAAAACATACAGTTAAGCATACGTACAAGTTTATAAATTGAGAAACAAGAATGGCACTGAACACGCCAAGTTAAGCTTAAGAACGCAACAATTGCATGTCAAGACTTCCATATCCTCCTGATACTGAATACAAAAAAAAAGACCTTTAGAGAAGATTGCAGGTCTCTAATCGAGAGGACACGTGTTCAATTTTCGGAGAGGTCAATAAATGGGTTTTAACCGTTTTGCCGTAAAAACTTTTGTACAGTCAAAAATATAAAGGAAATAGAAAATCCCTTTAAAAAATCACTGCACAACACAAAGGGTACTGTGCAAACTCTACAAGCTAGAGGAGACTGATCAGCAAATCACATCTCTATGCAGCACACCCGCACAATGGTGATCACGAGATAACCAGATCAAGCAACGTCGAGCATGGGTGCCGCTTGGGTGGGTGACTGCTGAGCGATCCTATCCTTCCAAGAGGCCCGCCTGACCGGTCATTGGTGGTGTTTCGGAAGTCACCTATTAAGCTGTTGGTCCCCAGTTAAGTGTTAGAGAAGGCTTTTTAGCCCTAACTTCACCTGGTGAAATAAGACATCTTTATTTTTTTTTTTACTTTTACCCTTCACCTTCAAGCATGAGCAGGATATCTGTGGACGTCTTCGTCCTTTCTTCCTATCCCTTTATTTTTGTTAATCACAAGGTCATCATATTTGTCGAACTTTGCGGATGAGATTTCCTCAATTTGTATGATTTGATTAAGTATTATTTTCAATTCCTGTTTCAGCACTGGGAGTTTATGTGATTTCAATAGAATTTTTATATACCAATTAAGCCACTAATTTCAACTCATAGCTGCATAATTCAAAATGTTTGATTGTTTTAATTTGTGATTGACCTCTATATAATTCAAGCTCCACTGTATTTATTTTAATGGTAGCTATTTTGGTATTATCATAAATACTACTAGTAGTAAAAAAGTTAAAGCTAACCTTCATGAGCGCTCACGTGATTTGAGCTTAAATTTAGATTCTATCTCATGGGAAGTTTTTCTTATTTCGTCAGAAGTGCGGGGTGACGCCACCGAAGCCTGCACTGATAACCGGGGGGGTTTTCATTCAGTGTAAATACAGACATAGCTGATATGTACAAACACTTCATGAATTTATTTAATTGTTATTACAAAATAGCCATTCAAGACTTACATGCAGAAATAAATGGAATACTCGTGTTAAAATCTAATGGATGGTAATTTCTAAATTCAAAGAGAAATGTTCTGAATGGAAAATAAAACAATTTGAAGAGAGAAAAAGATTCTAAGATACTAAGTCAGAATGGTCTTTTAACTCTGGAAGCACTTGCAAAAATAAATCTAAAGACAGTAAAAACACAGAGTAAAAATAAATTATCATAGTCCTTTATAAATAATAATGTGCTTGGAAACGTAATTTCTAATTTAATTTACCTAAGTTATAATATTCTTAATTCATTCAGACATGGGAGAATTTACTACTTTTTGATAGGAATGTAAATCATGTAATGGACAGAATCATTGAAAAGACTCCAAACTGAATCACCCCCTTTCTTGTACAGGAATGCAGATGACATGACAGTGGTTGTCAGAGGGAGTGAGAGGGGGAGAGGGAGGGGGATCCTCCATTGGTGGATACCTACATTCTAAACTGTATTAAAGATCACATTGTCAGCTAACGCCCTTTGGCTCAATGAAGTAAACCAAACATAATTACATTTTAAAAATCAACCTTCAATGTTTTAAGCTCTAGAACTTTAAAAAGATTCCTCCCTAACAATTTTAAAAAGTGATTTTTAAAATGTTAAAAATAAAAAGTAAACTTGGGTTTATTATTATGAGCCAGAATCAGAAAAGCAAAGCACGGAGTGGAAGCACACCAGCTCACCTGTCAGGAAAAAAATTCAAAACTCAAGCATCAGCAAGAAGTCATGTTGACAATTTTTTGGGATGCTGAAGGTCCAGTTTTATGTGATTATCTTGAAGAGCAGTGTACAATTAACAGCCAATACTACTCGGATATGCTTTTGAACAAAGTGAAGCCAGCCATGAGGGAGAAACGTCTTGGATCTCAGAGGAGAGGTGTGATTCTCCAACAAGACAATGCACGTTCTCATACTGCTCAACTAACAGAGAAACCATTAACAAAATGGGGCTGTGTTATACCTTTTATAAACTATAATGATGGCAAATGTCCGAAATCCTGTTATCCTTTCAATGCAGATAAATTGGTTTGTTGTGAGTGCTTTGATTACATTAAGATACTAACAGATAAAATCTCAGTGTTATAGGACAATTACAAGTAAATGTCCTGTAATATGATCACCATGCAAGACGAGCAGATTGAGGTTAGAACAGTATTAAACTTTCATTTTGATTATATTTATTTATTTATTTCAACGGTATCCCTTTTACAAAAGCTTTAAATACAATATTTACATGATTCAACTATAATATAAACATGACACTATTTATAACTGAATAACGCAATATAGTCCAAATCTAAGTAAGAAAAACGGACTAAGATGCAGCCAAGCTACACTGCAATAATAAAGTAAAAAAAGAAACAAAAAAACCGTATGAATAACAATTTATAGTAAAATAAAAAAAAACAAAGAACGATCATTAATTATGTGCTACAACAACATGTAATATAATTTTCTAAGTATCAATAACAGTAGTAAGTAATTCTATGAAATACAACAATAACAAATCTCAATAAAAACATAACAATTTAACAACTATATTATATTATATCCTATGCAAGGATAAAGGGGGACATAAATATATAAGCAATACATGCAACAAAAATGAGTAAAAATACAAATGAGACGTAAGAACTATATTACCAATAACGGTACGATCTCTCGCTCTCTCTCGCATAATTGCATAACCAACCTCATAAGGACTCCACACAACAGCACAATATTCCAAAATACTCCTCACAAGTGTGCAATAGAAGGTCCTCAACGTCATCACATTGGTACAACCTCTAGTTAACCTTACGATGAAGCCTAGTCTTCTGTTCACTTTATTGCAGATGTTATGTATGTGAACTTGAAGGTTCAAGGATGCAGAGAGTCACATTCCAAGGTCACAAACCTTGTGATTCTTCACAGTGCTAAGTGGGTGTAATTATAGACCACTGGGTTGAGAGAATGGTGGAAGGTACAGCACTTTTTGGATTCAAGAACATAGCATTTAAAGAACAACAATCAAGAACAGAGTTGAATGCATCTAGGAGAGATAAGCAGTCCGATTCATTAACGATTTTTGTGTATATTTTTAGATCGTCAGCAAAGAGAAGATAATTGACATGAATGTTGAGACGTATGTAGTTAATAAATATGCACAATAACAGTGGTGCTAAAAGTGCTCCTTGAGGTACCCCTGATGTAGCCACAAATTCTTTGGACAGGGCACCATGATACCTTACAGCCATTAGTCGATGCTCAAGTTAGCTCTGAAAGAAATTCAGGAATGGGGAGGAGATGCCTAGCTTTTGTAGTTTGTAAAAAACCACCAAGGCTTACCAGAAATTGAAACATTAAGTTCTACTAAATATCCTCGACAACAACTTGTTCTGGACATCACATGTAAACTACCTATGCCAAAAACTTAGCTCTAGCTTCTGTGCTGTAAGAAGAATTTTACAAAGAAGCAGCTCTGACAGCGTACTACTCGTTGTTCCAGACCATCTTGCATATGAACTAGCGGTATGGGGAAGCACAAGTGTAACAATTTTTCAGCAAGTGTTGGTTATCCAAAAGAAAACCATAAGAGAATTAGCAGGACTAAAACCCAGACAAGTGCAGAGAAGCATTTAAAGAACTTAAGATATTGACAATAACCTCAATGTACATCTGTGAAGTAATCCTGCATGCTGTATAATCAGACGACGCCACGCTGGCGGACCATCACACATGACATGGGAACTTATTCACACTACACACTCATCGACTGACCCTCTATGAAAAGAAGCCTTCCTACTGTGGTGCTGTCTTCTTCAACTGGTTGCCACATGCCCTACAGCAATTACCTAAGAAGAACTTGAGGACTGCATTAACAACATGGCTCCTTGGCCGATCCAATAGAACACTACTGGACTTATTATTTACATTGATTATTTAAAACTTGTTATCTTGACTCAACACTGTACTCAATGTATATGTGATTAAAGAATGATTTGATTTGTACAGAAGAACCCCATGGTTGACCTTGTCAAAGGCTTTTGCAAAGTCAAAGAATACAGCATCCACCTGACAGCCCTCACTAAACGCAGCCATAATATACTCTAGAAATACAGTTAGGTTAGTCGCAGTAGATCTACCCTCGCAGTACCCATGTTGCTGCTGCACAATTACGTTTTTCAACTGAGGCTAGAGCCTGTCTAGAATTAGGCTTTCGAAATACTTTAACTACGGTCGATTGTATAGCGACTGGACGATAGTTAGATGCATCCTGAAGGTTTCTCGATTTAAAAATAGACTGTCAGGAAAACTCCAGATGCCACTGATCCGTTAATCATTGCTAGAAGATAAGGAGAGAGAAGATCACTGCATCCCCCAAGCACAGCAGGTGGAATTTCATCAGGTCCAGCTCCTTTACTTGTGTCCAAGGTATCCAACCTACACTTTATTTCAGTGACAGTGAAGGAGCATGCAGACAAATTAACAAAGGGTCTCCTCAGAAAGATTTATGTTGGCCAAAGGCACCGCATGGGCATCAAAAACTGAGAGTTCTTAGTCCATATGCTGCACATGGCACTGAGATCCTCCATTGCGACATCATTGCTGGTCAGACTTATTGGAGACTCGGTACCTTTGGACTGCTTCACATGACTCCAGAAGCAACGTATATTGTCGGATAGACTTAGCAACTCTTAGTAGATAAGCATCGTAATAACTTTTGAGAGTAGTTTACGTTGGTCTCTGATATGAGAGAGTTGAAGATAAATGGAGTGGTCAAACCTCTGCTTATACTGCCTGTGCAAGCATTTCGTCAATACCACCAATCCCCTCAATTCATGACAAAACCAAGGGGGAAACTTAGAGTTGCCAATTTGTTTTGTAGGTAATTACAGCTGTACACGCTCACTGATGGTCGTGAGAAGACTTTGAGAGTAGTCATTGATATTGCAATCAGGATCAAGATTAAATTCCATTTCTCTCAGATCAGTCAACAGGGGACCAATGTTGCACCATTTGATATCTTTAACATATGTGCACTTGGGAGAAGGTGGACAATAAATGCAGACTACACTTTATGAACATCCAGACTACATGAATAATATAAGCTTTCGTGTTACATGCAAAAAATAATATATCAAGGCTGCATGCATATGATGACATGCCAGGCTATATTGTAGCTAAATAAAATCTAGTTGTCTGTGACTCAAGAAGCTTGAGTGATTGCCGACCTGTATCAGATAGTTAGTTTGCTGTGGAAGTATACGATGTTGATCGTCTGCATACCACAAAGTAGAGATAGGATCAACCAATTCAATAAATCAGATAATTAAATCAAGCAAGGTAAATAGAAATTATATGTTAGCTGAACTCACTCAAACCAGAATGATGGAAAACAGTGACTTCGTGAAAACTTGAGCACTAATAACAAAGTAAAAATTAATTGATAGACTACACTGGCAAAAGACGTTACAATTCAAACAGCTAGATTTTAGATGAACTTATGTGTATTAGGAGTGTACATGCATCTTTACCTCAACAAAACCAGTCTCACTCGTCACTTATTGATATAACCAAATTGAAACAAATTTAGCTACCAAACAAATCCCAACCTCAATGAACAACAGACCTATCAAGCCTAATACGATGAATGTTCCAAAAGTAAATAAACCCTGTTGTTGGAAAACAAACTTACTCTGAAGGACTTGTATCTCCCAAGGAAACTGCACCAAGACCTTCGCGGATCAGTCAAGATCTCTGCCGAATTTCAACTAATCTCATCTAGGAGGAAGAAGATGCAAAATAACCAAGCCTAGGGTGTAGGCCTACTGCAATGATTGGTACCAAATCAACTGTTGACAGCTTTTTATTCCAAGACTTTCAAATAAAGTTGATGAAAACTGACTCTCAAATTACGTGAAATGTAACATAGGATCTGAAGTGGTTATTGAAGGGTAGACTTCTAAATGTAACACCCACAAATCCTTTAAAATTGGGTTGCCAGAGCACAGAGTTAAAGATGCTCTAAATCCAGAGCTCTGGTGAGAATGTAACCCTCAAAGCCAACAGGAGGCTATGACCAACTCTGTGGATACAGATTTTTTAGAAAAAATTGTTTCCTCATTTAATCTAACATCATAAACAACAATGTGAGATTTGTGTCTCCTATAGCTGAGATTGAAGTCAATCCTGAGAGGGTGTAGGCCTAATTGGAAAATCTTATTTGGCAATATTCAATGCCTACAAACAAGCTGCTAGAAATTGAAGCTTTGATGACCACTGAACTGTACTCAGTCCTTTGTTTTGCAGAACATTGGCTAAATCATGATAACTGTATAATTTTAAGCAATTTAAATTAGCCTCAAATTATTGCAGGCATCACTCCATCCATGATGATGCTGCCGTTTGTCTCTGACGCAATAAAATACTGTGTGGTTGATGTTGATGACGAACTTTGGAGTCTGTGCTGTTAGACTATTTTATTCTAAAATAATCGTATTCAGACCAAGTGGAATTAACAGTAAAAATTGTTTTGATCAATTGGAGGCCCTACTGGAATATCTGACTAAATTAAATTGTGACCTTGAAACGTGTGCAGATTTTAACATCAAGCTCTGCGGAAATTCAAAGGAAACTATTGTGCTGCACATTCTTCGCCTCGCTGGTTTGTATTGCATGAACTATGAAGCTACCAGAGGCCTAGCACATATTGATAATATTGCTACCAATCTGACTCCCTCATCTTAAGTGATTGAGGTTTTGGATTGGCCTATTTCTGATCACAAATTCATGAGTATAGAACTTCTTGCATGTTCAAATCTGTGTACCGATGATGTACAAAACCAAAAGGTTTATACCCAAGAAACACTGTCCATTATCTCTATGTGCTATTGGAGATTTCAAACACTGCCCGGATACGCTTGATTGGGTAAGCAAGTTATCTGATGTGGACTCAGAAACCTCATATGATAGGTTCCATCAAACCTATCATCTGCTGGTTGGGACATTCATTTGCCAGAAAAGAACATTAAGCTTTCAAAAAACCCGGCAACAAGAACTACTGATGGCGAGAGAAAAGAATAGACCTGGATCCTGGCCTATCTAAAATTTGCAGGCGCTACTACTAATATGTTTCCGCGCCTTGTTTCGTAATTCCATTATTGTTTCACTGTTCTATTGCTAGGATAAACAATTCACAGGGTTGGCTGTGGGGCGAAGCGCCTGAAATTACCGCGCGGCAACACACTAGTACACAGCTGTGCGCCGGCACGGGCCAGGTCTCTTCTTTTCTCTCGCCACCAGTAAGTAACTGGAAAACACATGGACTGGAAAATCTTAAAAACTTAGTGATGAGCTTCCTTCGACTTTCCCTAATAACTAGTTTGGAGTGTGATATATACTCGTATAAAATTGCCAAGAAGCACAACAAAATTTCCCTGTGTTAAGCTAAGCTGTGTCATCTACAATATGTTGACTGTGCTTATAAAAAGTGGCATATATGAAATTGTTGTTCACTTATACATGTGTATAAATAATGCCTCATGGAAAGCAATCTCCCAGCCAAACTTAAAGTATAAAAGGTTGTTCCAAAATTTAAGGACAACAGGAATGAATGTAGCAGCTATTGACCGATCACCCTGGTCCCTATCTTCACAGAAATTTTTGAAGCAGTTATAAAAGTCAAGATGAGTAATTTCCTTGAACATAATATTGTTAGCACTAGTCAGTTTGGCTTTAGATCAGGAGGGTTCACAATCGATGCAGTCAATGAGTTTGTATCCTTCATCCATTCTAACCTTAAAGTGAGATTACTTACTGGTACCATCTTGTGTGACCTATCAAAGGCCTTTGTCTGTGTCGATCGTGACATACTCCTGATAAAGCTAGAATTGTATGGTATAGTAGGGCGTCAACATACTCTTTTCAATAACTCAGTAAAAGGTACCAAGCCTTCTGTTCCAATGGAAAGTTTTCTTAGTACTTTGAGGTTGGGTACCACAAGGGTCGGTACTTGGCCCTTTTCTATTGATAGTTACGGTAAACGATTTAGTTTCTTGTGTAAGCTCAAAATTATAATGTGTGCGTATAATGCAACTTTTGACACTTATCAATCACTTCCTTACAGACGAAAACTAATAGTTTACTTAAACAGGCGAATGACTGGTACAGAGCCAACATGTTTTTGATGAATGTAGACAAAACACAAAAATATGTATTTTTCTTTTAGTAACTATGGTAATAATGACAATAGCCAAATTGTGAAGCTTTTGGGAATTATACTTCATTCTAAGCTATCCTGAAATCCACATGTCAACTGTGTAAAAGGTTGCATAGAGCGATTTTCCCCCTAAGACACCTTAAACAATGTATACCTAACGAACGGTAAACTTTGCTTCTTTTCATCACACAATAGCATATGGTTTGCTCTTTTGGAGCAACTCCAGTGGCGTAGACAGTGTTTTGATCACACACAAAAAGCCATGAGAATTTTAGATGGTGCTGATCCAAGAGCTCACTGCAGGCCTATCGTTATAAAAGTACACAGTAGTAAATCTTCATATACGTTATGCTTTGTTGCATGTTAAGAATAATTTTAGCAGAATGACGCTTAACAAGCAAGTACACAATTATATTGATAGAAATAGAGATTTAATTATTAGACAATTCACAAGATTGAGTTTGATCTTATCTTCCTATGAGTTTGTTGGTATATCACTTTTTAACAAACTACATTTAAGTGCTCAGGATTTCAGTGTAGAACAAATTCAAGACAGTCATGCTGACTGGTTTATTGAAAGACTCTAACAAATTTGATAAATTTTACTGTTCTGATATTACTTACTCAACTTACTCCCAGGGCCATTTATATCGGAGGTGATATTTAGCCGCACCAACAAAGCTCCTCCATCTTGAACGGTCCTCTGCATCTTCCTCTGAAGCGCCCATCTTCTCCATATCAGCCTTCACCTGGTTCCACCATCTCCCTTTTGGTCTCCCCCGGGGCCGTCTTCCTTCTGGGTTACCGTACATTACCCTCTTCAGTTTGCATTCCTCTTCTCTTCTCAAAACATGGCCTGCCCACTGCACTTTATTTCTCCTATTACATCCGTACTATTGTAGAGCTCCCTGATTTCTCTATTATGTTTTCTTCTCCATACCCCTTGTTCATATGATGGCCCATAAATTTTACGTAGAATTCTATTCTCGAAAACTAGAAGCTTTTTCTCATCCTTCTTATTTAGCCTCCACGTTTCGGATCCGTAAAAAAGCACTGTACATATACTGATGGCGAGAGAAAAGAAGAGACCTGGATTCTGGTCTATCTGAAGATTGCAGGCGCTACTACTAGTATGTTGCCACGCCTTGTTTCGTAATTAATTCCATTATTGTTTCTCTGTTTTGATTGATTTGCGGCCTCATTGTTATGTTTTATAAGATAATTTAAATGACGGTACTGTTTTGATCAATTAAAATTGAGCAAAATTTATGTTTGTAATAAATTCTAATAATTAGGCTCTACAGTGGTTGTAAACAAACAATAATTAAAGGAATGAATTGCTGAAATTAAAGATTTTTTTATTGTTAAGATAACAATTACTAATGTTCATATATGTATAATGTAAATTTAGTGCTTTTATGTATATAAAATTTAACATTTAAGATGAGTCACACTCTGCAGGAATGCCACATTACTGAAAACAAATAACTCCATTGCTAGGATAAACGATTCGCAGGGTCGGCTGTGGGGCGAAGCGCCTGAAATTACCGCGCGGTAACACACTAGTACACAGCTGTGCGCCAGCACGGGCCAGGTCTCTTCTTTTCTCTCGCCACCAGTAATTGTTTTGTATATTCTAGTTTTAGTTTTGTGAGAGAGAGATTTGGTTGAAAGTATCCTATTGCATGCATATACACATCTATTTGCTGAGTTGATCCTATTTTGTATCTCTGGTTCATCTGTGTACAAAAACCAACTGCACCACTGCAGAACTGTGTACTGTTCTGATATTAGCATGTTAAAATTTGAGGAGTTGTAATTTGTATGTGTATTTTTATTTTTATTTTCAATACTATAGCTTATTTTTTATCATGTTATGCCTATGTTACCATTTTAAAAGTATCATGTTTCTATGTTACGTTTGAATGTTAAGTTAGAAAAGAATGCCTTCCACTAGGTTACATTGTTACTAGCCTTCTTAACCTATATTTTAACTTGTTTTTAAAACCCTTTTTAACTTATTAACTACTGATTTTTTAGCCATACTTTGATTCAACTGTATTAAACCTGTGATTTAACCATGTGTTTGCTGCAAAATTGATTGATCATTGTCTGTATATAATGTATGTATTTGAATGAATTTCATGGATCTGTTTTAAATTTCAAATTGAAATTGCATCCTATTGAGATTAGATCTATTGCATGTAAATGTTTAAGAATAAATAAACATATCTATATCTGTTCTACTCATTCCCTGTCATGTCCTCCTAATCTGTTTCATCATCCTCATTCTCTGCCGTGTCTTCCTCATCATTACTATCATTCTCATCCTCTACCACATCCTCCTCATCTTTACTATCATTCTCATCCTCTGTCTTATCCTCCTCATCCTCTGTCTTATCCTCCTCATCTGTTTTATCATCCTCATTCTCTATCATATCCTCCTCATCTTTACTATCATTCTCATTCTCTGTCTTACCCTCCTCATCTGTTTTATCATTCTCATCCTCTGTCTTACCCTCCTCATCTGTTTTATCATTCTCATCCTCTATCTTACCCTCCTCATCTTTACTATCATTCTCATCCTCTGTCTTACCCTCCTCATTCTCTGTCATTTTCTCCCCATCTGGGTGGTCGGGTTTATTAAATACATAGTGGTATGCTTTACTTAACAATGTCACTATATTGTCTACTCCAACAGTGTTATCTTCAATAGTCACCTCCACTTCTGGTCTAATCTGCATGTGGCACATGGGACACGTATATTCCTGCAACAATACATGATTTATCAAAGAAAATAAAGACACTGGATTCACATCAAGTTGTCCAAATAAATAAATAAAATATTGACAATATCTTTTGGGATATTGAGATTAATAATTGTATTAAGGTACTAGACTGAACATTGATGCAACTTTGGAATATTGATGTAACTTTGAATAAAATCCATTGTTATAAAAAAAACCATGAATCTTTATTAATAAAAAAGATTTGAAAGAATATGCTTAATGTTTCAGATACAAATCCAAATTAAATTACCAATTAATGGAAAATACAAATAGACTATAATAAAAATACAAATGGCTATGATTATGTAGTTTCCTCAATATATATAACGATTATTAATTCTATGAAAATATGCATAGAACCTTTTTTTGTACGCAATTTTATACTCTTTCATTTAATACTGAACTGTTTTGGCGTTAATTTAAGATGTTTTAGATATTTGCAAGAACTGTACCTTTAATTTATAATGTACCCCCCTTTATTTTTAATGTAAAAATATACCAATTTTCAAAACTATTAAAATATTTTCTCCAAATTTGACTACTTGAAACTAAAGATTCCTTTAGTTTGACAAATAGGACAACAAGAATTGAAATAGAGCTAAATTTTCAGAATTTAATAAGTATACAGTATAAGTTTTGGTTTAACACCTATTGACTGAAGATAGGTCTCTACAGAAAGATTAAAATATTCCAAAAATTGTGTTAACAATGTGTTGATGAGGAATGAACTGGAATATTTATTGGATAGTTAATATTAATTGATATCAACACAAACAGGTGCTAGACAGTTCAGAAAACAATTTTAATAGTGGTGTAATCCTGAACAATATTAATATAAATCCACTGATTCTGTAATACCCTATTAAAATACAATATTTACAACCCTTAAACTTAAAGATTCAGGGATTTAATACAATGTTACACCAGTTATACAATTCAACGATAAATACCAACTTTGGTAAGTACCAACGTTGTCTAAAAATAAGTGACTGTTTTGTAATTTTGCTAACCTACAATAAGGTAAATTGACTGGTACTGTAGGGAATATGAGTTAACATTTTTCTTAATCAAAAAGTGTCAAAATTTAAAAAAGTTCATATCCAAGAAGCTTTTGAACATTCGCCTGGGCATAGGGTTAATCCTTACCATCTCACTCCTGATGGAGCTTGACATTCAAAGAACTAACAGTGGGGTTGAAATAAAGTTAGCATACATGTATAAAAGAGATTTTGTATTAACAGACAGATCAATAATGAAAATAATAAACAATAAAGAGCCGAAGATTGACACCTGAGGTACTCCACAAATGACGTCAGTAACTGGAGATCACACACAGGTTGTTTTTGATCACAAAAGTAATTTTGAAAGTAACAGAATGTGCCTCAAGCAAATGCATTATCTTCATAACCTGATTAAATTAAATTTATAATTGAGTCAATGGCACTTACATTAGAACCACATTAGAATCACACTGGAAAACAAATTGAGAATATTAAAAATGTTTTATTTTCAGAGAAAGAATTTTAAATGAGATTAAACAACATGTATTCAAACATTGTAGCAGATGTGGGAATTTAAGATACTGGTTGATATTTATTTGGATCAAATCTCTTGCCATTTTTGAAAAATTGGGTAACTTTTGATAATTTAAATTCATAGTAAAATATACCTCTTCTTTAATGGTTTAAGCAAAAAAGTGACAGCAAATAAAGTCTAATTGTTTTCTATACAAATGTATTGGAAAAGTCATAAATATCCATGTTAAGTAAGTTAAAAAAAAATTTTTTTTCACTAAGGAGATAATATATTTTGGTGTTATTATATAGGTTTAATAATAAAATTACAAAATATTGTCAAATTATTAGTTTCCTTTTAATTTCTATATCATACCCTCCTCCTATTCATAAAATAAAATAATTTATTGCAAAACATCGCTTCAGATCACATGCATCTATCATGTTTTATATTAAAGATAGTGTTTTTCTAAAACTATCCTTTTTACACTAAATACTAATACCAATGTTCAAGTTTTAAAACAAGAATCAATTTTCTGAAATTTGGAAAAAAGCAACATTACAGTAAAATTGGTAAAAGCAAATGATAAAAAGTTTTCTATTGATAGTAAATTAAGTATTATGTTGTAAATAGTTTTCTATTAGTTTGTTTTTAGTACATTTTTTAATGAATGAAGAAGGGATTCTTTTATTTCTTTAGGCAAAAAGTAGAAAAATGTAATGCTGCTATCATAAGAACTTGTGTACGACTTGCTATGAACAAATATTATAAACTAAGTTGAAACTATTGGTGATTTCATGATCATGTACAAGGTGTGTTCTAAAAAAAAACGGAATTTTAAAGTTTTGCGGCTTTGGAGAGTCCGATTGTCAAATCTTTTTATTACGTTGGTACTCTTACTACTGAAGTGTAAAAAAAATTTCCAGCTGTGTCCATTGTTTACTTTTTCAATGGTAGCTGCTAAGGTTAGACGTGTTTTATGAACTCAGCGATTTTCATTTGTTAAAATAAATCACAGAATTAGGATCAAATTTTGTGTGATAAATGAAATAAAGTAACAACGTGTAGGATATGTTAACAAAGGCCTATGGTGAAACTGCTATGAGTAAAAACAAGAGTTTATGAGTTTTACATAAACGTTTTAAAAACGGTCGTGAAGGCATTGAAGATTACAAACACTCCGGATGCTTCAGCACAAAAAAAAAAAAAAAAAAAAAAACATGTGAAAAAGTGGAAGAGATGGTTATGAACAATCGCTGTATTATGATCAAAATTGTTGAATTTTGAACAAAGACAGCGGTGAATGGAAGTTGCTCACAGGTCACTAAATGAAGTCAACGACAATGCAGAATTACTGAAACGTGTTATAACAGGTGACGAAACAGGGGTTTACGGATATGACATCGAAAACAGGCTCAATCATCCCATTGGAGGCACTCTGGATCGCCAAGAGTGAAAAAGGCTCGGCAAGTGTAGTCGAACGTGAAGGTATTGTTCACTGTGTTCTACGATTTTAATGGCATAGTGAATCATGAATTCTTGCCACAAGGTCAAACGGTCAATAAGAAGTACTACCTGCAAATTCAATGCTGTTTGTTGAAGCATGATGAATGCACCATGCCAATGTACCTGCTCACACTTCACTGTTTGTTTGTGAACTTTTTTCCCAAAACAGTACTTTAACAATGCCCCACCCTACATATTCTCCAGACATCGCTCTGCATGCATGACTTTTTTATTTTCAAAAATAAAGAGAACCTTAATGGGACGTTGTTTTTTACAAGCATAGACAACATTAAAAGTGGTTTTCTGAAAGAGCTAAAGGGTATCCCAAAGATTAAGTTTGAGAAGTGCTTTTCAAGGATTGGAAGTAGCACGGGCACAAGTGCATAATATCTAATGGAACCATTGTGAAGGTAACAACATTAGTGAAGACGAATAAATACATGTTTTTCAAAAAAATTAGGATTTTATTACTTTTAGTACATACCTCGTATTTGATAAATCTTTAATTTTGTGTGATTTTTTTAAGATTTTACACTCTCCTTTTTCAGAAGGAATTGGTATAACCTTAGAAATTTAAGACTAGTTTGAAAAACTCTCTCATCCAAGAACAAGAATTTAAAATACGTTGTAGAACCTCACAAATATCAAAAGCACAAAGTTAGACCATTTTGGGATTTAAATTAAATACATCTACATTATTAAATATTTTTAAGTTTGAAAATAACCTTCCTCAAGATAAACATGTTTGAAACTATAAGTTATTGCAACAATAGGTATCCAGAAAATCAGACTAATTGTGTGATACCATATACTAATACTGTGACAACTATTAACATAACTTCAACATACAGTACATTACTATGTTATCTATACTATCAACAAAACAAAAGTTAAACATCACTATTTGTTATACGTTATCACCAGTTGTTATACTTCAATTAATTGATCTGTCTTTAGTTTGTTTAACTGATAAAACCAAGTTGATCAAATATAAACACATATTTTAAAATGTCAAAGATTTGTTATTTCAGTCTTTTGCTGAATAAACATTAAACCGAGTACAGTAGTATATTTCAATACGAACAAATGAGTAACTGCTGAATTAACCTTACAGGTATTTTTGCACTGCTATTGATGTTTGTAGAATTCTTTTTTAATTTTAAGTGTGAAAAGTGCAGAAAAATTATCAAATATATGTTCTTTCAAGATAGAACAATCTTTACGTTACAGATGTTATGAAATTGTCTATAAAACTTCCACTAAGTGAATGCATAATTACTTCTCTCCAAGTTTCACGCCAAAGCATGCTATTAGGTCACCCTTATTTCTAGCCAAAACATTTGTCTGAATCCTAAAATTAATATTAAAGTCAGCTCCTAGGACTACCTTGGTTTTGAGGATATTATAAATAGTGAACAGTTCACCTAATCTATACAAAAATATTGAATAATCAGAATCAGGTGTATGGTAAAGAAAAACTGAAACAATTAATCATTAATTACTAACCCATCTACTAAAATTGAAAAGGCACGCACATCAAAAACTTTATTCTCAGCAAGAAAATCGATCTGACTAAAGATTTTAACATCTTGATTTTTTTTTAGCATGAATGTCTCAGCCTCTTCTGATAGATTTAAATTTCATGCAGTGTAAAGTGCAAAGGTTTATTTCAGTTACAAACTAAATCACTAACAATATTCATTCACTAGCAAAACATAATATGAATTATAGAAGTTTGTGTTTTATTCCACTTTGTAAATTAGCCTACTTTTGTCTCTCTAAAACTGTTCACTTCCAATTAGATTTTCTACTAACCCGCTGGAGCCATTGGGTGATGCAGGCCTCGTGGAAGATATGGCTACAAACCAAACGGCTGGCTCTTTCATTGATACTGTAGTGTTTCAAGCAAATACGACATTTGAATTGTGAATCTGTAAAAACACAATTAATTATGATTACAACAGTTTCAAGGTTATTCATAAAACTGACTAGTTTTGTTATAGAGGTAATAACTTTTTATAATCAATACTGCATCTATAACAGATAAATTTAAAAAAACCTTACCTACTTGTGTAAGTGCAATAACAGTAATACAACTAAGAACAAGAAGGAGCTATGAGACCATCTGCTATTTTAACAAAGTGTACAAATAAACCTCTATTTTGAAATCTTCCCTCTCACTTTTCTTTGGGTACTGTTTGCAGATTGAATGAATGGATTATTTCAAGTCTCTAACTTCAAATTCAGCCATTTTGTGAAAACACCTAAGTACCACTTTGAGGTTTATTTTCCTCTTAAAGAAACAATGAATAAATAAAATCAGGTAGCCGACTTTCTGTTTGAATCATCATCTCTTCCCAGATATTCACCGACTCAAGGAAAGTTTCAGCAACCTTTATAAGAAAACAAAAAATTTGGACTCGGAAAAATCGTCTCTAGTATCAGGGATTTTTAAGTATGGCAAATTCTTCTTTTACAAAGTCAAGGCGTAGAACTCTTGAATGGTATAAACTGGTCGCTCCATCAGCCAGTTGTGCACTCACCTTCAAAACTCGATTCCTTTTAGGATTTTCTGGTTCTCTGGTAGTGAATTGTAGTTTTCTCGTTCAGCGTAAAATGGTTTTTATTGCATTTAGTACTGTGATGCAATGGAAGGTAGTAATCAGCTACTCTTTAGGCACTGAAGGTAATATCCCCACCTCTTGGGAGTTCCAGCTGGTCTATGTGCATAAACACTGCATGTATATACAAGGCTGTGACTGTCAAATTTTAAGAGATTTGTAGACCTCTTTACAGCTTTCCATTAGGGCATGACTGGCAATTGCTCTTATGGCTTTTAGACACAACTATATCATATATGATGTGGGATTCTATAAGCTGTTTTTGCTGCAATCTGCCCCCTTATCCATTTCATTTTATGAACCACACAGAGGAGAGGTCAGTGTCAACTTTTGAACCTAAAAACTTTGCTTGCTGTTCTATTGATATGTCAGAAAATGTTGGTATCTCTTCATGTTTATGACTCAATTAATTTGTGTTGTCTTCAATGGGATTTGTGTTGGCTACATCATTTTGGAGACAGTATTGGTGTACTTTATCTACTGTAAGTGTAATATCGAAAACAAGATTCTGAACAGTTTATTCTTAAAAAGCAAGGTGGTATCATCTGCATACAATTATTGTCTTTACAGTTACGTCACTTATAAAACTCTGAAAGTCGTTTGTAAAAAGTGAAAACATGAGAGGACCCAGGACTGAACCCTGAGGTACTCTCCTTTTAACTGGTAATGGCTTGGATCTGATGGTACTGTTTCTACCAACATTTGTTGTCGGTACTTCTACAATTTGACTGTGTCTCTGTAGATAGCTGGATACCCAATCTCTAGTTCTACCTTGGAATCCCATAAAATAATTATTGAGATGATCAGCAATGAGCGCTGGATCATCTTCCTTCTTTCTATTACCTCCAAGCATAGAGGAGTACCCCATGTTTGTTTACTGCTCCTTTCCAAATTTATAGAGCCATTTGTTGTCAGAGTTAGTTATATCTTCTTCAGTGATTTTGCGTTTGAGCTTTCTGAGTTAACACCATATTTTTTTCTATATCTCTACCATTTTCTCCTTATCTCATACCTGTCATCTCATATTTGTGAAAAGCTTCAAGTTATTTATTTTTTAACTTTTTGGCTTCATCATCATCTTAGGCTACCATATGCTTCAATCGTGCATTTAGCCTGCTTCTTTTGTTTGGACATGCATAATCTAGTGCTCTTGTCACAGCTGTTAAAAACTCTTGATAAGCTTCTTCAGCTTCACTAGCATTCTGTACATAGTGCCAATCCTCTCCAGCTAGGACATCTCTTAAGCATATAAGATTTTGTTGACATTAGTTTCTTCTAAGGGAACTTGACTGTATTATACCTCCGTTACTTAGCAGAAGCTGCACACTTGACCTGTATGGTCTGACATTCCAGTTTCAAAGATCGTAAAATCAATGGTATCTTGACAAATATTTGTGCAAAGGCAGTCTATGGAGGTCTTGGAAGTAGTGGTTAGTTGAATAGCTGGGACTATTGGAGTGCATCAATGAACTTAATACATTACATAGCGATGAAGCCCCATCCTACAGCACTGTAAAAAACTGGTATAATGAGTTTAAACATGGCCAATGTTCACTCCAGGATAAAATTCATGAAGTCATCCAAATATGCCAATCATTTTTCCTAAAATTGTTTGTACCTGAAAGCAACGCTGCTGTGCTTCAACTGATTATACAAGATTGTCATGTGCGTGAGGCATCTTTGGAAATTACTATGACTAGCATCAACCAACAAGATATTACGTGACCATTTGGCAGTAAACAACAAATTTTCCCATTGAATGCAGCATAACCTGACCAATGTTCAAACGAAGGCTCACGTTGACTGGTGCATTAAAATGATGAACAAATTTGTTAAATGTCCATCAGACTGTGTATGACATCTGCACAGGTGATGAGTCATGGAACTACGCATATGACCTAAAAAATAAAACAGCATTCAACTGTGTGGGCTGATGAGCCAAATTCAACAAAAGTTGCTCACAGAAGAAACACATTGAAGCAAATGGGTGCCTGTTTCTTTGGTATTACCGATCATGAGACAACAGTGGCATTGGACCAACATAAGACTCTGAATGGTACATGACCATTTGTTTGCCAGAAGTCATTGGAGGAATTTGGAAAACATTGAAGAAGAATCATTCTTCATCATGATAATGCAAGAAATAATGGCCTAGAAACATCTGTTTCATCTACTTTCCGGTACAGTGCAGCAAAGTTAGACAAAAGATACTAGAGTTTTTACGAAATAGTATACATTTCTTTTTATATTTGTTTTCTCTGTAATTAATCTTTGTAAGTAGGAATAATAAATTGGCTCTATTTTACCTTTATATTTGTAACAAATAAATGTTGTATGTTCTTTAATTTATTGTATTCACTTCCAATTCCATTACTAATCAGGATAAATGTATTGTGTTTTATAAAGAATACTAATTAGTCACACATAATTATTAAATTGTACTAAAGCTAATACTTATTTTAAATTTAAGTGTTTAGAAGTAAGCTGGAGTCTAAACAATTTGTACTAGTTTCCCTGAGTATTAAGAATTCTTTACTGTGATCAGCTTTTTCCAAACACCAAATATAGATGTGAAGCTAAACTTTTGACAATGTAATACAACATAATATTTTCTGTAAAATACCATAAAATATCCCAATAGAATAGCAGAATGCCCTGACAGTTGAGATGAATGAATGGAATTGTTCAAGATTATATTGGAAATTAAAAACCAATTTAAATCATCAATTTAAATGTCAAGTAAGCATCGCTCACTAGACATTCATGGAAAACATCAGACATCATCACATAATGTATAGACATTTAAAAAAACGATGTCCAATGTTCAACATTACACTATGATTACTGCATGTTGCTATACTTACCAACTTGGGCTTTGGATATGTAGATTACTGTCCAAGGATCCATTTCTTCTGTCCTGAAATTAAAAATTAAGCTACTATAAATTTTTTCTAGCAGCATATTATACCAAATGTAATATGAAGCTGCTGGTAATAGAAGAACCCATTTTGTAATCATAGCAAAGTGTTTTAGAACCCAAGTAACATGGACGTAGCCAGGGTTTTATTTTGGGGGGTGCTGACTTTGCTCTTGGGGGAGGGGGACAACAGACAGAAAACATTAAAAAACAAAAGACAAAATACTTTAGTTTTATTATTTTTTGGAAGTAGAACAGAAAGCTTAATACAATATAATTGATCAATTACATAGTTAAATTAAGATTGCTTCAAAACTAGAAGAGATCCAGCTTCCTAGGCACGCTCGCCTTTACATCCCGTACTGCTGGTGAAACATTGACATTCCCAAGTGAACAGGCAAGAGTGCAAGATCAGTTAATCTTTCATTATTCATCCTGTTTCTTATAGTTTTTAATTATTATCATTGTCGAAAACGATCTTTCAGCTGTGTACATTGAAACTGAAAACAAATAAAATGATTACCTAATGAAGACTTCAGGCTAGGCTTTATAAAATCAATATTTTTTTAACTAATATGAGTTGGAGTCTTCCTTGTACACATTTATAAATAAGGACAAGCAATAAAGATAACTAACGTTAAAAAGCACAACAAATGAGAAAAGGACATTTGTGTAATAAATGTAACATGACAATATCAAGATTTTAAGCATATGGTTCATATGTGGGAAAAATGGCACAGATGGTGAATTAAATGAGTTGAACTAATGGACGAACCTAATGATCTAACAACTGATGGAAATGCCTGGCTAGAAGGAGCAGACGACGAGCAGGGTCAAATCATGACAGGCCTGCTGCAGGAAGCCTCCTGTCATGATGTCTGTGTCAGGATGATATTAACTTTTATTCATAGAAGGTCTAATTAAAACAACTTTTATTTGGGAAAAAATCCCCTGATTTCAGCATTATTGTTATTTTACGTATCCAAAGAATAAAGCAGTAAAGGGCCAGAGGCATTCATGATCGGACCATTTATAATTTTACTTTTTAGTTATAGTTACTACCTCGAGGGATGTTTTGCGTATGTTGTCATTGGTGCAGGGCCATAGTCCGCGCTGATGTCCCGAGAAAGAAAGCACTTGTCAGGATCATATAAACTTTTATTTTTAGGTCTAAATTAACAAAATCATCTCTTTTATTAGAATAAAATTCTTGTTTACAGCATTATTGTTATTTTGCGTATCCAAAGATAGCGTAACGGCTGACGTCAGCAACAACCAATACAAGGTTGACTTATGTTCCTTACAAGAGAATGTGACGTCTGTAGAACAATGAGATATTACTCTGTACGAGAAAAGTAGTTCCACTTTTAATGTTCCATAACTTCGTTATTTGCACTCCTTACTGTAATACTTTATATGATGTTTTGATGATAAAAATAGGTTAAAGAAAAACTAGTATTTTTCCACTCCTGCATTGAGTTCACAATTACCTTAACTCCAAACATTGTCATGTCTTAAGAAATGTACGGTTTATATAACTTAATTCATTCTGAAAATTCTTACATAACACAATAGACATAAAAAAACACAACCTTGAAATGCATAAAATCAAGTGGTTTAAAAAAATATACATATAGGCCTAATAGTAGACACAATGTTAGAATTGCACTTCTAGGGTTAAAATAGAGTCACAGGCTTATAATAAAGACTAAATTCCATGACATAGGCTAGTCTTTATTCATTTAATTAACTTACCTGAAGTTACAAGTATAAAATCATTTAATTTCGGAATTATAGGCCTTAACATTTCGTTGATACACTTCAGATTTTATAAATCTTTGAGTTTGTTGAGAACTCAGCAAACTCCAACATAGGAAAATTCACAAGATACAGTTTTCTCAAACGATAACCAATTTGCTGGTTATTGACACTCCTGACTAATCCTTTGCACTTAATATAATGAGTATAAGGACTAGTCACTGTACCTTATGTAAAGATTCCACAAAACCTATATTCACATATAACCATAAACTAATCCCTAGGATAGGGCTCCGCCTCCGCAGCTCCCCTTATTTTATTTTATGAATATGTTCACGCTCAGCTGTAGAAACATAATTTTTTTCCACAAATTGAAAAAACTAAACACATAGTACCATAGAGAAAATAAATTGAGAGAAAATTGGGTTTATTATACTAAAGAGTCTTTCAGTGCCAACATGGGATTTTCAGTCTTCAGTATTAGTTAAGTAGGTACACATGTAAATATTCCACCACTTATTTTCAGTTATTTGAATAAAAATGAAATTGATGAAAAATGCCTTTATTAGGTGGAGTTAGGGTTATTAAGTCCTCTCTACCACTCTCATATTGTATACAGTATTTTTACAATAGTTTGATACAATTGTGGTAAATTATTAACTTATTCTTTAAATAGAAATAACAAAAGTGCTTAACCTGTAAAAAATGAACTTAAAGTAAAAATCTATATATTACATGTTATGATAAAACAATAAATTCCAAATTAAGAGCAAGAAGCAAAGACACATTCAATCACTCTAACACACCGATTGGCCACATGACCGCAACAAGCAGCAGCATCCGTCACCCTCACAGCTCCTCAGCAGCAAGCCCCATACCCCCGCACCTAGAAGCGAGCACGGTCCACAATACATATAATTTCATCGGAGAGAGCGTTCCAACAGGGACAAGCCTGAACAGTAAATTACCTATTACAAATTATTGAAAGATGAATTGGAATTGATAGCAATGCGGTTCCCTTTCTTGTAGGTCGTTCACTAATATTAGAGATATAAAGTGTAAATGATCGGACAGATAAGAAGGATATTTGGTTTTAATAATTAAATGTATAACAGAAAGAATGTGGAATGTACGTAGTCGATGAAGTTTTATGAGTGTCAATATTGCTAAAAATATTGTGTAACATGCTCATGACGTCTGAGATTTAAAATAAATATAATACAGTAGTTCTGAGCAAGCTGGAGTCTATCCGATTGCTCAAAGCCATGTCACTCATCATGACACCACAGCAGTCATGGTGGTAGTATAAGTCTTAATGAGCATCACCTTAACATTGAATGACAGGTACAAGGCAGACCGCTTCAAAACCGTGGATGCCAGCAAACTCTTCTGCACGTTATCGTAACTTGGTCAACCATTAGAGATTTGTGTTCATAGTGTGTCAAAAACCTTTCAGTTTGTTTTGGTAATTTTATTTACGACGGTTAAGTTTAAGTTTTGGTGCGGTACCAAGATTAATTCGGTTTATCATTCGTGAGTTACCAACTATCATTGCTTTCGTTTTGTTTTCATTTATTTTCAGCCCTTGTTGTATTGCAGAAAAGTTATTGGCTTCAATATCCAAGTTGAATAGTAATACAAAAGTGGTTAGTTCGTTTGGTAAACGGAGAACGTATATTTGCAAATCGTTGGCCAAAAAGTGAATATTTTAATGTGTTATAATTGAAGTGACTTTGTTTGTATAAAGTAAGAATGAGAGAGACCAAAGTACATAGCCTTGTAGGATCTCCATGTAACAGGTTTCCAGTCAGACAATTTATTCCCCTCCTTCAATGGTTGTCCAAGTTATTTGGCCCTACATTTTTGTTTTTATGTCTGGTATTAGTGCTCGTAGAACCCGTAGGGGTGCATCTTTATTATCAATTCCAATTCATCGGACAGAGTTATATATATATATATATATATATATATATATATATATATATATATATATATATATAAAAACATCTTTCACTGTTTCCGCATGTTGATTGAGGAACGATCTCCCAGATAATATAAGAATTATTGACAAGCGCGATCGCTATGGGGCTGAAGTTAGGGCCTTTCTGCTGCGTGCTCGGCGGGAGTGACGAATGGTGGTTCTTGTGGTCGCACTTGGGGTAACTGCATGTAATTTGAATGAATGGAGAATGGAAGCTGATAAGACTGACAAAATCCAATTAGTTGATTATTTAACTATGATTTTTAATCTTAGAATGCAAATTTTTATGTTGTATCGGAATTAATTATTAAACGTAATTTAGTTTTACATGCCAGTTACGATATTTTAACAGGAATGATTTTGTTTTCTTTATTTGTGTTTAGAGGTTAAGTGGAAGAGAGGACTTTTTAGTCCTAACTTCGCCTCTATTAATAAATACATTGTTCACATCATTTCATTTCATTTTACTCATTGCTAACGTTCAGTAAGGTAAGACTCGACCCAATTAACACAACCATGGGAGAAATCATACTTGTTTAGTTTGATAAGGAAGAGGGGGTGGTATACGCAGTCGAAGGCCTTGGAGACGTAAAATAATATCAAAATTGTCACTAGTCTCTCGTCCATTGCAAATCGAATATCATCAGCAATCTTTCAATAAGGCTGTAGTGGTACTGTGATTAGATCTGAATCCAGATTGAAATTTCATCAGAATATTATAATTATTAAGATAAGAAAACTGTTGTTGGACTACTCTTTCGAGATATTTTGAAAGGATGCTTATTGGGCCTAGTTCAGAAGGAGATTGAGGGTTAGATGATTTGTTCAAAGGGCGAACCAGGGCGTGCTTCCAAATATCGGGAAAACAGAAGAATTCAATGAACAATTGAAAATAACAACTATAATAGATAGTGTGATTGGAAGGGTATCCTTCAAAAGCGTAGAGGTATGTAATCATCCCCGACCACGTTTATAGTCATCCTCGAAAACGCCACAAGCACGTCAGCCTCACTCACAGGTGCAAACGAGAACCGGCAACCGGTTGCATCCCGAGAAGCAGCCCTCAGCTCGGAGACATAATCACGAGCTGCATATTCATCTCTTCGAAAATTTACAAAATAGTCATTGATTACATCGATGTTTAACGAAACAGGGGTGTCGACATTTGACTTTCCAATGCCCAGGCCCTTGACCCTGTTCCATAGCAACCTCGAGGACTGCCGCGGAGGCAGAGTTCTATGGTAAAACCTAACTTTGGCATATCTGATTTGTTGCTGCGTACGCTTTCTAAGGCGTTTGTATATAGCCCAATATTGCGAATACTGTAAACTCTTGGCCTTACGGAAAGCTGAGTCTATGTTCTGTAAATATTTTATAAAACCATTTATCCAAGGAGTGGGAGTTTTATAGATTGTTTTGTGGCAATCGGTGCATGTTTATCAAATAAATTGATAAGGAAAGAGTTAAAATAAAAAGCCATGTCTTTCACGTTATTGGTGTAAGTAACCTCATGCCAGAGCAAAGCATCAGCATCAGTGAGAAGAGCAACATGATCCAAGTCCTTGTCTTTCCGGTACTTGATGACTTTTGGCATACACTTTGGGAGTATATAGGCGAAAACAATTAGATTATGCTTTGAAAGTCCAGGGGTAGGAAGTTGTTCGTGGTGTGACAAATGGGGTCGGAGACAGCCATGATATACAGCCAAATGTCGGTTGTGGCAGTATGGTGAGTAGCTTGAATTGTAAGTAAAGTCAGATTACAAGATTGTAACATTGGAGTCAAGTATGTTTGGTCGTAAGTAGCAGATTCAATTAGGTCAGAGTTACAGTCTCCCGTGACAAAGACATGACTAAACGAGCCATAAGATCGATTAGTGTAACCTCAAATTCTACAAGGTAACCGATATTTGGGGGTTTATTACAAACACATACAAGAATATGATCCGTTTACACTACCATCCAGAAACATATATTCTGGACGTCCCTTCATAGTAGTGTCGGATAAGAATATGATAGAAGTAAAAAGGTGAGACCTGACATAAGCAGCGACTCCACCGCCACGCTTGTACAGGCGGTCGTTCCTAAAAAGGCCATAGCCAGCTAGTTCAATGGATTTGCCGCTTGTAACAGGCTTTGGCCAAGTCTCAGAAATTAAGATATTGTCAATATCAAGAGAATAAAAAATGGAACGAAATTCATCACTATGACCATACAGTGACTTTGCGTTAACGTGTGCTCCATTAAGAAACTTATTATAGGGAAAAGCGACAGAGAAGCGCCGATAAGGATGGCGGAGAGGCGCGCTGGCCCGGGTCGGGGCAGTCAGATACCCCCGCGGCGAGCAGAGGCGTGATACTGCAGGCAGCGAGCGGCCGGCGATACTTGTGGCAGTGAAAATGTGGTTAGATTATTCACATCGCTGTGGCTATATGGCCGGCTACCGTCTGTAGATTAGACAGACGGGCGATGAGTGGTGACGTCAACCGTGACGTAACGAAAGGGCAGCCGTAACTGTCACAATAACACCAGTGCCTTAGAAATATAAAAAACACTATTTGTAGACTATTTTATTAATTGCATATTATGCATTGCTAACGTATTGAACGTTAATGTAATAAAAGTGTACGCTTAAATAAATTTAAAAAGAATAAAAATCTATATATATAAAAGAAAGTCGTGTTAGTTACACTATTTATAAGTCAAGAACGGCTGATCCGATTTGGCTGAAAATTGGTAGGGAGGTAGCTACGAACTGGGAGAAGGACATATGATACTTTTTATCCCGTTCCCGATTCAGGATTCCGCCCCACTGGTCTCTAAAAGTTACAGAAATACCCGTAAGAAATGCATTGCAGCAAACATATGTTATTAAGTGAAAGAGCCTTTTCAAATGTAATCAGCTGTTCTTTGTAAACATATATAATGCGACAAAAGAAATCTATGTTTAATTTAATTATTATTTTAAATTTCTTTAAAATTATAGTTTGAAAGCATAGAGTAAGCTTAAGAGAAACAGCAAATTTTGTTTCAACTGTTTCTGCAATCACTGTTAAACATAGACTTTACTATCCAGATAATAAAATTCAAATTTGACGTAAAAATTCACCCTTAACTGCAATATTTATCTAATATAAACCATGCTCCTGCTTGATCAGAAAGAGCAATGCAGATATCAAAATGACTATCTTACGTTGGCTACAAATATAAAGAATGTTATAAAACCAACCTTAGTTGTTTTTTTTTGACAGAATTATGGTTCTCGAAACTCCGTGTGTACATATTCTCTCGATCGAGACAACAAAGCAAGCTCAATCATGGCATCGGAGATATAACTAATTTGATCCAGAAGTGATTCACGCGCAAAGCCTAAAATAAAAACCATACGCAATTTCGCTTAACATCTGAAGCTCATAATCATTAGACTGTAATAATATGTACCTAAAATATGCCTATTTTCGTTTCAAAATTACATTGAGCGCCATCATTTATTACATTGTATGTGCGCTAATGAATTCCAACTTTTTGACTCCTGTCCACGATGGTCTAATATAGTTCAGTTGTATACAAAAATCATAGAATATTGGAGAAAATTCCAGTTATTTCACAGGTGCATATTGAGACTGTTTTAACATTTAACTCTTAAATACATCATGAGCTTGGAGTATCTTTCAGTGACTATCATTTATCTCAGAAGGGTAATAACGACGTTCAAAAGAAATATGCCTCCTATGTCCCAATTTTTTCTGTCGGAAATCGTGTGCGAAGCCGTGGGTATCTGGGTATTTAGTTTTAATTGGTATTTTATTGAAAATCAAGAGTTTTCGTTATAAAATACTACGAATTTATTGACGAACTAGCTGTTACCCGCAGCCAATCGCGCATAATTACTTTTACTAAGTAATATAAGGACTTCGGTTCTTAAGATTTGCGTGCGAAGCCGTGGGTAACAGCTAGTATACAACTAAAAATTAACCATGTACCAGAATCTACACTTCGTAGTTTATTAAGATATAGTTTTGTTTCTCGCAATTTTACTGGAATGTTTCAATTAATAGTCATTAAGAGAAATCATAATTAATTATAAATAATTTTTGTCATATTAAATATGTATGTCATTTAATAGCATAAAATAACTGGAACATTTGTTTTATTTACTAATAACACTCAAATGGTTATGATTTCATTGTATATTGTATGTAAGTGGTAAGAGGGAAATTAGTCTCTCGTCTTGAGATATTTGAAAATTAATTCTTCCATTTACCAATTAAAAATAGTTTTATTATTAATCACTTAAGTATTATCGGACTTTATCAGGACAGTAGGTTCTTATAGAAGGGATATTGGTACAGTTTAAAGTATATAGCAAACCTCGAATCACTTATTCTTAATTGAATATGGTCCGTATTTTCTTTATTATTGATACAAGTTTTCAACTAGTCAAAAGAACTAAACTTTCTACAACCCGCCATTTTAATAACAATGCACAGTGCTAGAGCTACTTCAAAACTTTTGGCGTCAAGTCTGTGACGTCATAGTCGTTCCCGTCCTTTGAAACTAAAACCGGTGACCAGGCATATAGCCACTCCGTATTCACATACGCACACAAAACAACAAAAACGGAGTAAAGTACTTCATGACACGACACATAGAAATTAAGTAATATAAGTTCAAAGGCTATTTCTGACGCTCACATCGTACATTATTATTTGGCTTTCATAATAAATAATAAGCGTAAAGTTCAATGTAAATGTTAAACAGAAATTAATGGTAAACATGTAAGTGCAGTAATTAAAATATGAATAATAAATTAGATTCTTGTTGCTATCAAGATAATATAATATAGATAATATTTGTAAGTTTTTTAAGGGACAGTGTAGTTAATTAATCAATTAAAAATCAAATAAAATGTACGTAATATAATATTATTTTAATATTGGATTTATAAAATATGTTTTGTATTTATAGTTATGTATTGTAAACAGGAAATTTTAATATTAAGGCTTATAATCTATTGAGTAATGTAGATACAAACAATATCTGAACTCTTTGATTTGTCGGTGATGAAATTTTTCAATTCATAAAGCAATTAGATAAAGTTATATTGGCGAGTATACAATATTGGTAAAATTACCCTTTAAATACACTCAAGTAAAGCGTTCAATTTACACACTTCAGTTTTATATTTCACTATCATTTAGATTAGAATATAACATATTCTAGGATTTCGTCGATGTTAAGCTTCCTAGTTTTTTTAATAATTTTGTTAACTAGTTATAACAGGTCTTGCATTTCAATTAGCATGGGACAATAAATCCAGTCTATATTTTATTCATACTACGTTTTCAACCACACGAACATTTTAATACATTTCTTCCACACTATTAAAAAATTGTTGTTTTGTACATTTGATGACTTACAGTGAGCTTATATATATGAATGGGATGTTATCTCATTATTAGACGAGGGCGTAAGGTGTTATCACCATTATTATAATTTATAAAACACTCTAGGCGTACCTAGTTGTTATAGTTTAGACACAAAGGCGAGGTAACTTTGAAATCCAAATCAACAGTTAATTTTGTGTGGCGTACCTAGTTGTTATAGTTTAGACACAAAGGCGAGGTAACTTTCAAATCCAAATCAACAGTTAATTTTGTGTGGAACCATTTATCACACCACTTAAAGATAGACTTAGATTGTCATTTATTAGTTTGCAAAAACAACATGTCTGTACCAGGTTTCGAACCGTACTCAATGGAGAGGGGGTGGGTGGTAGACTGAGACATTCACTAACCTAAATAGTTACGGTACCACTGATTGTGATGTATTGATAAATGTTCAGATAGTTATACAATATATAATATTTCATTGTTAAAGCTATTACAATTTCAGAACTTTTATGGATAAACTGCACGCAAATAAAATCTGCGTTCTGCGCAGCCACACGCAAGAGGGCTCCCCTCCAGTAATGATAAGTGGGACAAACTAAAGACGGAAGATACCATTATTTGTTAATAACATATTGCCAGAATAACGTGATTAGTTGGTATTACGTTCCAGAAATGATAGACTACTATGAAATATAATAATCATAAACGGGTTATTTCAAACTTTCACTGCATAGTACAATTATTGTTTAGTATACAAAAACAACTAACTCACTACAATGAATTATTTAGATGGTAGTAGACTATTTAAAATGAATGATAAATGAGAACAACAGCCATTCTTTTATAACAGACACCTCAGTGTTAAAAAATGAAATAAATTTAAAGTTAGTTTTTTTAAGACATATTTATGTTGTAAAATACTTTTAATTTACCAAATCCAAAGAAAATAGTTTAATAGAAGATGTATATTTATTTTTATTCTAGGTTAAAGTTGCCTGTTGATGAGACAGTCTACTAATAACAATAATCTAGTTTTTAAAAACAGCTGATTTTACATAGTGTATAAGTGTTTCTCAATTTGAGGTTAGAGAGAGGAAGCTTGGACATTTTACATAAACTTGAGCTGAATTTAAATAAACTTGGTAAGTAAACAAGTCCTTATTTCCAAATAATTCTGACGTATGTCACAGTGTCACATACATAACAAGAAACATGAAAAAGTTTAAACTGCATCTCATCTAGAATGTTGGACCACGGATAACATTTTGTAAAAGTAAGGTTAAGTTAATGATTGTTAATATATTTTTTATTTTATCTATTATATAAAAATGAAACTGTTCGTGTGTAACAGCATCACTCACAAACGGCTGGACGGATTCGCCTAATTTTTTTTTAAATTTGTTTCGTCTTGATCTGTAGAAGGTTATAGGATACTTTTTATCCCTTTCCCGATTCAGGATTCCGCCCCACTGGTTACAGAAATACCCGTAAGAAATGCATTGCAGCAAACATATGTTATTAAGTGAAAGAGTCTTTTCAAATTTTTAATCAGCTGTTCTTTGTAAACATATATAATGCGACAAAAAATATATTTATATATAATTTTAATTACTACACTTGTAGTTTTAAAGCATAGAGTAAGCTTAAGAGAAACGACAAATTTTGTTTAAACTGTTTCTGCAATCACTGTTAAAACATAGACTTTACTATCCAGATAATACAATTCAAATTTGACGTAAAAATTCACCTTTAACTGCAATATTTATTTAATATAAACCATGCTCATGCTTGATCAGAAGAGCAATGCAGATATCATAATTACTATCTTACGTTGGCTACAAATATAAAGAATGTTATAAAATCAACCTTAGTTGTTTTTTTTTGACAGAAGTATCAGGAATGTGGTACATACCTTCATAATGCGCCCAAGATAGCTCACGAAGGAACGACTATCAATTATCTCAGCAATGTTTAGAATGTGATAGAAAATGAATAAGTGAATATAGTGTACTGTTTTCAACGGGAAAATTGCGTGCGAAGCCGCGGGAAACTTATTGAAATGCGCAGCGAAGCGCGCCGGGTCCGCTAGTTTTAAATATTATTCTTTGGCAAGTAAACTGTGTTACGTATGTGACACAATCAAAATGTTACGTATGTAACACATTAAGTTATGATACAAAAACTGTCAATTTGAAGAAGAATTAACTTAGGAAGTTAGTTAACCTAGCCTATCTACCAAGTTAATCTATTTATTTGTTTTATTTTAAAGCCTCCCAGACTGATTTATGTTCAAAAAATAAAGGTTGGCATAATGATAAAGTTTATAGTTTTGCTTGTGTTAGTGATGATTTTGAAGCATTGTAAGAACTCTGTTTAGACATTTATAAAAGTTCTTGTAAAAGAAATTAATCAAATAGCTCCAGAAGTAAAAACATTTACATATATTTTCTGATAACTGTGCCGGCCAATTTAAAAGCCGGTAACACTATGTCAAATATTTGTTTTTGCAGAGGAAGACTTTGGTATTGCAATGAACTGGAATTTTTTTTGCTTCCAGCCATGGGAAGGGGGCTGTAGATGGTATCGAAGGGATGGTAAAGAGGATTGTAATGGAGAGCAGTAAAGGGTCGGAAAGCTTTTGTTAATACCCCAGAAGATTTCTACAGAGTGGCATTGGAAAAATGCAAAGAAATTCGGCTATTGTTTGTTTCAAAGGAAGAAATAGATCGTAATAGAAAACATCTTGAGGAGAGATGGGGTAAAATTCATCAAATAACTGTATTCAAGCAATGCACACCACTTTCAAGCATATAGTGATCACGAGATACTGATTAGCAGGACATCAAAATCACTCATGCTTAAAGTTGACATGAAGAATGAAGAATATGACGCTACAAAACTGTCAACCCGACGACGGCTACACTATGAAGGATTGCTTACAGTGATGAATCTGATGATGATAAGTATGAGAGTACTGGAAAAGATGATGCACAGATGGAGACAGATGAAGAGCCCATTATCAAACACTGATAGAAATGTCCTACACCCAAATCCTGGTGACTTTGTATTAGTGAAATTATTAAGTAATAAAATGAAAGAATTTCGCTATGTAGCAGTTTGCCAGAGCAAAGTAAATGAAGATATTATAGTCACTTTCTTGAGAAAGTATGGGGAGGATACTACACTGTTTACAATTGATGAAAGGCTCGTGGCTACTAAAGACATTATTCGGGTGTTGGAACAACATAAAATTAAAACCGTTGAGTTCGTGTACTTTATCAGTTTTTCCAAAAACTGTACATGTTAAAGAAGTGTGACTATGTTCTGTTAGTTTTACTTAGAACAAAAGTGTACCCAACTTATTTAAAAATTAATATTGTAGAAATAGTTATAAGGAACCTTAATATATACAGTATGTGTGAATTTAGTACCTAAGTTTTATTGTAACGTTTTCTATGTGAATTGATAACAGTTACCTATTTGTGGTTCAGTTCAGTTGTAAGGATATCACTTTTTAGATAGAATAAGTTGTTATTTTTATCATAAATAGTGTTCTTGGTACTCTAGTTATACTTGTCACATACGTAACAAACAACCTGTCACATACGTAACAAACAAATCACAATTTTTAACAAGTATTCAAAACATGTTGGTACATTGATTAATTAAGAGTTGTACGTAAAATATTAATTAGGAATGCAATTAATTTTATTTTAAATTTTATTGAAGGAAAAATTAACAGAAATTTTTACCATTATGTACCTAACACTCTAAGGATGAGTGCCTTTCATGTCACAAACGTAACAGCCATAAAAACATGTATTGCTTGGAAAATAATAAAAATTCTTGTGCCCAATTTTGTATACTTTTGAATTAAAATCACCTTCTATACACTGAACTGTGATAAATGTATTTATATAATTTTACTTTATTTAATATTTCACCATAAATGTGTCTAAGTGTCACATACGTAACAAAAGAATGGCTGACAAACAATTGAATGACGAATAAGTTGGGTTTGTTTTCATTAAAAAAGACTATGTTTCTATTCTGGTAAATATATTTGATTGATTTATTTCTGTCTAATAATCTGCTAATTTATTCCCTGTCCCATCCAGCTCACTCCACTACATTATTTGTTTCTCAGTAAACTAATACCACGAAAGAGTTACCAGAACTAGTCCGTTTCGAGCTCATTGCTTGCACAATAACAGTCTCGGCTTGTTTTCCTGTACAACAAGCAGACGTATCCAGTCCTTTTCTTTATCTGTCATCTTATTTTATCGTTTAGTTGACAGATGTTACTGATCTGTTCAGTGAACAACATTGTTTCATGTACCGCAGGGTTAGAGTTATCGTTTTAAAAATTAAAGTAGTGGAAGTTAATGTCTACTTGCAAGTGTAATAACGGCTACAAGTACGAAGAGAAAACATATTTTGTGCACAGTTTTACACAAACTATGTGTTTTATGAAGACTGGACAAAGTTGCTAAATTAGAATTTGAAATAGGTGTTGTAACAACCATTAAAGACAGGGAAAGAATCTGAAAAGATCTTGAAGCTTATTCAATAACGATAGAACACGAACATGATATAAAAACCATTAAAGCGTTAAAAAACAAAACTTGAACCCGTACATGATGCAGTATGGGTTTGTTTCGCCAGGAAAGCCGTAAAGGGACTCCATTTAGGGTCCATTTTAAAAGACAAAGCAATTCAGTTGCACAAAACATTGGGCGATAAAGAAACAGCAGTCGAGGGTTGGCTTTGGTGATAGAAACATCAAGTAGCATTAGGAAAGTTATTTCTGATAAAAAACTTTCAGCCGATGATGATGATGCCAGAGTTCGTTGAAAAGTTCCAAAAATTTGTGTCAGAAAATAAACGTGTAGCAGATCAATTCTATAACATTGCTGAGTCAAAGCACTCTTGCTTCATTGAATGAAACTCTCTCTAGAACAAAACTAGCGAAAGACAGACTGACATTTGCTATATGTAGAAATGCCAGTGGTGATCTCAAAATCCCATTGTTTGTCATCAGCAATCCTAAAAAGCCCAGAGCTTTTGAAACCATTAACACATCAGCTTTGTCAGTTTATTTATCAAGTTCAAAAATGTATAGTTTGTTTGAAAACATGGTTTTTAAAAAATGTTTACCAGCTGTAAAAAAAGCTGCCAGTTTGTGCTGTTAGACAAGTCACCCTCTCAGTTGGAACTTAAATGTGACTCCATTGATCCAGCCAATGAACCAGAGTATTTTAAAAGACCATATAGAAGGAAATATTTCAGTGCATTGTAAAGAAAGAAAAAGAGGATTGTGATCTTTTTGAAGTAACGAAAAGTCAAACGTCAATACAATTTATTCACCAGCTTAAGCTTGGAAAGAAGTTCAGACAACCATTCTACAAAAATCGTGTAAGGTTTGTCCAAGGCTAATCTAGCCACCAGAAACTGCAGACATGCCTGAGTCAGACACTGTGCAATTAGGTCATGATCTGCAATTTATTCATAGTGACATTTAGTCTTTTGACATTGAGGAATGGCTAGCTGATGCGGTTGTAACCAGCGTTACAATTTCATCGTGTAACAAGCTAATGCTGAAGAAGAGGAGTCAGATGCAGAAGAAAAAGAATAGCCACTCTGCAGCAAATAATGATGCCTTGAAGACTGTCCTAAAGTACTTAAAAAGACAATCAACAGCAACAGCCATGGACGTTATGTGTGTGGGCAAAGGAACGGTGTGACGCAGCAGACAAGTTAACGTTTTAAAAAATTGAAAAAAATCTGATTTTTTTCAAGTAGTTTAAACATATTTTTGTTCTTTACACATTCTGCTGAAGAACAGTACACTGTATTTTCTTAAGTTACAGTACAGTATTTTTCATTTAAATACATTGTATTCATATAAATAGCTTACTTCATTCTCCCTTGATTATATGACCATTTTAGCATTCCAACCCTCCTTTGGCCCCTTAGGTGATGGAATAATTGAGATGCTACTGTAAATCATTGAGTGTTGTATATTTTTCAAGGTGATGCAAAATTATTGTTATATCAGATAATCAGTTATGTCAGTGTGAGTTATTTGGGAATTCCACTGTATTTTATTCCTTACGTCAATAGAATGCAAAAATTAAGTACAAACTACATGCAGCTGATTTATGTATCCAGTCTGATGAGAACTCGGTGAATTAGTTGGTAAAAGAATGGTCTTGTAGTAACATTTCATGGCACACAGTTAATACAAGGATGGTTAAATAGATTAATAAACTTACATAACGTACTGTAACACCATGGTAAAAATAATAACAAAACCAGAGTAATTGATAAAATGTATTTGTATTATATTTATTTCTTGCAATATATAACATGACTTTTATACATTAATTACACATCTTTAAAAATATGTACAAAAACCACAGTAAAAGTCAAACGTACAAAAATAATTATGACTATGTATAAATAATTTAACCTATTAGGCATAACATAGTTCATAAACAGGTGCCATTTCAACTCGTTAAAGTAAACTTTTTTTATTCAATTTAACATAAGTGTAGCAGTTCAGTCTATATGTTATTTATGTAAGTTGTATTCAGATCAGGTTCTAGTAATTTGGAAGAATATTCAAATATATATTTTGGGAATAATTGGAAAACTGAACTATTAATACTTTGACCTAGTAAATACATTTATTTTAATTGACGTATAACAACAGAAAATGTATGCAAGGTTTAGGTTTATAAAAAAGACAAGAAAAACCCATATTTAATTGCCATTGAAATAACCATTCCTACACAACAGAACCTAAAATGGAATTTAAATTATAAAAGAAACCACTGACTATTCTAATAACAGATGTACAGTTCTGTTCATTTCTTCACAGATAGTTGTAGAATGTAACTCGTATAAAAATATACAAATATGAGTAATGTGCCAATCCATTAAAAAGTGATTCTGGAATTTATAACTATCAACCAACTTAATTTTTACCAATACTTTGCAAAGTTCCAAAAAACAATTGTTTAAAGAGATTAATTTATTACACAGTATAATCTACTCAATAAAAGCAGTCACATTTTAAAGAAGATTTCTTAATTTCAAATGCTATGAAATAAACGTTTAGCATTTATTAAGATAATACACTTAATGAGTATTTTATCAATATAAGGATTTTGCAAACCATAATACTTTGTTGCCTTTTTATGAATTACAAAAATCAAGATGCTTATTATAATACTGACAAATTTATAAACCTTGACACAGGTAGTATAATTTTTTCTTTTTGCAGTTTGAATTTTCAATCAATGTAATGTATTCCCCAGGAAATGTTCTTTATCATCTGAGGCAATAATTTTTTCCCACATCAGTGCTTGATCAGATATCATTAAAAAAATTAATAACGCATGTAAAAACAACATTGTAAGCCATTGAAGGTAATTTATATACTAATTGTAAAGGTTTTCACAGTTTTAGTTTATGCAACTTTTTTCACATAAATTTTTATCTTAGTTTATCCATATTGATTGAAAATTCACCTGATCAAGTGTTAAAATCAAGTTAACATTAAGTATAAAAGCAGCCTGATGTTCAAGTATAGTCACCTGAAAGACAACACCTCAAAATTAATCCACATCCCCCCCATCGTCAACATCTTCATAGACCACATCATCATCATAATCCACATCTCCATAATCCACATCTACATCATCTTCATTCTCATAATCCACATCTACATCATCTTCATTCTCATAATCCACATCTACGTCATCTTCATTCTCATAATCCACATCTACATCATCTTCATTCTCATAATCCACATCTACATCATCTTCATTCTCAAAATCCACATCTCCATCATCGTAATCCTCATAATCATTCACATCCTCATAATCTACAATTGCCTCGTATCCATCTGTAAAATCACTATCAGAATCATTCTCTGTCATACCCTCCTCATCTGTTCTATCATTCTCATTATCTGTCATATCCTCCTCATCTGTTGTATCATTCTCATTTTCTGTCACATTCTCCTCATCTGTACTATCATCTTCATTCTCTGTCATATTCTCCCCATCTTGATAATCTAGCGGATTGATCATATAGTCATATCGCGGTACATTTTCAAAATCTTCATCAGCGTTATCTCCAGTAGTCATCTCCACTTCGATTCGGCACGTGGGACACGTATGTTGCTGCAACAATACGTCATTTATCAAAGAAATTGAAGACCCTAGAATCAAATCAAGTTTTCCTAACTTAAACTCTTGAGTGCCAGGTTATGTCATTTATCAAAGAAATTGAAGACCCTAGAATCAAATCAAGTTTTCCTAACTTAAACTCTTGAGTGCCAGGTTATGATGTAAAACCTCTCTTGTGTGTGTATTTTTTGTGTTTATTGTGATAATCACGGAATATTATTATTATTATTAACTATAATTACTTATAAGTTACAATTCAAAACATAGTAAAATAGAGTTTAATATTTAGCATATTAATATTTATTGACAACAGGTTCTAGACAGCCCAATATTCCTTCACTAGCAAAACATATTATGAATTATACAGAAGTTTAAGTTTTTTCAACATTGTAAATTAGCCTACTTTGTCTCTCTATAACTGTTCACTTCCAATTAGATTTTGTACTAACCCGCTGGAACCATTGGGTGATGCAGGCCTCGTGGAAGACATGGTTACAAACCAAACGGCTGACTCTTTCATTGATACTGTAGTGCCTCAAGCAAATACAACATTGGAGTTGTGCGTCTGTAAAAACACAATTAATTATGATTACAACAGTTTCAAAGTTGTTCACAAAACTGACTCTAGTTTTGTTTTGGAGGTAATAACTTTTTATAATCAATTCTGCATCTATAACAGATAAATTTAAAAAAAAAACCTTACCTACTTGTGTAAGTGCAATAACAGTAATACAACTAAGAACAAGAAGGAGCTGTGAGACCATCTGCTATTTTAACAAAGTGTACAAATAAACCTCTATTTTGAACTCATCCCTCCCACTTTTCTTTGGGTACTGTTTGCAGAATAAATGAATAGATTATTTCAAGCCTCTAACTTCAACTTCAAATTCAGCCATTTTGTGAAAGCTCCTAAGTACCACTTTGAGGATTGTTTTGCTCTTAAAGAAAAAATGAATAAATAAAATTAGGTAGCCCGCTTTCTGTTTGAATCATTATCTCTTCCCAGACATTCAAAGACTCAAGGAAAGTTTCAGCAACTTTTACAAGGAAACAAACAATTTGGACTCAGAAACATCCTTTCTAATATAAAAAAAGCAATCCACAAATTTAAGTCGGATTTTGTATTGGGGCAGTTTTCAGAAAGCGTTAAACAAATAAAAGACCATGTGGTCTATGATCAGGGACATTGAAGTTCCAAAAAGGGAAGATAAGGTGAGAAACTATTAATAACCCGATTACACTCAAAAATAATTTAGCGATTACTACGCTGATTTACAAACTTCTCATGTATCGCTGAATGACGCAACTGAGAGGTTTTGTTCTGACGTTTCTCCCCAAACAATTAGACCATATCTGATGTAGGATTCTATCACAGCATGAAGCTGTTTTTGCTACAATCTGCCCTCCTGTCCATTTCATTTTACGAATCACATGGACTCCAGAGTTGAGTTTCTTACTTAGCACATCTACACAAGTCATTCCGGAGAGTTCAGCATCAATTGTTAAGTCTAAAAACTTTGTTTGTTGTTCTATTGATGTGTCAGGAATTTTTGGTATCTTCTCATGTTTACAACTAAAATTGATTTGCGGTGTCTTCAATGGGCTTAAGGCTAAATCATTATAGATACAATACTGGAGTGCTATATCTACTGTATGTGTCGGAAACAAGACTTTGAACAGTGTATTCCTAAAAAGCAAGATGGTGTCATCTGCATACATAATTGTCTTTACAGTTCTGCCACTTATAAAACTGGGAAAGTCATTTGTAAAAGGTAAAAACATGAGAGGACCCAGAACTGAACCCTGAGGTAATCTTCTTTGAACTGGTAATGGCTTGGATCTGATAGTACTGTTTCTACCAACATTTGTTGTCGGTACTTCTACAATTTGACTGTGTCTCTGTAGATAGCTGGATACCCAATCTCTAGTTCTACCTTGGAATCTCTTGGAAAAGTATTAGTTTTAGTTAAGAACTAATGTAGAAACTCGTTTATCAGAATCTCTTTTATCCAGATCTCCAGGTTATCCGGAGATAACCTTAGGAGTTTGATGTGTCAGTTACTGGCTCTTGTAACAACATATAATAACATTATTGTTTTATAACACATAAAATATATTAACAATGTTGTGGTAGGGGGTAATAATTATATTCTTGGAAGATGTAGAACTACTTAGACTTCAGACTGGCATAGAAACTGTATCAGCAGCTCATTCTTCGACGGCAAGAGGTCAATGGAACCAATTCTGACATAATGAAAAACTTCAAGATGTCATGACAATTTTATTGCCATGGCACACCAAGACCCTCTTATCAGCAAAAATAATGAACTAGAAACATCTGTTTGATCTACTTCCCGGAACAGTGTACCAAAGTTAAACTAAAGAGACTAAGCTTTATGTGAAACAGTATAAATTTCTTTTTATATTTGTTTTCTCTGTAATTAATTGTTGCAAGTAGGAATAATAAATTGACTCTGTTTCATTTTTATATTTGTAACAAATACATTTTTCATGTTCTTTAATCTGTTGTACTCACTTCCAAATTCATTATTAATCAGGATAAATTTGTTGTATTGTATAAAGAATACTAATTCGTTACAAATATTTATTAAGTTGCGTTAAAGCTAATACTTATTGTAAATTTGTGTGTTTAGAAGTAAGCTGGAGTCTAGACAATTTGTACTAGTTTCCAGAAGTACTAAGAATTCTTTACTGTGGTCAGCTTTTCTCAAAACACCACATATACATGTGAAGCTAAACTTTTGACAATATAATACAACATATTTTCTGAAAAATACCGTAAAATATCCCATTGGAATAGCAGAATGCCCTGACAGTCGAGATGAATGAGGAGATGATGGAGCAAAATACAATGGAATTCAAGATTATATTGGAAATGAAAATCATCAATGTTAATATCAAGTAAACGTTACTCACTAGACACTGATGGAAAACATCAAACACCGTCACACAACGTAATGAAATTTAAAAAAACAATGATGTCCAATGTTCAACATTACACTATGATTACTGCATGTTGCTATACTTACCAACTTGGGCTTCGGATATGTCAATTACGGTCCAGGGTCTTGAATCCATTTCTCCTGTCCTGAAATAAAAATGCAAGCTACTGTAAAATTTTTTCTAACAGCGTATTATACATTTTAATACAAATTGTAACATGATGTTAGCTGCTGGTAACAGAAGAACTCATTTTATAATTATTGTAAAGTATTTTAGAACCCAGATAAATAAAAACAATCATGCCAGTATCAATTTGCCCAGTATCTTTAGAACCACTTCAGGCAGAATATCCTTGAAATCAAGTGAGCTCATAAGTCCTTAATTCTGATCATATTACTACTGCCAGCGTTTTCTTAGACTTGAGTATTTGAAAAGACCATGAGCCAATAATTACAATATCCTGGGACTGTAACAAGGTTTTAGATCCATTTCAAATATATAAATTAAAGCCGTACGATCTTCTACGGCCTAACCAACCAGCCTAACTTAAAAATTCAGATCCAAAAGAAGAAAAAAAATTAGCTAAAGTAAAAATTGCAGTAGTTAAATATTGTGCTTTAATACAAACAGTAGCAATTTGAAGTATTATAATGCTTAACACCTTTACTGTGGCTCTATACTGAGGGTAGAATATAGTAAGTAGTAGAAGGGATAAATAAAATCCAACTGCAGCTTAATGAAATGCCAATATAAAGGAACATTATTACTGTAGCGCAATACATTGCTGTATTATTTGTTTTACAATATTGTGAGTTCATATAACGTTTAGAATGTTATAGTACACTTAAGTGCTTTATTATAGATATGGATAGGAAACACTTTGCAGCAGTGAATATTGAAACATTAACTGCAGTATACTATGCACACATCCAGAGTCATTTGTCCTATGGAGTTATTGTATGGGGCAATGATCCTAACACCAAAAGACTTTTGATATTGCAGAAGAGAGCTATTAGGATAATGTGTAATGTAAACAATAGAACCCATTGCAAACCTTTGTTTAGACAATTAGAGGTGTTGACTGTGCCTTCTATATTTGTTCTGGATGTATTACTGTATGTTAAAAATAACTTGCAGACAATAACAGTAAATAGCTCTATACATAATTACTTTACTAGAAATTGTTCTAATCTTAGAGTAAACTACTGTACCTACCAGTGTACCAAAAATAGTTTTGTAGAGATAGGTATTAAAATTTATAACATGTTACCAAATCATATTAAATGTCTAGATTTTATTAGGTTTAAGAAATGCTTAAAAAGTATCTTAGTAAATCTAGCAGCATACAGTTTAGATGAAGTTATAGATCATATTGAAGCTAACATAGTCTAGTTATGAATATTTTACTTTTATAATACAATTTGGGTACTTTGGGATTATACCGACCACACCCAGACATGAATCGTTATTTCACATTTCGTTTCTACTGATTACTAGATTAGCGTAGAACAATATTTCGTCAATATAAAACAGGAATTGTCTTATCGCAAACCCCTCCCCATCCTCAGACAGAGGTCAAAGTCGAGCGTCTAGTAGATAACGTGATTGCAGTCTCGCCGCCCGTTCAGCTGGTGCATCGCTTTGTTGTACTTCCGTGTTTTACCTCTACATTTCTCCAAACACAAAAATTCAACAAAAACAATCATTTACCAAACTAAACTCTTTATTAAAAAAACACTAAAAACTTGTTTTTATTCTTGATCACATTCCGCCACCCAAAATGCGAGTGCCTCCGGCCATCAGCGCGGGCATTGACAGCACCTTCGGTGCTGCCCCGCGCTGATGTCGACGAAAGAAAAACATCCCTCGAGATAGTACCTATCAGTAAAATATCAAATTCTAGAGGGGCTAATCAGAAATATAAATTGAATTGTAATGGAAAGGCAATTATGTACCGTGCAAATCACGTGATGCCGCGCGGCCTGCCGTAATCAGGATTCTCGAGAAAGATAAGATAACAGCGATCACAATACCTGGAAATGCTTGTAAGTTTGTAATTTTGTAATTGAAGAGTTGTTTTTACGTTCTATCATGTTTGTTTCTATAAATTTCTATTTTTGTGTTCTTCATACTAGTGTGGTCGGTATAATCCCAAAGTACCACAATTTGTTTTGTATGAGATGACGATGCCATGCATACCACATTTGTAACGGCAATAAAAATTCTGATTCTGAAGTAGATTATGAATTTAGATTGACTGATGTTAGTGATAAGTGATTTGTTGTCAGATATTTGAAGATGATGTAATTATTTAAATAATGCAAATAACAGATTTAAGACAATCCTAGACCACCGGTAATGCATCCAGGTTTAATGTAATTACAATGACTTAAAATTTCTCATGTGAAATTATAATTTAACTTTATTGCCTATTGTAACATTTTCTTCATATTTTGATGAAAGTTTAATCAATTCTTGTGATTTGTTGTATTTTATATCTAATTATTACAATTACAAAATATAATATCTTCCCTAAGTATTATTTGTTTGTTGTTCAGGCACTATGTGAGAAGACCTAATTATTGAACAAATCAACTTATTATACTCGTATACAGAATGTTCAGAAACGGGTGTCACATACTTCTGTGGGTGATAGTACTCATGATTCTAAACAAAAAATGTCTTGTGAACATGGGTAAAAATATAAATGAGCTGCTAGCAGCCATTTTGTATTTTTATTTGAAAAAATATTTCTAGAACTAGTAAACGTACAGATACCAAACTTTGCACACAAGTAATGATAAATAAAGACGAAAATTATATTATTATTATTAACAAAATGGTGTCTGCTGAAATTTTTAAAGTCAAATCAGTAACACAAATCTTGTACAGTTATAAAAAACTTACAAGATAAAAACATTTTAGCAATTTTTATTATAATTCCATTGATTTTTTACAATGAAATCCGTCAAAGCATAAGCAAGCACGACCAATTTTAAGGTATGCTTGCACAGAGCAACCAACATTATTGTTAGTTGAGAGGTATCAGATGTTTTGACATATTTGTTGGACGACAGTTTAAAAAAAGTACGGCCTGAATAAAAATTGCGAAATAGTTGACATCTTGTAAATTTTTTATAACTTGTACCATAGTTATAATCATTTTGCTGAATCGCGGTAGGAAGTAGGCTCTGTGTTAACTAGACACGGTGCGTGGACATTGTTTGTTGGTTAGACCAGTAAAACAGGTGTTAGAGATCTACACTGTGATATGTTCCCGAGCCGGTTGGCTTGAGAGAGGGGGCAGTCTTCGAGTCGAGAGCAGAGCGTCCAGACGTGCAGTTTAGAATCAGTAGTACTTCCTCTAATCCTACACTTTTGAGATATAGAGTAAATTTTTACCGGGTGTGATTTAATTATTTATTATCTATAAGATTATCAGTTTACGTGGTTGTATTAGTTATTTTAATTTAAAATGCGATTGTGGTTATGGCATGTTGATATAATTTATGGATAGATAGATATCTTTAAACATTTACATGCAATGGATCTCGTCACAATATGATGCAATTACAATTTGCAAGTTAAAACAAATCAAGAATAATGACATTAAAATATATATACATTACATATAAACAATGGTAATCAATCTTATTTTAATTTAAAATGCGATTGTGGTTATGGCATGTTGATATAATTTATGGATAGATAGATATCTTTAAACATTTACATGCAATGGATCTCGTCACAATATGATGCAATTACAATTTGCAAGTAAAAACAAATCAAGAATAATGACATTAAAATATATATACATTACATATAAACAATGGTAATCAATCGTGCAGTAAACTCATAGTTAAATCACGGACATAATACCATTGAATCAAAGCGATAGCTAAAAGCAGCAGTTAATAAGTTAAAAAGTGTTTTTTTTTATAAACGCTTATTCGATAAATGAATAGTAAGTATCAATGATTGTACTAATCTATATAAAATACCGGGTCCACTTATCTAACTATACCCTCATAGAGTTCTAATAAATCTAATAAAGAATAAATTCTATGACAGGCTAGTCTTACCTTACCTGAAGTTACAGATACAAGATAATTTAATTTCGGAACTATATACTTTAACATTTCGTTAACACGCCAGATTTTATAAATCTTTGAGTTTGTTGAGAACAGAAACTAGTTAAAAAATAGACAAGTTTATAACATGAACAATTGATAGATATTTCTCAAACGATTTGCTGGTTATGACACTTCGTACTAATCTTTTGTTTGTACTTAATATAATAATTACAAGGACTAGTCACTGTACTCCATTTATAGATTTCCCAAATCCGTATCACTTGACACTTCCTAAAATCTTATCTAGAATCTAAGCTTCTTTTATTTCGTGACTAATGTTCATACTCAGCTGTAGAAACAATAATTTTTTTTCAAATTGAACAACAAACCACATCTTACCAAAGAGGAAAGATAAAGAAAGCAAATTTGGTATATTATTTTGTCAGCTTATATGTGAGCTTATTCTTGAAATGCCAAACATGGAATTTCCAGTCTCCATTACTAGGTAAGAAACTACATACGTCAAAACGCTATCACTTATTTTCAGTTATTTATTGGAAACTTTTTTAAACCTGATATTTAATGACAATACAATTTAATTCAAATACTCGAATCATCGATATTCAATATATCGAATCATGTATTTTCCTACAGTAGAGACAAACAGTATCTGAAAAGGCCGGTGTTATCAATTACTGAATCTTTTCATTCATAAACCAATTAGGTACAGAGATATTGTCGAGTATACAATATTTGTAAAATTGCTCTTTAAATACACTCAAGCAAATTAATGCTCAATTTCTGCACTTCAGTTTTATATTTCACTACCATTTAGAATAGAATATAACAATGTAGGATTTCATCGATGGTTAAGAAAGGAAGCTTACTTTTTTTATAATTCTGTTAACTACTTCCAAAAGGTCCTCCAGTTCAATTAGCATAAGACCATAAACCCATTCCCTATTTCCTTCACATTGTGTTTTCAATAAGCACAATACGAACATTTTGGTACAATTCTACCACACTATTACAAAATAATTGTATTTTGGCATTTTATGACTTATAGTGGACTTATATCTACGAATGGGATGTTCTCTCTATCAGATGAGAGAGTAAAAAGCTATAACTTTTACTATAATTTATAAAACACTCATAGCGTACCTAGTAATTGTAGTTTAGACATAAAGATTAAATTGGAAATTCAAATCAACAGTTATTTTTGTGTGGAACCATTTATTATATCACTTCCAAATAGGCTCAGATGGTTATTTACTAGTTTGCAATAATAACATGCCTGGACCGGGATTCGAAACTTAGTCCAGGAGGGTGATAAACTTAGAAATTTACTAAACTAATTAGTTACCACTTATTGTGGTGTACTTATTAATAGTAAAATCTGTGCAGCAGGTTTCACAAGTGTAATGTATGCGGGTCGACACTGTACTCTCTATGGGTCGGGAAGAATAATTAAACTACACATTTAGAGTAACATTGCTCTAGGACCCGCTCGTAAAGGAACGGACGGGACGCGGAGGTTACATGACGGTGTCTGGTGGTGGACTCCGGGTGGACTGCTGGCTGGCCAGCTTGGACCGTTGGTTGTAGGGTAGTGGCGTGATGTGACGTCACAGGAGAGCAGCCTATGAGCATTCTTTATTCTTTTAGACCACATCGTATGTTACATCGCCTGACAATTCATACTGCCAACATCACTGGTGCAGACATTAAATATCACTATGGATACCTACCAACTTAGTACTTCTCACACTAAATACACTACAATCCTCCCCCTTAAATACATAAGTCGTCCCCTACAATTTTAGAAATTTATCAATTACAATTTGTTTTACAATTCTCCAATTTTAAATCAATTACAATGAATAAGAAAATTTGACATTATACTCTTTTATTTTTGTAAGTATAGATTATAGAGAACAAAATACAAACTCAATATAATCATTTAACACAAATCACAAACACTTCAATCAAAACCAATAAATCAGAATATAGCAATTAATAACACATTGAATGAACACAATTAACAAATCGATAATAATAATGCTTAAACAATATTAATTATATACAAGTCACAATTGGGTTGTATTTACAAGTCCATTTTGACTAAAGGTTTACGATCCCTTAGTGGGTATCGTCTAACAGGTGTCATTTTGTTTGGGTGAAACGCTGGAACTGTTATTGTTTACATTTGTACGTGGGCTGGGGCTTTGCCCCTGAGCGTTTCTGTTATTGTTTATGGTTTTTTGCGGAGAGGGGGGCAAGGTCGTTGCTAAAAGTACTGGCGACCTTGCGCTCGCTCTGTCCCGCGACTGTATATCGATCGTTTCCTTTCCTGCGTGTGCTCTGTTGCCACGCTTGCGTCTGGGAGTCTAGGCATTGTTGTCAAACTCAGACATTTCCGGACTACACTGTAAACCTACCAACTGGTCGATATGTCGTTTCCACCTCATGCCCGTATTCAGTTCAACTAAAATACGTGACTGGTCCTAATCGTGAAAACTACCACACCTGGTATCCACTTATTTCTACCTCTGTAATCTCTGGCTATGATTGGTTGTCCCAATAGCTAACTGTCTAGTTTTACTACCCCTATAGTACAATCGTTGTTTTTCTTGATTATCTGACATTATTGCTTTAACATTTGGGCGAATTAAATCTAACCTAGACTTTAGCGATCTGACTGCCCAACATTAATTGAGCTGGCGATAGATTGGTAGTAGAATGCACTGTATTTCAATAAGTGAACAGGAAAGTTACTCAAAGCTAATTCTAAATCCTTGGAATTATGAAGAGCTGTTTTCAATTTATTTTTAATAGTTCTGACTGACCGTTCTGCCAAACCATTGGTTTCTGGGTGGTATGGTGGTGAAAACGTGTGTTTGATACCATTTGACATCAAAAATTCTTTAAACTCTTGACTGGTAAAAAGGTGGTCCGTTGTCGGACACTATGTGGTCTACAATACCATACCTACTAAATAATTCCCTTAATTTCACAATCGTGTGAACAGCTGCCGTTGAAGCAACGGGCAACACCTCTGGCCACTTAGAGTACGCATCTTTTAACCACCAAAAATAACTTGGACTGAAAAGGTCCAAAAAAAATCAATATGAATTCGAGACCAAACTCGTTCCGGAACATTCCAATGATGCAGGAAAGCCTTGGGCGGTTTTGCTCGTTCCTCCAAACAGGCTGCACAGCTGTTAGCTAGTTGTTCTATGTCCCGGTCGATATTAGGCCACCATACATATGCACGGGCTAATGCCTTCAATGCGAACAATACCTATGTGTGAAGTATGCAATTCGTTCAGAATGTTTATTCTGAACCTTTTTAGGTATTACCACCCTGTACCCCCACATTAGGATTCCTTGCTCCAAGGTTAATTTCCGACTGTCTAATTTCAAATGGCTTTAGATCTGGTTCAGTTACAATAGGCCCAACCTAATTCTACATAGGATATTACCTTTTTGATTTCACTATCTACCATTGATTCTCTTTTTATGTCTACATAGCTTAATGGTATGTCATTTTCAGCTAAACACTGCAAATAGGTACCTATGACATTAATATTAAGGTCATCATCCGAGATTTCATCTTTAATCTCACTATTTACAGGTAATCTAGATAAACCATCGGCATTGCCATGGTTTTTGGGACTTAACATACACAATCTCATATTGGAAAACCACTTAAAAAACAAAGCGTATCGTTGTAACCTACTGGCTGCGAAAGCAGGTAACCCTTTCTTTGGTCCAAAAATAGCCACTAAAGGCTTATGATCAGTCTTTAACAAAAACTGTGTACCATATAAATATTGACTAAATTTCTTAACACCAAATACAATGCTTAATGCTTCTTATCTATTTGTGAATAGTTTTCTCAGCGCTATTTTAACACTCTACTTGCGAATGATATAGGTCTTTCTGTACCGTCGTATTGAATCTGACTCAAAACTGATGCAATGCCAAAATGGACTAGCATCACTGGCTACCCTAGTGGTAATGCAGGATCATAATGCGCTAAAACTTCAGCAGAGATTAACTTTTGCTTAATCTCTTGTAGTGCCTTCTTACATGCTAAATTAAATACAAAATCGGTATCCTTTCTTAACAACTGATAACATTGGGGTTTAAAATAGTGGATATCCTAGGAATGAAACGTGAATAGTAATTAACAAGAGACCAAGGAAGGCTTTAAAGCTGTGTCACATTTTGAGGTTCAGGTGCCTTGACAATTGCTTCAACCTTACTAGGTGCGGTATGCAAACCCTTGTTTACTGATAACAAAACCTAAATATTCTAAACTGTCACAGAAAAATTTACATTTGTTCTTGCTCACTGTGAACCCATTGTCTTCAAGTCTTTGACACACTAGTCTAAGTCTATGCATGTGTTTCCTCATTGTTTTTTTACCTGTTACTAGAATGTCCATCTAAAAATACAGTTACCCCCGGGATACCTTGTAATGTTCGTTCTATTATTCTCTGGAATATTCCCGGTGCTGAACTGATACCAAAACATAGGCGATTGTAAGCATACAATCCTTTGTGTGTGCTAATTTGTACAATAACGTTTGACTATCTACATCTAGTTTAAGCTGCTGATAAGCTGAAGATAAATCTATTTTAGAGAATTTTTCTCCGTTTTTGTAGGCTGGCAAATATTTCTTCAATTTTTCGGTAACGGGTGTCGGTCTACCTCCAAGAAAGGATTTACAGTTATTTTATAATCCCCACAAATTCTTATTTTCCCATTAGCCTTAATAATTGGTACAATGGGAGTCCCCCATTCACTGGTATCTACTGGTGAAATAACGTTCTCTTGTTCTAGTCTAGTCAGCTCGGCTTCTACTTTTTCTTTAAGTGTAAAAGGTAACGTCCTAGGTTTAAAGTATTTTGGTACTACATTTTCTTTTAACTTTAATTTAACTGGTGCACCCTTGAAACATCCCAACTTATCCCGTAAATACATTTTGGAAACTCATTGTACAGTAATTCTACTTGTTTGTTGTTGTTGACAACAGACGGATTGACAGATGTTTGTTTGTTTACCTCTACAGGTGTGTTGTGGCTTCCACTGACAGGCGTGCATGCGTCTGCCGCGCTGCCGCCTGCAGTTGGCACAACCCCCACCATGCTCGTGCGATCGGCTGACTGTACATTGTTTACATTACTAGGCACTCTAACTGTTAAATCTAATGCTTGCATCCAATCACGCCCTAACAAGGGATTAGCCCCATTAGCTACGATGTATAAAGCTAATTGTTTTCTCTTTACCTTTATGTTGTACATTGACCATAACCTTACCTAAAGGCCTGATCTTTTCATGTGTATATGAACTTAATACTAAGCTAGTTGGATACATGTTTTATATTTCCTAACTTAGTCTTACAATCTTTTTCTGACATAACTGAAACACAAGCTCCACTATCGACTTCAAATACAATTTCCTTACTTTCCACTAATAACTGTACCGTTATTGGCTCAATTTTATTAATCTTAGTTTTTCTATTTCTTTAACCGTAAATAGATTGGAAATGTCATACACATCGTCATTGTCTTTATGTTTCCAGTGATTATCTGAACCGGACTCTGCTGATTCTTTACTTTCCTCTACATAGTGCTGCCTACCTTTATAAACATATTGCTTTTTATTGCTGTAAAACTGTTTTCCCTTTAGCTGAAGGCTCCTTAGACCTATTTGTAAAAACATTTGGTTTGTTCTCATTAGGTTTGTTAACATAATTTTTTCGATCTACAAACTCTTTTCAAGGTGTCCCTTCTTTTTTACAATGATTACACGTGTACTCACGAAACCGACATTGCGATGCTGTGTGTGATCCTCGCTTGCCGCAACAATAGCAGGTGATGTCTCCCAGCGCCTTCCCGCCGTCCGATGACCGTCTCGCTGCGATGCTCGCCGCCTGTGTCCTTTTCGGTATCGACCCGCTGCTCTGCATCCGTGAATACGTCCTCCTGCAGTTGTCATCTGGGCCGCCCCCTTCTCAGCAAATTCCATTGCAGTAGCTAGTTTGCACGGCTTTTTCATAAGTGAGGTTCTCCTCCCCGAGAAGTCTTTTCTGTATCTGTTTGGTCTCGCAGACCCGCGACTAATCTGTCCCCTTAAGTAGTCTGGCAATTTATCACCAAAATTCACAAATACTTTAGATAACTGTTTTAAATGCACAATATATAATCGCTAACCGTTTCATGATCCAATTGATTCCGCCTACTAAATTTAAATCTTTTCCGTGATAAAAGAAGGCTTGGATGCAGATGATTCGCTATAGTGTCCACAATTTCCTTGTACGACTTGTCAGACGGTTTGTCTGGTGTAATTAAGTCTTTCAGTAACGTATAGGTCCTTACACCCATAACTGTCAACAAAGTGCTTAGTTTCTTTGAATTATCGATATCATTACAATCAATAAAAAACTCAAATCTCTCTATATAAGACTGCCACGATTCTTCCGCACTATCAAAATAACCCATAGACCCGATAGTTGCCATTTTGTTTTCTTGTACACTCCGTAATAACTGTTTAAAATGTCCCCGGTAAAAAATAATCGTCTAACGGCATTAATTGCAACGATTAAAATCAGCTTGTGCGCTGCTTACACCAAGAATAGTTTATATCGATCGGCGTACCTTATACTCCCGACCGTTTGGAATGTCCGGAATGTCCTTGCACATTCGCGGTTATTTGCAACGTGTTCATTACGCTTGTTGCCCTTCCGCACTAAATCACTGTAATTCACTGTTATCACTGTAATGTATGCGACGTTCCACTGTTGCAGTTGTTTTCCTCGTCGCCACTGTAATGTATGCGGGTCGACACTGTACTCTCTATGGGTCGGGAAGAATAATTAAACTACACATTTAGAGTAACATTGCTCTAGGACCGCTCGTAAAGGAACGGACGGACGCGGAGGTTACATGACGGTGTCTGGTGGTGGACTCCGGGTGGACTGCTTGGCTGGCCAGCTTGGACCGTTGGTTGTAGGGTAGTGCGTGATGTGACGTCACAGGAGAGAGCAGCCTATGAGCATTCTTTATTCTTTTAGACCACATCGTATGTTACATCGCCTGACAATTCATACTGCCAACATCACTGGTGCAGACATTAAATATCACTATGGATACCTACCAACTTAGTACTTCTCACACTAAATACACTACAACAAGCTATAGTATTTCAGTGTTGAAGCTATCACAGTTTGAGGACTTTAAAGTTTTATACGTAAAATCCATAGCCTACGTTTTGCAAACCATACAAACATGTTTGTTTATGTTTCTTTTTCTTCTTCAGTTGTATTGTTCTTGAAATCCTGTTGTCGGACGCTAGCCTACTGACATTTCAATAGTCTGTCACTGTTTGTTTGGAAATATGAAGATGGATTGTGCATGAATATTGGAACTTGGATTAAAATAAATTGTTGTTTTATCGTTACATTATTTGGATCAATCGCCTTTTAAATTGTTAACAATGTTTATTTATTTGAGCAAGAAAGTAAGTGTAAATGCATGTTTTGTAATCTTAGTAGCCTCTCTATGAATGTGTGTATTTTCTTTCTGTTATTTACCAATAAAAGTACTGTAACACGGAAAATTACAGTCAGAATATAAGGGTTTTATATTGCTCAGTACTATCATGAATACTTCATATATTGAATAAAAGGCTATCAAATCAATATCAACGTATACGAAAATACTAATAAATAAAAGTCAGGTTTCAAATCAAAAGGATTAATTTAATATATAACTAATATAAACCTTTTCCATGATTTGCAAGGGTATTTTCTAAAAAATGTAAGAAATATTTAAAGATATTTATTTATTTATTACAATGAACGGCAATACACCTTTTTATAATATTTGGTTTCTTGATGACTACCATTTGCTCTTTACATCAATAAATTCAACAAAATTACATCCACATCATAACTATTAAATTAATCAGATCAACAAAACAGCTAAAACAATAACAAATTAACAGTAAACAACAAGAGCAACAATGATCAATTAAATATATAATATTCGGGTAGGGTCCAATAAGCGGACCCGGTTTTTTATATCGAAATTGGCAAACGATATTACTTAATCATAACCATCGATATAATCAATCGATACTGATGAATTATTTTTAACAACTTAAATAATCTATATGAACAGCTGTAAACACTTTCAAATAATACAATTAAGGTAATATTTTAAATTTCACGTAACATTGTGTATTAAAATGGCCGTCAATCTTAGGAAGCTTCACGAAATTGCTTTAAAAGACGATTAAATATGTTTTTTATGGCTTCAGGATGTTGGGTTAGTACCTAAGAATCCATTATGTGATATTTGTGGAAAGGTAACAAATGTAACTGTCAGAGGAGCTAACATGGTCGTCTTCAGATGCAAAAAAAGAAGGTAATGGTGGACACAACTTTAGTAAAAACGTTTTCGTTCTGTTTCATTTAGTTAAAGTTATGAGTTTCCCTGATTTTGGTTATGTTCATTTATTATTTGTTATCATTAAATTCACATTTTAATTTAAACATATGATTGTTATTACTTTTATATCGATTGATAGTCTATGATTCGATATGCGAATATTAGGTATCGATGATTATATTCTTCGATATAAAAAACCGGGTCCGCTTATTGGACCGTACCCTAATATTCTTAAAGGAAAACGTAAGTAGACTATGTATAAATGTAACAATAATAGAAGTAACAAAAATAATTTTATTATAACAGTGACATCTGGCTATATAACAATAAACTAATCAAGCTCATGCAGTATAGTGGCTGCCTTCCTCTTAAATGATGACAGGGGCATCCCAAAAAAATCCAGATCTGCAGAGACTGTATTTCCAATCCTCATCAATCTTGGAATAGCGGTGTGGTAAAGGTAGTTTGTCGAGAGATGATGGATGGTAAACAGCTGGAAATGTCTCGCCGACCGAGGAACGTGGAAATCAATCATTTGAAGTATCTCAGAACAATCAATGGTATTATTAAGAATTTTGTAAAAGAACATCAAGTCAATGAGCGTTCTTCTTGATGAAAGGGTTGGTAAATTTAGACAACGCTCCATTGCTTGAATGTCAATATTCAATGTCAATTGCTTGAATATGCATTGTCATATATAATTTTTCATATATAAGTCTGTATTTTATGCCTTGCATACTGTTAGAATTGGGTAGGGTACGATAAGCGAACCTGGTTTTTTATATTGAAGAATATAGTCATTGATACCTAATATTTGCATCTCAAATCCTAGACTATCAATCGATATAAAAGTACCTATAGTCCTCAATAACAATCATATGTTTTAAATTAAAATATGGATTTAATATTTACAGTGATCAAACAAATTATTATAACCAAAGTTAGGAAAACTGAAGACAACCATATTTACTCCTCTCACAGTTACAGTTGTTTCTTTCCCACAAATTTCACATAATGGATTTTTCGGTACGAGTCCAACATACGTGTATTATTTTAGAGTGTTTACAGCTGTTGATATAGATTATTTAAGTTCAAAATAGTTAATCAGTATCGATTATCGTAAAGATATCGATGGTTATGGTTAAGTAATATCGTTTGCCAATTTCGATATAAAAAACTGGGTCTGCTTATCGTACCCTATCCAATTTATTTGATTTGAAACTACTGTATATATTTTTTGGTTTTAGGGGAGTGGGACGATACCTACAAAAGTGGCATATTTGTACTAAATCAAAATGACAAAATAGGGTAGAATTTAATAAGAGGCCTACACTCGTTATTCGGTTTTGTTTATCGAATGGCTTGATGTTTTAATCCGAAGGAATAATTCAATATTACAATTTATTATCTTAACATATGATTTCAACTTATTAGTTATAGTAATTTTAATGTAAACAATAAACAATAAACATCAAAAATATAAATATAAAAATAAATATCTAGTCTTTAAAAATGGTGATGAATATGAGGGATATATGAATATATACATGAGATATTTCTCACAAGTGACGAGATTTGATCAAGTGGTTTCAACACGTGGGTTTGGCTCCTGTTAACCCATGGAGAGAATTCTTTCCTCTATTTCACAAAAGCGGTTGCTCATTGATATCAAGCTGGGCAAGTTATAATATAATAAGGTTTGTTTGATATCTAAGTCTAGGCCGTAGTTGGTTTTGTAATGTTAGTGTTAATTTTTAAAAACTATAATGTGCAAGATTCTTCTTGTTATGGTAATTTATTATAACTCTTAGTGTATACGACTTTTACATATCGAAGTTTACTTTGTAAAATTCGGGAAAGCATTCTCCCCATGGACAATCTGGAGCAAAACCCACATTTGTATATAGAAATATCTCACATAATTTCTTCATATTAATCGCCAGTTTTAAATTCAACAACAATTACTTCTTGGTGTTTACTGTTTCCATAAAAATCAATATAACCAAGTTTAAATCATATATAATAACTCTGGTAACTAATATATTAGAACAATAATACTTTTTCCATACATGAAACAGTATTATAACATCAAGAGTAAACAATAACATGTAACTTTTCAATAATAAGTACAAGTATAAAATTATGGCTAAACCCATAGTTTTTTATTATTTTCTATAAAATTAGTATAATTAATAGAAAATAGTTTTTCCAATAAGAAGAGCTCCTCCTTCAATAAACTCATCATTTTTATGAATCCGGAAAGCATAACTGTTCTAAGCCTAATCAGATTCACTTCTGCTCTCATGGTCTACTGGTTCACTTTCTTACAATCCTCTTATATCACTAAATTGATCGAAATAATTCCAATCCATTTCAAATCCATATCACGTTATTAAAATTCTACATATAAAATAAATAAAACTTGCAAAAATACAAATTTGAAATTTTTAACCTAGGTCTACATAGACTACGAAACTTAGGTTATTTCGAAACAAAACACTAATTATTTGTTTCACTACATCACTCCCGTGAAAGATAAATACTTTTCAAAACATATTTATACCAATTGACTAAATAATAACTTCAAATAATATTACATACTTGTTACAAGAAACATAAACAAACAAACTAACTGGTATGGATCTGTTCACTCTGAACAGTTTTAGTGACTGACACTGCTCCCCAAGTTCGTGAAAACAACTATCAGATACTAGTCACCACACTGTTCACAGTATGGATCTGTTCACTCTGAACAGTTTTAGTATCTGACTGACAATGCTCCCCAAGTTCGTGAAAACAACTATCAGATACTAGTCACCACACTGTTCACAGTATGGATCTGTTCACTCTGAACAGTTTTAGTATCTGACTGACACTGCTTCCCAAGTTCGTGAAAACAACTATCAGATACTAGTCACCACACTATTCACAGTATGGATCTGTTCACTCTGAACAGTTTTAGTATCTGACTGATACTGCTCCCCAAGTTCGTGAAAACAACTATCAGATACTAGTCACCACACTGTTCACAGTATGGATCTGTTCACACTGAACAGTTTTAGTATCTGACTGAAACTGCTCCCCAAGTTCGTGAAAACAACTATCAGATACTAGTCACCACACTGTTCACAGTATGGATCTGTTCACACTGAACAGTTTTAGTATCTGACTGAAACTGCTCCCCAAGTTCGTGAAAACAACTATCAGATACTAGTCACCACACTGTTCACAGTATGAATCTGTTCACTCTGAACAGTTTTAGTATCTGACTGACACTGCTCCCCAAGTTCGTGAAAACAACTATCAGATACTAGTCACCACACTGTTCACAGTATGGATCTGTTCACTCTGAACAGTTTTAGTATCTGACTGACACTGCTCCCCAAGTTCGTGAAAACAACTATCAGATACTAGTCACCACACTGTTCACAGTATGAATCTGTTCACTCTGAACAGTTTTAGTATCTGACTGACACTGCTCCCCAAGTTCGTGAAAACAACTATCAGATACTAGTCACCACACTGTTCACAGTATGGATCTGTTCACTCTGAACAGTTTTAGTATCTGACTGACACTGCTCCCCAAGTTCTCACAAACAACTATCAGATACTATTCACCACACCGTTCACAGTAGGCCTATGGATCTGTTCACTCTGAACAGTTTTAGTATCTGACTGACACTGCTCCCCAAGTTCGTGAAAACAACTATCAGATACTAGTCACCACACTATTCACAGTATGGATCTGTTCACTCTGAACAGTTTTAGTATCTGACTGACTCTGCTCCCCAAGTTCGTGAAAACAACTATCAGATACTAGTCACCACACTGTTCACAGTATGGATCTGTTCACTCTGAACAGTTTTAGTATCTGACTGACACTGCTCCCCAAGTTCTCACAAACAACTATCAGATACTATTCACCACACCGTTCACAGTAGGCCTATGGATCTGTTCACTCTGAACAGTTTTAGTATCTGACTGACACTGCTTCCTAAGTTCGTGAAAACAACTATCAGATACTAGTCACCACACTATTCACAGTATGGATCTGTTCACTCTGAACAGTTTTAGTATCTGACTGATACTGCTCCCCAAGTTCGTGAAAACAACTATCAGATACTAGTCACCACACTGTTCACAGTATGGATCTGTTCACACTGAACAGTTTTAGTATCTGACTGACACTGCTCCCCAAGTTCGTGAAAACAACTATCAGATACTAGTCACCACACTGTTCACAGTATGGATCTGTTCACACTGAACAGTTTTAGTATCTGACTGAAACTGCTCCCCAAGTTCGTGAAAACAACTATCAGATACTAGTCACCACACTGTTCACAGTATGTGTCTGTTCACACTGAACAGTATAAGTATCTGACACTGCTCCCCAAGTTCGTGAAAACAACTATCAGATACTAGTCACCACACTGTTCACAGTATGAATCTGTTCACTCTGAACAGTTTTAGTATCTGACTGACACTGCTCCCCAAGTTCGTGAAAACAACTATCAGATACTAGTCACCACACTGTTCACAGTATGGATCTGTTCACTCTGAACAGTTTTAGTATCTGACTGACACTGCTCCCCAAGTTCTCACAAACAACTATCAGATACTATTCACCACACCGTTCACAGTAGGCCTATGGATCTGTTCACTCTGAACAGTTTTAGTATCTGACTGACACTGCTCCCCAAGTTCGTGAAAACAACTATCAGATACTAGTCACCACACTGTTCACAGTATGGATCTGTTCACTCTGAACAGTTTTAGTATCTGACTGACACTGCTCCCCAAGTTCTCACAAACAACTATCAGATACTAGTCACCACACTATTCACAGTATGGATCTGTTCACTCTGAACAGTTTTAGTATCTGACTGACACTGCTTCCCAAGTTCGTGAAAACAACTATCAGATACTAGTCACCACACTATTCACAGTATGGATCTGTTCACTCTGAACAGTTTTAGTATCTGACTGACACTGCTCCCCAAGTTCGTGAAAACAACTATCAGATACTAGTCACCACACTGTTCACAGTATGGATCTGTTCACTCTGAACAGTTTTAGTATCTGACTGACACTGCTCCCCAAGTTCGTGAAAACAACTATCAGATACTAGTCACCACACTGTTCACAGTATGGATCTGTTCACACTGAACAGTTTTAGTATCTGACTGACACTGCTCCCCAAGTTCTCACAAACAACTATCGGATAAAGTCGCCACACTGTTTATGGTATGGATATGTTCACACTGAACAGTTTTAGCATTGACACTCCTCCCCAAGTTCTCACAAACAACTATTTTACACTAGTGTACTGTAGTGGTTTCGTAATTGTACCTTACCTTTATAATTGATCCATGTAGCTCTGGATTTAATTATTTAAGCTCCTCTATTGTTCATAATGCAGTGAAATAACACTTACTCTTACAATGTTGTTTATTTTAAATTTAATTTTTAATATTGTGATGTTCTGTGAACAAATACTCTAAAGAAGGTTGTTTAAGAGAAAATAAACATATAAATAGTTTTAATGTATAAATACTAAGTTTATGGTAAAACTTTATATACATTCTTCGGTCTACACATGTTTGTGAAATTTTACAAAAAAAAATAAGAAATGAGTTATATTGTTCTAAAATTTGTTGCATGTTTCTAAATGGTATATTAAAAGGATCAATGAATAAAAATTGAACCGGAAAACCTGTGGTTACAAATAAATTGAGTTCATTTGGGTAAAAAACCACCAAGTTGTCTGATCAGCTCAATGTGGGTAAAACTTGATTCAAATTCTTTGATTAACACAGTATGTCATTGTGGAGTGTGACCTTAGGGCTTGCAAATACTGTACAGCGAGATGGATACTGGCTGCTTCAACTGCTTCAGGTTTTGATGCCAAATATTGAAGTGGCGAAGCTTCATCTTGATATGATGGGGATAACTGGTGGGGTCTGATCATCACATTACCTAGATTTCTCAGAGAACGCATCTTCCTCTAAACGCATCATTCAGTTGGATGGTACTCTCCGGACAAACACTGTATTCAATGCAAAGTGAATAACATCAACTGAGAAGTGATTTTTTTGGATAGTAATAATTGTTTAAGAATTCTTGCAAGACTTCAATGTCTCTGTAAAACTTTTTACGTTTTCAGATAGCTATTCCAAACAACACAAAGATCAACTGTCTAGCGTGGAGCAGTGAGCAGGGATGGATCGGAGTCGGTGGGGACAATGGTTTGCTAAAAGTCCTAAAGCTGGATCCAGGTCTGTAGGATTCTCTTTAATTTCATTTTAGTATTTATTCCTGGCTAAAAAATCTGCCAATAATGTTAATAGCCTTACAAGAAATTGAATACAGTACATTTTGTTAACTCAATAAACCTCAACGGAAAAAACTTTGTCAGTTGATAGAGTATGATCTTATATCCTTATCTTATACATGAACCCAGATATCTTTTTAATTAATTTAATATCACCAAAATCAAAAATGCATTACATTTTTAAACTTTAAAGTTAGGTTTGAAAGGTTAAAAAGATCAATTTGACTTAGAAATTGTAAGGTACAACATAATAATTGATATTTTTATATTGATATAGCTTAATCATTGTATCAGTCTTTGTATTTCCTCCCTATGAATATAGTTACATGACGTCATGTTTAGTAGTAATCACTAGTCTTTATATAATATGGTACTTATATGTTACATTATATGTTATGTTACTTACAATATGTTGTAAGTTTATACATACAAGAAACAGTTCTTAACGTAGTTGGAAGGAAGATGCAACGAAACAGGGACCTTCATCACTATAACACAAGGCATCTTAACTACTTTACTTCACCCAGTCACCACAGGACATATTTTGAGAAAAAAAACCATCATATGTGGGGGCTAGATTCTTCAACAGTCTTCCAGACGAAGTAAAGGAAGGAGAATCAATAAAAGTGATGAAGAAGAAACTGCATCAGTGGCTGTTGAACAGGCCTTTTTACAATAAAAACGAATTTTTAAATTGGACAGACATTTTCTCTTAGATTATTAAAAGTTATTAATATATTAGTAATTTATTTATTTATTAACAATATTGTTGTTGTTGTTTACAAATTTTATAACTTTGTTTTTAAATTTTGTTTTGTTTGTTTATTTGTTTTGTATCTGTATGTGACACCATTTCTAATCTTTAAGATTGTGAAATAAAGATATTCTCTCTCTCTTTCGCTCATAATTTCAATATGGCATTCTCTGTTATTTTTATATGAAATATGGTAATTTTAATTCCCCTTTTGATATTACTCTGTCCACTTTGCAAAGACTGCATCAGCACAGGGATCTGTACAAATAGAGTGGAGACGAGTACAGTACTAAGTGGACTATACAGGCCACTACAGTACAAAACTACACCAGCCCTTCTCAGACAGAAAATGCCTAAGACTGTGCAACTCCTAGGTCTCTATTTTTTACAAATGGAGTGAAGAGGGTGGCTACAGGGAATGATGGTGTTATTGTGGCTGACCTTGGGAAGGTGAAAGGACTGACGGTGCATGCAAACATCATAAACCAGACTTTGGAGGGTCACTCTGACAAGGTGCAAGTCATCACGTGGAACGAGAACCACCAGAAACTGACCACCAGTGATCAGAGTCGACTCATCATTGTCTGGATGCTTGTGTTTGTTTTCATTATTGAGTGATTTCACCTTTACAGGGAAAGATGGGAAGGTGAAAGGATTGGCAGCGCCTGCAAACCTTTCCATGAACCAGACTCTGGAGGGCCACTCGGGCAAGGTTCAAGTCATCACGTGGAACGAGAACCACCAGAAACTGACCACCAGTGATCAGAGTCGACTCATCATTGTCTGGATGCTTGTGTTTGTTTTCATTATTGAGTGATTTCACCTTTACAGGGAAAGATGGGAAGGTGAAAGGATTGGCAGCGCCTGCAAACCTTTCCATGAACCAGACTCTGGAGGGCCACTCGGGCAAGGTTCAAGTCATCACGTGGAACGAGAACCACCAGAAACTGACCACCAGTGATCAGAGTGGACTCATCATTGTCTGGATGCTTTACAAGGTGATTAATATTTTGTGGTTTGTGGCTAATATCAGGTTATCAGTTTATAGTTTGTCTAGTTTATTTTCAACCCTAACAGGAGTAGGCTACTAAAGAATTATACCACATATGTTACATCCTTTATAACTTTTAATACCAAACACGATCTTGTTGTTTTAACATAAATCAGATAGTTAGGGAAAAGCCAACAGTTACGCTCCATAGTTTCAATTACAATTTTACGTGAAATAAAAATTGGATATATTCTAAAGGGCAAAATTTAATTTAAAGTACTGACATGACTTTCAGTTTTAAAAATCAATATTAATCTGTAAACCATTTTATTGTCTCTTTTTAGTTATGGATTTATAAAGATATTTCTATAATTTATATGAATACTAAATGTGTACTGTAGGGTATTAACAAAAACTATATATTCATTTTATTGTTGAAAAACATATTAAGTATACATAAAAAATACAAACAAAGGCATTTGAATGTGTACGAATTATAGTTTATCTAAAAACATATCATATATGATTTCATAAAATGCTAGGTGACAATTGGTTAATCATTTAAGGGGCTGGAACTCTTTAGTGATTTGTATTGTATTAATTATTTTAAGTTAGAGTGCTGGGCATCAATTGTAACTTCAGTTAAAATTATCAGCCATTAAAACTTATAGTTCAGGAAGACAATTTATAACATTTTAAATATTTCACCTGTTTGTTTACGAATTATCTTAAAATGTTTAAGTATAAAATTGAATACAAAATCTTTTCCAAGTATAAAATGTTTAAAATAATTATATATTATTTTAATACATAATTTTGTTTATTAAACTATTAATGGTGAAATATTAGTTTTTAATAAAATTCTTGTGAGTTCTTATAATGTTTGTGTATGGTATTTAGGGTTCCTGGTATGAGGAAATGATCAACAATCGAAACAAATCTGTAGTAAAAGGAATGGCTTGGAACTCTGATGGCCAGAAGATCTGTATTGTTTACGAAGATGGTAAGATATTTATTGCAGTTATATATTTTTTTTAATTTTATATTATAATCTATTCATATTTTAAATTTTTTGTAGTATGATAGTAGTATACGTTATAACAATAGTGCAGAGGTTCTTTATTACCTTTCGTCTTCAAATCGAGTTTGCTGTAAGAACTACAGCCAAGTTAAACACTCGCTAGACTCTGGGTCAGCGTGAGAGGCATTGTGTTCACCCCACAGCGAACATCATCCTGAGGCCGGTTCCCAATGGACAATTGTCTCTGTGACCATTTTCAATTTGATATAGAGGTAGTGGAGGTGGAATTTCAAATAAAATTTCAACGTTTTAAATCAACTTATTTTAGAATTATCGTATATACAAACGGACACACCCAAACAGCAATCTACTTTCATCATCTACTGGTGGGGGGAGACTCCGCTAAATGCTCAGCCAATTAAACTTCGTAGTGGCTAATTTTAAATATATTACCCAGCAGGGTTTACTTCTGGCTGGTTTATACCTTCCAGTTGAACCCACTGGGCACAGCAAAAACCAATGTATCACTTAAATCTGGGAAATCTTATGGACACAAAGGAAACAAGATTTTTCCGGACAATTGCCATCGTTCAGTGAAACAAGAAATCAGTAACACTATGTTTCGACGTCCAGGAGTGGCACATCACTAAACGCAAATGTCAAGATTCTGGGGTTCATGGGCAATTCGATAGGTCTAGTCAACTGTGGGAAATGACTGTTGGAGTTGGTGGAGTTTGTTCCCTCACCTCAGAGGTTCTTGCTAGCCTCAACAAGGGTGTGCCACCCCCTGCCTACTTTGACTGGAGAGGCTGGTTCAGAGCTGGCCTCCCCTTCTTCCAGGGGGACATGACTTTGAGATGTAGTGCCCTAATTCTTCCTCATGGATCTCGATAGGAGGCGGCCCCTACTCCCTAAACTTACCCATCCTGAATATCCTGTCACTCCGGAAGCAGTGCAAAGGGTTTTACAGGACTAAGTGCAATTTATAAGCTTCTTGTCCTAAGAAAAAAAAATGTATATATATATATATATGTTTCAGGGCTACAAGTTTAGATTTTCAAATTAATATATTTATTGTGATGTTTCCTTGTACATATTTTGTACACAAGTGACACAAACCAATTTCACTTGCGTCTGCAAACTATACAAATTAACAAAAACTGCATTATCTATTGAGAAATATTTTGGTTTTCAGGTGACGAATGTATTCCCTCTGTTTAAGGCATTATTCTAAGCATATGCAAGTACTTGTAATATTATATATGAGTGTTTATAATTTAAAATATTAAAGTTCGTATTATAGCACTATTTTCCAATTCTATGTTCCGATTTTGAAGACAATAGGTTATCGCAAAATTAGGTTAAAGTCAATAGAATATTTGAATTTAACAGACAGACAAGAAATTTAGTTAGACCTAATAGAAACTATTGAACTTTTACATATGAGATACATGCTTTGTTGATCATATTTGTCATCAGTAATACCAGGCAACAAAACGCACAATAAAGTTTTAACACAATAAAAATGCCATTAAAGGGTAGATTTTGCGTACAAAATCTACCTAATTGTTATTGTTTTTCTTACAACAAACTCGAAGTGAAGACAAAAGGTAATATTAAACCACTGTATAAAAAGTCATATCAGTTTAGGGGCAATAACCAAATCATTCTCATGTAAACAAATTGTGTTTTTCTTTTAATTCTCTTTGATAATATCTTTCTGTGTTTAAATAATGTAAAAAATATTAAATTTTTTGGTTTTGCTATATGGCTAATGTTATTATTGCTACAACAGTAAGATTGAATGTAATGTTTTGTTAAAAAGTTATTGGATTAGTTTTTTAATAACAGTTTGATGTAAAATTTATTTGTTGTGTACAAATTTAATTAATTAATTTTTCTTTTAGTTAAACATTTGTTTTTTGTGATGAAAATTGTGTTTTTATAACTGTAAAAAACTGTCAAACTGAATGATTTTTGTAACATTTTGTACTGTATTGTTTTGCAAATTAGATGGGTACCTTAAAGAAAATGCATCTGCTTCTCTAAATGAATTCTTGTCCAACATTTACAAAAGATAGAAATTTAATTTAGTATAAAATGCAATTTAGTCATTAATAGAGGTAATAAAAATGATCTGGTTTTGACAAAAATTGCCCTGGTGTCTTATTTATAAATATATTCAGAGAACCTTTTCTTTAACAAAATATTTAATTATATTTATTTAAATTTAATAATATATTGAGCTACTTGAAAACTAAGGGGTTTTAGGTTTGTAGTTGTATTAATAACATTGTCAGGGATTATAACCCATTCAATTGGTATATAATAGTTCTCTTGAAAAACATTGTTGTAATTTCATGTAAGAAAGCAAATGAAACTATTGTGGTCAAAGAGTATCCTGATATACACATTCCATATTCTCTGTTAGTTTGTGTATAGTGGAATAGATGGTTCATAACAGGGTTTAAGCTGGGAGGAAACTTTTCTTAACAAAAATGCTACTGGCTCTTTAGGAAAAATATTTCTTCTGCAGCACTTACTAATAACATTGGTGTTCAGCGGTTATTCCAATAAGTTCTCTAATACTATAGTCTCCAGAACCAATATTTAGTGAATAAAACATACTGTTGTTAAAATATTTAGAACTCAAATGATTAAAATATATATTTTTGTGAAGAGATTTGTTTAAAAACAGTTACAAAAAAATTTAATGTAACATGTACATCAAATAAAGTCTTCTCTCCATATAAAATACAAAATTAAGTTAAATATTATAGTTGTATTTTATTAGACAAGTTACTTTTAACATCAGTTTATTTTTAGAAAAATAATTTAATGACGTTGGTGTTAAGGCCCTAGGCCTCAATAAATCTCTAGCCTTCTTTGTTTTATGAACACCAATGTTTAAACTACATTGAAATGAATTCTTTACTATTAAATGCTTAAATTGGTCATACTTAACCCTTTACAAATGTTGTCATCTTATAAATAAAAATGGCAAAATGTGTTGGTAAGCGCAAATCTCGAGAACGGCTGGACCAATTCGGTTAATTTTTTTTGTAAAATGTCCATTGAAATCCGAGTAAGGTAGGACTTCCCCCTATGTCGTAATAGGCTTTTCAGTCTTACTTATGTGTGTATTTTCTTCATCAGGACAAGTTAAACTCAACTATGTCAACACGATTTTGACCAAAATAGATTTCTGAGAACTAGATATCCGAACGTATATAGTATCTTGATTGATGCAATATGACAAGCTAAACTGTGACATAGTAGGTAAGTGAATTTAAACAGTCTTAAGTAGGCACTTTTTAACCGAAGTAGGCATCTCGGTCCTACGTAAGTATATATTTTTTGTCTTTGTCAGAACAACAAGGCAAACTCTACTATGGTACTGGAAATATCTTAGACCTGAAATATATGACAAGGACTGGAAATATACGCTTTTTGACCGAAGTAAGTTTCCGAGACCTGTGTGATCCGAGATTTGTGTTTTCTTGATCGGGATGACAAGGCAGATTCAGCTGTGACGTTATGTATATAATTAATTAGAACCAGAAATGCTCCTACACGTGCCAAACATGATAAATAATTAAGTTAAACTCTGATACTATGTACCATGAACTTAACCCTTTCCGCTCGTATGTCGGACGTTGTCCGACATTGCTATTTTGCCGTTCCGCTCGTATGTCGGACGCCATCCGACATTGCAGTGACGTCAGCTTTACTTTATTTTTAGCCGGCCTACGATGTTTCCGATTGGTGCTGCGATCGCACGGCATTCTCAGGAACTAATAAATTACAGCTGAACTACGATTGGTCGGCTGCTGATTTATTTTGCTTTGTCATTGTAGTCACGTTTCCTAACCAATTTTCAGACGCGTTCGCATTAGTGACTCGATATGTCGTTACCAAGTACCTCTTTTCTTTCTGATTCAGAAGTTATTGCTGAATTACTTAATTAAGGCAAGGATAATCAAATAAACATACAAAAGCCAACAGTTATCTGTCAGTATAACAAATATATGGGTGGCTTGGACCAAGCAGACCACTATATTGCTTCCTACAAATTTCCCCGTAAATCTCTGAAGTAGTGGAGAAAGCTATTTTTCTGGATGTTGGAAGTGGCAATAGTAAATAGCTTTCTCTTGTTCAACACAAATAAACAAAACCATGGAGAAAAAAACAATTCAACACAGGAATTTCAGAGAAATCCTTATCACTGAACTTGTAGGCCATGTCCGTAACCCTATGAGTTTGAAGCGGGGTCGTCCTTCATCAGTAGAAAAAGAAGAAAGGCTAAACAAACAACCTCACTTTCTTGCAGCTCATCCAACAAAAAAAACTAAAGACTGTGCTGTTTGTAGCAATAGAAAGGTGCCAGGAGGAAGAAAGGAAACACTTTACTATTGTAAAACCTGTTCAAAAAATCCTGGTCTTCATCCTGCAGAGTGTTTTGAACGATACCATACCATGCTAAAATATAAAACTTATTAGTGTAAGTATCAAATTTTATATCTCTAAAATATAAATTAGAAATAAAATAAAATTATTATACAATATAATAATGTATATACTTTATTGACTTCCAGTTTGCTAAAAATGGGTTTTTACTGAAAATATGCTAAAATAAATACGAGCTGAGGGGGCAGACTAGTGAAAAAAATCCGAGTGGAAAGGGTTAAATAATATCTACCTGATGTATACCTACTTACGTATTCAAATTTTTATAGGACTCCTATCATATTACATCATAATTGCTTTTACTAAGTGATATAAGGACTTTTATAAAGATTGCGTGCGAAGCCGTGGGTAACAGCTAGTTCCAAATAAATCTGACTATAACATAACCTCAATAGAAAGCACGTTTGTTTACGTTTGGGCACACCAGCACGAAATCATGGTCCTGGCAAGAAAGCATGGCCTTTTGTTGGACACTATTCTTGTTGTCAGCTCGCGTCATTAACTGCAAGAGGAAGCCGTAATAAATTAAATATTGTTTTAATATGTTTGACCACTTCCCATGATCTTTTCTCATACGGGCTTTGGATCTTTATGGCAGATTTAACAATGTATAATTAATTTACAAAATTGCAGGTTAGTGTTTTAAAGCGCCAAAAACCGGGAATTCTTACAGACACAAAACGGTTATTGCTTGTAAATAATTTAATTTTTATGTTTATAAACAAAAATAAAAAAGCTAGATTTTAATGTAACTCCTGTAATTTTTGCTCTGTTACTTATTTAGTGGTTAATGTTCAACTCAAGTATTTACATTTTTTGTTCCGAGAGTAGACAGGTGCTTTCCAACCAGATAATTTGGTGGCAAAGCGGGGTGTTCAATATTTTATATTATCTTATAGTGGGATTTAAGCTTTAGCATAGAATGACTTTGTCGATTGCATATTTTATGTTTAAAGACAATAAACTTTCTCATTTCTCTCTCTCTCTCTCTCTCTCTCATTGAAAAACTGTATTTTTTAACGCTGTAAACTTCAAAATGTCATGCACATTTCGCGGTTAGTTTTTCTTTCTCGTTTTCATCGTAACTTTGCAAGAGCTTATCTTAACAGAGTTTCATTTTCTCAGGTCGTTTAGCAAAATGCGACAAATGCAATTGCAGCTTAAACCCTGGTCCATTATGGAAAAGGGAAAATGTTGTGCCATGTTTTGGTACCATTTGTTGTTTAAATCTACAGAATATTGATTTATTGGTCATTAAATATGAGAATTGTGTGACTGCAGGAGCTGTGATCGTGGGATCGGTCGATGGCAATCGGATATGGGGAAAGGAGCTGAAGGGTTCGGCTCTGACCGGGGTCCAGTGGTCTCCTGATGGAAAACTGTTGCTTTTCAGTCTCCGTGATGGCGAGGTCCATGTGTACGACAACCAGGGAAACTTTGTTGTAAGGCTCTTAAGAATAATTAATTATGTTTTTTCAAAGTATACCGGAACTTACAAACAGTTTTTTATTTATGTACACTTTTGATGTGCCTTCAGTGGATCGTGTAGAGGAGATAGGTCTTGTGTGTAGGTTCAAAATGAGATTTTAATTTGCACTAGAATACATCAAAAGGTCCCACTGGAATCTATCTTGCGGTCTTATTCTTTTTATTTACATATTATATTATTGGTTTATAGAAATAAGTATAATATAGTAATTAAGTAAATTTGTACTGTAATACAATTATGTCTATTAGTTTTTACGATATGCAGGAATATATAATTATGTCAAATATGTTTAAAGAAATTTGAGTTATCAATATTAGTCTGAAGCTATCAAGGTTAAAATTTCTATGTTTTTAGACTGGAGATTGCTTTAATAAACTTCAAATTTGTCGTGAAGACACTCTGAGTTTATAGAGGAGTTTAAAGTCAAGATAGGGGATAGCTCAAATTCTGTGACAAGGAAGAATTCTTGGCAGGTAAAGAAAATTCCCAGATTTTCCGGTAGTAGTAACGCACCCCCCCATTAGGTCTTCCTAGATACGCCCATGGATACTCAGTGTAGGTTCACCTGGAAGGTATAAACCAGCCAGAAGTGAACCCTCCTGGAATACTATTAGACCATACAATGAGGTGTTATGTTAACTTAGTTCAAATAAGTTTATGAGAAGTGCTTTTTTTTTTGTCTTCAGGAGGAAATGCGTTACGCACCTAGGGTCTCCGCTTTAGAGCTCCCCGTGTATGGGACTCCCTTTTCTTCTCTTTCTCTACGATCCCTAGGTTTACCCACTAAAACCTCCTGCACTTCATCTACTGGAACTGGGATCACCAAAAGGCATTACTTCAGTCCAGCAGGGTCTCAGCAGTATGACATATACTACTGTACTCTTCTAGTCTATTGATGTCCTTCCTCCATCTTCTTTTGCCTCATGATCCTCTCAACCATTTCTGTCACCATGACCCACTGATCTTGGCTTTCAATCATCTTAGTTATGATGTTGCCACTCGTCAGGATATCAAGCTCCATCAAGTACGGTCTTCTCAGCTGGTCCCATCTCTCACAATCCAGTATGGTATGCTCTGCCGTGTCTACATCCTGACAGTATCTGCAGTTCTCGGATTCTGCTTTCTGCATACGAAATAGGTATTTTTGGAAATCCCCATGCCCAGAGAGAAACTGTGTAACGAAGAAATTCGGTTCGCCATGTCTTCTTTTGACCCACTGAGCAACATCAGGGATGAGAGTCCTTGCCCATGCTCCTTTCTGACTGCTTGACCATCTTTCTTGCCACTGATCTAGTAGTCTATTCTGTGCTTCAGTAGTTTCCATGCCATTATGCCGATGTACTCTTTCCTCGGCTTTTATGCTTAGTGGCGGGACACTTGCTATGACAAATGCTGTATCGGCTGCAATGGTGCGGTAACCACTGCAGACTCTTAGAGCCATTTTTCTTTGTACTTGATCTAATGTACTTCTTGCTCTTGCCGAGTTTAAAGCCCTTGTCCAGACTGGGGCTGCATAAAGAGCGATCGATTCAACAACTGTTGCCAGCAATCTTCGTCTACTTGGACTGGGCCCCTGTATATTCCCCATAAGTCTGCTAAGACATCCAGCAACTTTAGTGCATTTCTTAGAGACTTCAACGATGTGGACTTTGAATGATCTTCTATGGTCCAACCAAACTCCCAGGTATTTGATTATTCTAGTAGGTTTGATCTCTATTCTATTGACTTCAAAACTAATGTCCAAGAGTACTCTTCTGCCTGCCATAACTATAGCTTCTGTCTTCTCAGTGCGATTGCTAAACCATGATGTCGTAACCAGGTACTGATCTGACTGATGGCTCTGTTCGCTTTATTCATAAGGAGTCGCCCTGATGAGGCAATCACAACTAACGCTAAGTCATCAGCATATCCCACTAGGGATACACCCTCTGAGAAAGGAAGCCTGAGCACCCCGTCATAAAGCAAGTTCCATAAAGTGGGTCCCAGTATTGAGCCTTGAGGTACTCCACTGGATATTTCCATCTCTAAGAAATCTTGCTCAGTCTTCACAAGTATACTCCTGCCCTTTAAGTACTGTTGAATCACTCTTCTTAGGTACGCTTCAATTCCCCTAGACTTCATTATGTCTAATATCTTCTGCCATGATGCACTGTTGAAAGCATTCCGGATATCCAGGGTAATTACTGCCGGGATTTGTCTGGTCCGTGTGGTGCCACTTGCCGCACGATCCACTAAGTTTAAAACTTTCTGGACAGCGCTCACTGTAGAATAGCCCTCCCTGAACCCAAACTGGTTCTCAGAAAGACCACCAGTTCTTTCCAAATCTGCTTTCAGTCTGCCCAGAAGTAAATGCTCCAGCAGCTTCCCAAACGTATCCAAAAGGCATAGCGGTCTTTACGACGTGGGTATATGGTTCGGCTTTCCCTCTTTTTTCAAGAGAACCAGTCTTGCTTTCTTCCACTCTGATGGGAAATCTTCATTGAGAAGGACATGATTCATAGCCTGAAGGACTTTCTGAGGCTGGCTCTTAGCTGCATTGTAACAGCCTCTGAGGGGATGCCGTCCGGCCCTGGGCCTTCATTCTCTTCTTGGTCTTCATTCTCTTGAGGGCATCTTCAAGTTCTGCCTCCGTGAAAGTTGGAATGTGTGTTGCAGCAATCTCCTCATACATTACTTGAGGATGCTTCGGGAACAAACTATCAGCCACTTGTATAATCATTTCAGAGGATAACATAGGAAGCGACTGTCCAAACCTTTTCATGACTATCCTGTACCCGTTCCCCCACTGATCTTCATTTACACTTTCGCACACTTCTTTCCAGCGCAGCTTCATTGAATTTAAAATTCCTTTGCGAAGTTCTCTTTTTGCTTCTGCTACTGCTATTTTAAAGTGTTCAGGAGCCCTTCCTCTTGTCTTTCCCTTGTCAGAATTCTACGTGCCCTGAGGCATGTTCTTCTCAGGTCTGCAATTTCCATCGTCCACCAGTAAGCGGGTTTTCTTCTGCCACGAACGTCCTTTGCCTTGAGACTTTCCCTACATGCGCTTTTAACTAACCTAGTCAGTGAGGTTGGATCACATACTGACAATCTGCTTAGCTTCTGATCTATTGCTTCCTTAAGTCTATGAAAAGTGCTTGACAAGTAATAAATGTACGATTGTTGCTCTAGATGAAGTTGGCAATACTGTGTCTGCCAGCGGGAGGCCAGGTGTGGGTCAAGTCAGTGCAGGTTGTGGGACTGGCATGGTACGACGGGAGGAACGGCTATGTGGATGTGGACTGTCCATGCCTGGTCGTCTGCTACCAATCCGGTCACATACAGATCATGAGGGACGAGAACGATGACAGTGAGTGTTCTGATCACATGTTACAATTGTGGAAAAAGTATATTGATACCTGTATATGTAGTCACATAGAGTGTAGAACAATTGTTTTACCTGGATCGTTTAATGTGCGTATATAGTTTACTCTAAAGTATGGTGCATTATTAACTTGTAAGGTAATTGGATAGTTTAGTGGTTTACATTCAAGTTACCTACATGATTCAATAGATTTATAACTAGTCTAATTCGAGTAATTGATTAATCCTTTAAAAACTAAACTAAAATATTCATGTTGGAACATTTCAAGTTTGTTCGAAAACCTCAGGATACAGAAGAGAGTCTGTCTGTTTCACAACAAGAAAAAATGATAAATTTTCTTCAGAATATATTTCAATAATTTTAGTGCCTAAATTTTGAGAATAAACTTTTTTTAACATTATGTAACAAACGAAAAATTCTAATACATTTTTTTGGATTTTTTCATGTTTGTTACTAAAAGAGTTTTTATTTTTAGTACGGACAATTTATATTTTGCCTGTAAATTTACAAAAATTTTACTTTTTATCACAACTTGTTACTTTACAGAGCATAAAACATTCTGCGCCATTACAAACATTTTCTTCCTTAAAAATTCCTATAGAGAACAAAATTATAATTATTGATAGTTGCAGGCCCACATCATGGCATAGAACGTGCTGTACACATTAAACGTCTAATGTACACACAAGTGAATTAACACATTAAACACACAATGTGTCTAGATATAGAAAAATCGTCCATAGCAGACCACAGCTTCAAGACTAAACACGCAACAGTATTTGACAAAACAAAAGTACTTGAGAAAATTCTATACTATTATCCAAGAGAAACCTTAGAAATAATCAAGAACAAAAATAACTTTGTCGAAGAAGATGGTGTGAAATTGTCAAAAAGTAGGCAATGGTAATGAAGAATTAGAACTATTGATCATAACTAGTCATTGGTTAAGCTTCAGCCAATCATGAGAAAGCTCTGCCCCTTCAACACGCTTATACAGATGACTGCTTATTATGCAGATCACTCGAAACAGACCAATATATTTTGAAGAAAATAATTGTTTTGCAATTTTGTGTGTTGCATCAAAAATGTTTTGATGCAATTTGAACTGGAAGACGTTAGCCTAGCTTGCTGATTTACAGTTTAATTCTGTTCTATAGTGTGTTGTTGGTTCTATATACCTCAGAAAATCCACGTGTTTCTAATGTATTAGTAAATTTTGTAATCAGCCTTGGATGATTAAATTAAAGAAGAATATGTTGAGTTATGGAATTACTCTGTGGGGTAATTGCTCAGATGTGCAAAACCACTTTATTAGTCAAAAATCAATTATTAGAACAATAGGTCATTGCAACTCAAGAACATGTAAACTGTTATTTAAAAAAATTAACTTCCTTACTTTGCTGTGTATATATTTTTTTGAAATGCTGAAATTGGTACATAAGAATGCTGATAAATTTGAAAAATACAAATTTAATCATAAATCACACAAGAAATTGTAATTTGTTTTGGCACATAAACTAAAAAAATTTGAAACTAGACCTCTTTTATCTAGGTTTGAAATTATATAATAATATTCCACAGTCGTATAAAAAACTTCTCTTATCTACATTTACAAAAAACTTAAAAGAAGCACTTTGTCAAAAAAACATATTATAGTGTAAATGAATTTTTTGAAGACAGTTCATGATGAAAACGAATAGTAAAAAATATATATATAAAAAAAATTCTAATGGGTTTAAGCCTTGGATTTAATCAATGTTTTTTAATTTTTTATATCAATAAAATATACATAAAAAGTAATGTTTTAGAATAAGTTTAGTTATGTAGTTTTAATCATTGACTATGTACTAGTTTTTATTAATAATAATAATAAATTCGTTTATTTGTCATAAAACATGTTACATGCATTGACAAAGTATAATTCAGCTACAGACTAAATAGCATTTTCTTAATAATGTTTAATAAGTATAATACAAAAATATTATACATATAATAATATAAGACAATAATTGTCTAGTTGAGAATAATACTAAAGTCTATTTTGTTAATAGAAAAAACTCATTGATTAATAGAAAGGGTTTTGTAACAGTCATTCATAAAGTTTGATTATATAAATTTTAAGAGTGTATTTTTCAATCAGATGTTTCAATTTGTTATGCACTTTGAAGCCAATTACATCATGACTATTCAAAGATTTGCTCAGTCGACAATATTCAATTTAAATGTTATTTCTATTTCTTGTGTTGTAATTATGTTTGTGTATGGTTTTTTAAGTCCTTATTATTTGAAATGTAATAACTTGATAAGTCAAACAAATATAAATTAACTATTTTCCTTGGTTAATGAAAAAGGGTTTACAATGATCGAGACACTCAACTTCACCAACAATTCTAACAGCTTTCTTTTGAAGCACCAGTATTTCCTAAACTCTAGCACTATTTCCCCACAGTATTAATCCATATCTCAAAATTGACTGAAAGTAGCCAAAATATGCAGTCAGAACATAATTTTCACTTATGCAGCAAGATAGACGTCGCAATAAAAAAATAATTCTAGATAATTTAGTAGACAGAAAATCAATGTAATGTCCCCATGAAAGATTATTATTCCAAAAACTTTGATTACATTGTGATAACAGAAAACGTATTGTACAATAAATATTTGTCTATTGTCTATGATATGGTGTTGTAGGCCCAGTGGTGTTGGATACTGGGATCTCAGCTGTTTGTTGCTGCTGGAACCACAACGGTAGTGTGCTTGCTGTCACCGGTTCCACGTTGCTGTCCGGGGACACCAAGTCCTGCAACGTCATCCAGTTCTTCACACCCTTTGGAGAGGTAATAGAACCACAGAGATCCACAGTTACGTAATCCCTTCACTGTGTCCTATTATTGGGCATGGGATCTGATTGTTTTACTTGTATTATTGTACTTATTGTATTACTGTACTTTTCTCTTTTTGTTTCTTTTAATAATATTTGACATTACCAGCAGAAAATGGAGACATTTTTAAAAAGCTGTGCTTTACTCATAACCTACTGTGGTGATCTGCTAACAAGGTGGTTCGGATATTTCTGTAAGTTTTGTAGTTGAGATTTTGGTTGAGAGTATGGCCTTCTTTATTGTGAAAAACTGCTTCTGAGTAATTTTTAAAATAACAGGGAAAACTATATCACTCTGATTGTGGAACAAGCTTTTCTACACGTAACGTAGCTATGGTGGGAAGGGTTCATTCAGTGTGGGGTCAGTAAAGAGTTCATTTTGAGCTTCTTCATTGCCGACATTTTTTGGATCTCTTCAAACGAACATGATTCCAGAATCAGGAATCAAGTCAGTAACAGCACCAGGTTCCAGACACTGCACTAAGAGGAAGGTGAACTGGAGCTAAACTCAACGTTCACAAACTTTTCTTCTTGTAAACATTAACGGACAACATTATTACAATCTATAGTAAATTTTATAAAAATTAAAAATGTCCTATTAAACCTTAAAAGTAAAATTCATAACATATGTTTATTAAATTACCTCTTTAGGGTTAAATTGTAGTGTTGTTTGTTCTTGCATTTCCTGTAGCATATTTGAAACAAACTGGATAAGGGATAATGACAGAAGAAGAGGAATGATAGGAAGGTTATTTGTTTAAAGTATGTTATTGACAATAGAAGGTTTGATAGTATAACAGAATTTTGGACATTTGGCATCGTTATATGTTACGAAAAGTATAATACCTAAAGTAAGTATATGAAGTTGCTGATACCCAAAGTTTCGTGGGCTCTTTCAATTCTCCCAACTCCTACTCGGGTGTACAGAGCACCTGATACCACACATCTCCATCAGTGCAAACATATTTTATGGTATACAAATTCATGCAGCTGCATCAGAAAATCCAACTAGCAACTGAGACGTACAAACCAATTCAGAACTCTGCACTCTGAAATGACAAAATTCCAAACCAAAAGATCATCATTAGAATAAATGTTACTAGTAATTTTATTCTGTGTAATATTTTTAAATTAAACAAACGTGTAATATAGTTTACCTATAACTCTTGTGCGTTGTATTGTGTAAACTTAACATTATAGATAAATGCTAATGTGTTTCTACCATTGTAGCACTTGCGCACAATGAAGATCCCTGGACGTGAGGTATCGTGTTGTGTGTGGGAGGGCAGTTCACTCCGTGTGGCGCTGGCCGTGGACTCATTCATATACTTTGCCAACATCCGGCCCAGCTACAAGTGGGGGTACTTCTCGCACACGGTCGTCTACTCGTACAACAGACAGGACCGGCCCGGCACCAACGTCATCTTCTGGAACACCAACAACAACGAGGTCAGTCTGGTTTCTGCGTTCAATCAATTTATTGGTTTTAAGACTTTTTACAAGTATAAATGTCAGTATTGCAGCACAACGCCAAGTCTAGATAAACTATAAATAACAGATAAACCATTACATTTTGAATTCATACTTTGTTATAATTTGATAATTTTTTTATGTTAAGGTATAAAAAGAGTTGTTAAAATAACACTGTCAATTAGTTAAAAAAATTACTTCAATAAAATGACAATTAAAAGATATAAAAACAATGAAAACTAATCAACAAAAGTAAAATTCAGCAATTAATAAAATATTTATAAATAAACTAACAATAACAACAAATAAATAACAAAAAAAGGATATAGACTAATTTAAAATAACAAGAAAAAAGCAACTGTAAATATTTGAGACAATAAAGGTGTGAATCCTCTAGGGTTGTCTCGAAATGGATTCGCGCGGAGCATGGGAGAAGGTGGAGGTTGCATCCGGGTTTGAGAGTGAGTAGAATGGTGTTACAGTCACCTTCCTCCAAGGTGGCTTCGGACCTTCTCTCATTAAACAGATCAATGTCTTCTAAGGTCATTGGTCTCATTACGGGGCATGGTCACCTGAGGAAGCATCTTCACAAAGTTGGCATCCTTCAGGAGGATCCGCTCTGTGGAAGGTGTAATGAGCAGGAGGAGACTGCTGAGCACCTGCTCTTTGATTGCCCTGCAATAGCAAGAGAGCGGTATGCCATCTTTGGTAGTTTGGACAGGGGTGGTGAATTTTCCCAGGAGGACTTGATAGGTTGTTTTCGGCGGTTAGTTGAAATGCTGAAGTTGTAGACTGGTGGGCCTCATGGTGTGTTTCCAGGGTGCGCAAAAAGCCCTTGAGGCTTAAGTGCATGGCAGTAGGCCGCCCCAAGGAAAAAAAACAAAAAAAACAAAAAAAACTTCAAAACATTCCTGAAGGCTGTAAAAAGGAGTAACCAGTAACCAACTATAAGGTTTCTTTCTGAAAATTGAGTCAGGATATTATTTATCAACCAGTGGTTGCAAACTGTTAATGAAATTACTTTGCGACTGTTCATGGTTTTACTAAGACGGTTAAATTCAATTTCCAAATTATTTCGATTCCTGGTATTGTAGTTATAAATATTGGATCTGAAGTCTAATTTATCTGAGTTTTTCATACTGTACACTATGCAATCAAAAATATACAAATGTATTAACGTAGTTATTTCCTGAGAAATGAAAAGGGGCCTACAGTGGTCTAAAGGGTTTGACCCTGAAACAATTCTTGCAGCTTTCTTTTGAGCAGTTAAAATTTCATTTATCCTACTGCAATCACCCCATATTATGAGACCATACCTTAGAATGGACTGGAGGTAGGAGAAATAAGCAGTTCTTACATAGTTTTTAAGAACAAAAAACACAAGACGTTTTAATAAATAAGTTGTGCTTGACAATTTTGAAGCTATATAATCCACATGTGTATCCCAACTCAATTTATTATAAAAAAAAAAACTCCTAAAAACTTAACTTTACTAACCAAATCCTCATCTTTAACATCCACTGGTCTTAAGCTGAAACGTTGGTCGGTCACTCAAAGCGGGATATGTTTACTATAGCCAGAGAGTTCCAACAAAGTCAGACTTTTTCCGTTTAAAGTCAGAACGAATGGAGTTTTTTTGCTCTCTAGGCACTACAGTGATAAATTTTCACGTGTTCTGAGTGTAACAGTTCCACTGTGAAATCACTAAAGAAGGAGTAATAAAGGCTCCGGGGAGTTATCCCTTCGTACTTTTTGGGTGGAATGGTTAATTCCTGCTTCATTCACCCAAAGATTCAAATTTATCAAACATTATGAGTCTCAGAGAACAGAACAAGTCATCTCTTCAACATATCTTAACCACAATCAAAATGGCTATTATTTAACATTTTCTCCAACTGTACGCTAATGCACAATTTTTAGTCATCTGTTAGGTATAAAATAACCAGAGATGAACCCTTTTTGGGTGACTCAACTTATTCTACTGGTGTACAAATATTTGTCACTTGTTGATAGGAAAATCAGTAGGCTTATCCTGAAAAGTTCTTCTAGGGTCGGTCCACTGATTTGAAAGAACACATAAAAGTACACATATTTTTACACATAATTGGAAATTTTCGATCTTCCTCAACCAGTAGAGAGCGTTCTAGTTGTCTGTTCACTTTGGGTTGCAGAGTCAATGTGGGAAGCAGGGTTGCCAATTCACTTTTCCATTTTTTTCCTAGACACTGTATAACGGTTGACAATGTATGAGTACAATATTGTGTCTATGGAAACTTTTAGTCTGCTGAAGGGAGTGGAGGGAGAGATTTATCTCCCTGGAGGGAGGTTTAGGTTTGGAGGATGTTTTGATTTTGTTACCCGTTGGTGTTCTAGTTCCCATCTTCTTAACTGTGAGGAATTGCAGTCTTTTGGTAATGATTTTACTGTTGTGAATTTGAAACAGTTGTTAAGGTCTGTGATGTTGTGGCTTGCAGCATGTTGGGGGACTGGTTTGTCTTTGTAGCAGACTTTGACATCTTGTCTGTGATTTTCAAGATAAGTCTGCTGATTTTCCTACCAATCAGTAACAATCCTGGCTTTAAGCCCTATTAACACGTTTGCTGCTAATCCCTATATAGTCGTTTATGCTGACATTTTTTAAATATATTTTCACTTACTTTTGGATGAAATATGATAGAAATATATGAAAATTACTCATTAGTCACAAAAATGATCACCCTATAACCAATTTGGGGATGCAGTAACTGTTGTTATCGCTAGCTTCTGAGGATAGTCTTCCTTGCCAGCTGATAACTCTAGTTACCGCTCGTACTAGGGAAGGCCCTTTTATGGCAGTGGGAATATTCCAAATGAATACATCGTAGCTAAGTGAACTGTTTTTATTCGTTTTAGACAAACATAAACAATATTTATACGTAAGTGTGTAAACGAAAATGAATGTAAAATTTATAAAAATGTGATAAAGTTTATATACATCTCCGCTAACTCACTCAAATTCAGTTATTATTCAAATGTTTACTTGAAATTATTGTAGTTTACTAAAAATATTGTAGTACATAAGTTTATAAAAATGAAAAAAGAAGAAATATGTTTACTTCAATAAAATATTGATACAAATGTGTATATACATCCTAACCAACCCACCCAAAAGTAATTTATTATTTACAAATACGCCTAGAACTTGGTCGTTGTACACCAATTGGTCACAGGGGGAACATCCATTGTGTTGCACAATCACTTACTACTATAGAAACTTTTAAAAAAATCATGAAAAAGTCTAATGTGAAAACAAAGTGCATAAAAATACGGGAAAAGTACCTCCCGAGGAGTGAAAAATACGGTGTTGTGATAGCTTGAGTGCTGGCCCCACACTGACCTCATTTCAGAACCACAGTTCTGTGGTGACCTCTGTGGTAACCACAGTTACCACCCGCTCCTAGTGCAGCGTAGCGGTGGTAACCAGAGTTACCGCCCGCAGCGAACAATAATATTATCATATTGATTTCAATCTCAGGTGGTATTTAAGGGAAATTGCTTTTGTGCGTAATTTGATGTGTTCTATATCTTGCTGATTTGCTCTGAGTTAAAAGGTCTATTTAACAAGGAATTGTTGGTGTGCAGTGTTATAGCAAAAAGGTGCGAGGGCTGCTAGGTGTGGCGGCGTGCAAGGACCACTGCGTGCTGGCTGTGAGAGCCGAGGATGCGACTGGCCAATTCGGTTTGATACTGTGCAATGCCATTGCCACACCAGTGGACTGTGAGTAGGTGTTATTCTACCCATTGTCTCAAAACTGTAAGGTTCCAATTAACCCTTCCCACGCCGTAGATATATATATATGAATGGTAGACTTTAATCAAAACGCCAAATAAAGTTATATCCGATATTATAGATTATGTCTCTTGGAGAGTTCTTTAGCTCACAAAAGACCTTTGAAATACCTGGTACACGCTTTGTGCTTATTGCGGTTGCCAAGGAAGTATTTATAAACAACCTTCACTCTGCGGTAGGGGAGGGGAGCGCCTTTTGTCTAACTCCGACCACCTGCTCATCAGTTCTGTGTCTCCTACAGAGCCATAACCAAACATATCCATGGCGTGTATTACTGCTTTCTCGGTTGTGACAAGTACGCGTGTCTACTACATATCTCGTTATTATTCTTCATCGGGTGGTAGTGTTGTGATTAGTTTGACATATTTATCTTGTTTTGTTGTAAAATGTAATCAAACTTATCAGTTTAACTTGAACTTAAAAAAACAAAATTGTTTACTTGTCTTGGCTTATAGAAAAGTTAATGGATTTACTGGTGGCGTGCAAAGGGTTAATTGATCAGTGCAAGTTTAATTTTGTCTCAGTTCTTCCAAATCTATTGATATTTTCATTCTTACATCAACATTAATAATGGTATTATAATCAGGCTAATGTTTGTGAAGTTGTCTGACTAAAACATTACTGATTTAATACGAGGGGGTACCCAAAAAAAAACCGGAATTGTATTGCTGGCAGCCGGCAGCGTGTAGTACACATTCCTGCCGCTAGGCGTGTGTCGCGCAACCCATTGCGAGCTCAGTGACCCCAGTTCCGTTGTCATAGTGCATTCTGTTCGTTCGTAGTGACTGTTTTCGCTAACCCTGTTTTGTTCTTGTTTCGTTTTTTGTCATGGCAAGTTTAAGTGAACAATGTGCAGCTATGAAATTTTGTTTTTTACTTGGTAAAAATGCTGCAGAAACTATTTTAATGTTGAATACAGCTTACAAAGATGATGCTATGGGGAAAAACTCAGGTCTACGAGTGGTTCGCTCGATTTAAAAATGGCGACATGTCGATTGAAGACAAACCTCGTTCTGGACGTCCATCAACCTCTCGAACGGACGAAAATGTTGAGAAAATTCGTGAACTTGTGCTCACCGACCGTCGACAGACAATTGAGGAACTATCAGAGAGTAGTGGGTTAACTTGGAGCTCGGTTTCAGCGAATTTTAACAGGAGATTTAGGACTGAAAAGGGTTGCTGCCAAATTTGTTCCTCGACATCTGACTGACCACCAAAAGGCACATCGAGTTGAAGGCAGTTTTTAGCCAAAAACGGCATGGTTCCGCTGCCCCACGCACCTTACTCGCCTGACCTCGCTCCATGCGACTTTTTTAAATTTCCACACATGAAAAGAGGCTTGAAAGGTCAACGATTTGACAGCGTTGAAGAGGTTAAGAAAAAAACCAAGCTTGAGCTTGCAGCCATTTCTAAAGATGACTACAAAAAATGTTTTGATCAATGGAAATACCGTTGGGACAAGTGTATTAGTTGTAATGGAGATTATTTTGAAGGAGATAAGGTCGTATTGTAAAAAATTTGATAATATATAATTTTTATAAAATAATTCCGGTTTTTTTTGGGTACCCCCTCGTATATAAAATATGATTGCTTGGTTAGCCTAAGTTAAGAGCACTTCATTTTAAGACTCATAATGAGGGTAAATCAGTGAAATAAGAATAATACATTTTTTTTATTGTAACTAAATTAGTGACCATTCAAAGTTATTAAACGCATAATCATAATCAAATAACTTTATTTTAATCTTTTTAACCCTACACAAGTATATCATAGATAACAATTTTTGAAGTGGTGGGAGGGGGGTTATGCGAAAAATGTAGATCACAATTTCACTATCACCACTGTTTAAGTTGTTATGAGTATTTACCAAACAAATTTGTTATAATCAATACTGTTTGCTGTAGTGTTTGTTCTATTAAATGTAACAGGAATAAAAAAGAAATTGCCTTTGTTCTTACTTCTTGATTTCTTTGAATATTTTGTTGTGATGACAGTTTTTCGGTTGACAGCTACAATAGCTAACCAAAGTCTAGTATGTTGATGCATGGTAACAAATTCAAAGTTTAAGTCTCATTGCTCTTTTTACTCATAGTTGGCACATTTGTTTCAATAATTGTTAGTGTTTATTATTCTTTATATGTGGACTTAGGTTTATGTATAAAAATGGGCAAAAGAGAATGTTTAAAAATGGAATTTGAATTGATATACAATCAAACACTGAACTTTCTGATGATGACATTTTCTACTATTGTTTATTTGAGTTATGATTCAAATGATGTTTTAGGAAATCAGAGTAGAATTGTAACAGGCATTTATTAAGTGATTAATATTTTGAACTATTATTGGACCAGACTCTTCAACTAAGTACACAAATAAGCCTAGCTTTCTATTTTTTTATGCTGTTATTTAACTACATGAAAAACCCATCAATGTTAATTATTTTTGGTTTAGGTTCCTGATTTTTTGTTCTGGAGTTCAAGAGTTTCTAAAATATGACAGTAGTAACATATAAAATTAGAACAAGAGCTGCACGGGTTTTTATTGTTGAGGATTTTGCTTTTTTGTAGTTAAAAAACTTCTGTTGTTCTCACTATACTAAATTATCTATTTTTACAAAACCTCAAAATGCAAATCAGTCTGTACTTATATCAAAAAGCTTTCTTAGATGTAGTTTTTTTTCTTTAGGAAGGTAACAAGTACCTGATAATGTATAAAAAGTATTATCTTAAATCATGTAGTTGTCCTTTGTAGTGGTGTTATGGGGGACTTGTTTAAATAATCAATTTTTGAGAGCTTTCAAGCTTAAAAAAGCAAGTATTTTGAATAACAGCAAACATGAATTTTAAAGAGCATTGCCAACCAGCTTTAAAAAAGTGTAACTGGTGACTTTGCCAAGTATCTACATTTTGGAAACAATATTATGTCAAAATATACCCTGACAAGGGTCCGAGACATTCCCGGGTGTGAAACAGGAGGCAGAGACAACTACCAAACTGGGAAACACAGAATGGTAGTTTATGAACACCTGCCCTTGCAGGCTGGTATCCACTTTATAAACAGATTACCAGATTCCATCAAATATGCTCCAACACCGAAGGTGTTAATAATTTGTCTAAAACGTTTGACCTCAAAGACAATATTTTATAATGTAGCTAAATTTTTGGCTGATAATTGGGAGACCACCATTATTACACTGGTGTTGGAAGTGGAAACATTTGGTGTCCTAAAAGGACCTTGCGCCTCCCTTACTTTAATTTTGTGTCCTCAAAATCCGAGGCTTTTTCAAAAACCAATCAGATTTGAGGGCTCCTGTTCTCTGATATCCTCGGGGCTGAGGAGATATGCTCCCAGGTATCTTTTCCGAGTTTGGCAGGACAATCTAACCAAATGTTCTCTGCTGATTCCTCCTCTTCTCCACAGAGTCTACATTCGTTAGTCTGGCTAAGGCCTACCTTCATAAAATGTTTCCTTAGGGGGCCACGTCATGTAAGTTTTTACCTTACATAATGACTTTTGCTATATAAATTATTACCTGCAATAAAAAGTTTAAGTTTGATGTGTAGATGTGCTAAGATACACATAATTTAAAACAAGGGGGTAGTGAGATAAGGTAAAGTAGTTCCACCAGCATATACTGCTATAAAATTGAAAAATGCAAGAATGTATCATTGAAAACGTAATAACCTAACCAAAATTAATTTTCACATTGTTGCAGCTAAATATATGGACATGGAACCGCTGTTTGTGGCAATCAATTCGAGCCACGTGTTTGCTGCGTCCAGGGACAACTTCTTGTTGTGGCATTACATCACACCTAAGACACACTCCACACTGGGCAACGCAGGTTGGTGCACCAACCTCCATAATGATGGAGCTAAGGGGGGTTAAAACAAGTGTTTATGCATTTCAGATTCTGTTTTTAAAAGGTCAAAGCATAAAAAAAAATACAAACAAAGCACTGTTGAATATTGTATAAAGATTAACAAACCACAATTTTGTGAGTGGGTGCAGTCAATTTGTGTTGAGTTTCAATAAGTTTTATGAGTAAATGTTATTAAACCCTTTCTGGACCTTTCTTTATTATACATTTTTTAAATATTTTAATTTTTTCAATTCTTGTTATTTATTTTTGTGTGTAGAAAATTGTATTGTATATACTAATAATAAGTCACCACATGTGAACTCTTTTTACATTTTTCCGGTACAGTGTGACAAAAAATTGTCAAATTATACAAAACATATATACTTATTTTAACATATTTACATATATTTATATATTAAATTGCATTAGTTTTCATACAAAAGGACATTTTTGATAATAAATATAGAGGGTACAAGTACTAATCCTTGTGGCACACCTCATTTATTGCATCATATATGTTGTGTGTGTAGCTGAATCAATGAGCATTAGACATTAGGTTAGCATATGTTTATTATTTTTGTTTTTAAAGGTTGGCATTATGCTCCAAGTACGATAACTTTTTGAACATCCACTGTAGCTTCGCATATAGTGCTAAAATGTAGATGATTCTTGTAAATATGATGTTGCAAAAAGAAAAAGTATTGGACCGTTTTAAGTCTTCAGTTACCAAATTTGGATGTTACAGTGTCCTTTTAAAGTCAAGTTAAATGAAAAGATCTTTTTTAATTTGTTATTCAAATGAATAATGTAAAATATAAAATAATTTACAATTTTTAACACATTTGACATATTCTATAAGGACAGAATGTATGTTTGAATCAAAATAATTACATACTATTTTAGGTTAAAATATTTATACTTATACTATATTTATTACATAAAGGGATAGAACATTACATAAATTGAAATATTAAAATAAATCCTTCAAAGTGGAGGTGGAAAGTTCTTGTCAAAAGAGAAGACTGCTAAATTAATTAAATATTCCTTCAACAGTTTTTGAATTTGGATTGGTTTGTAATTTTTGTGATAATTGATGGTATTCATTTCAAAAACTTATTCTCCGTGTACGTAGGGTTTAAAAAAGTTTCATTTTTTTCAAGTAAGATAGTTTCAAAAATATATTGACTCTGAAAATAAACATTTAATATTTTCAGATTCCAAAAATGAAGTTTTGTTGATTTGTCATTGTTTAGGTTTTACATCATTCTAATCATACTCCTTTGTTGTTTCAAAATATTGTTCATATATATTATTTTGGTAGAGCCATTCAAAACTATACAAAAAGAAATTTGAGAATATAAATAGACAAAATATATATATTTTTTTAATATTTGACAAAATGTAAATTGCAAACATTTTTATTAGAAATTTGTATATATGTTCAACCAAATTCAGATGTTAGTCTACCAATAACCTTAGGCAACAAGTGACATTTTAATGTTAGTCAGGCAGGTGTCATTGCATTAATTTGGCAGGTAAATTTTTGAATCCCAGTTGCACAGTGGTTCTAACTTGTTTAGTTATGTAAATTAACAAGTATATTAATTATATACTAAGTATACTTATAAGTATACTAATTAAGTAACGATATACTTAACAAGTGTTAGTTGATTTATTTATTTTTAGTAATTATTTAATTTAATTTGAATTTTTGTGACATGTGTCTGAAGTGGTCTCAACTCTTGAACATTTGTGATATTCACCAGTTTATTTCGACATTAATACTTTAAGTTGGCAACATTGCAGGTTCCCGTCATCGCAAGGAACGGCTGTACCACATTGACGACACAACCGTCGGGAGTGGCAGAGGTTATACAAGATCTAGACCATACTTTCCAAGTAAGATAGAGTCTCTATTCTATACAATTATGTTTTACCAGGTAAGCAGAATCTGATTATCAACTTTTACTGAGATTAATAGAACAATTTTTATATAATTCTATATAGGCTATACATGTAATGTTGATAAAACTTAGTATTTATCCAAACCTAAATGTAAAGCTTGCCTTAATAAGCTTTTTCGAATTTGTTCCAAAACATTATATTTAAAAATTTAATTTTGATTGTGATTTTAAATAAGCCTGGTGTTAGAAAATTTTGAAAGAATTCAAGATGGGTTAAAATTAAAAATAGGATCCATTCTTTTATAATAAATTAGTATTTTGCACATAGATTAGAACTGACAAGGTTATTTTTTAATCTTTGCTTTTAGTTAATAGTTCATCATTGAATGCATTTGTAAATTACCAAGGAAGAAATATACAAATTAGAGTTAAAAGTGAAAAAAATATCATATCACTGTACAAAAAATAAAGATTTAAAGTTATTTTGGCATTTACCTCACTACTTAAGTTGTGTATCTATTGGCTAGATATTGTTATTTTAATATCTTCTTAACTCTTTTAATGCCCACCACTTTTAGCACAGTTATCTAAAATTGCCAAGGCATATTTTGTCTGAAATGGAAATTTCCTCATATCTTAGGAAATAAGTTATTTTTTACGAGTATATTAAAAAAATTTCTCTGTAGGCAATTAAATGGGCTTGTCTATATGAAATATATGTATAATATGCCTCTTAATGTTATTTTATATTTAAAAATCTGTTTAAGTTTTAAAATTTTGTGTGTGTTTGTTTACTATATTTGAACCCTTTTCATTGCCTTTGTTTTGTTATTATTATTAGAATCTTTCTTTACATGGGTGCCAAATTTTAAGGTCTCATCTTGAAATATGCAGGTGATATTGGGATTATAACATATACTTATTTGGGCAACAATATATGGGAGCAGGCCGATTAATAGAACAATTTCATACATACTTACTCTTGTAGGATGAAAATAATAAACCACATAATAACTGTGAATTGCTTGTGTATCTTTATTTTACTAATTCGTTTTTTTGTTTCAGCCAACCATCAGCACACAGGTAAGCTATTTGTTTCAATAGTTTAATATTTAGTGTAACATTTATCTATTGGATGGGTATATAGAACGGTTAGGTTGTGAAAAATAATAAATTCCAGCATCATTTTGATTCTAGTTAACTAGCTTTCAGTAAAAAGTTAATTATTTCTATTTACAAAACTTTTAAAATTAATAAATTATTAAGTTTGCTGTATTTATAAATTACGAATAAAGAAAGAATCGTGTGACAATAATGATAGCAGCCATAAGTTAGATTTTATTTGCCTTCAGATTTTCTAAAGCTATGCCAGTTAGTCAAATTATCAGTTTTCAAATATTACAATATTCACAGTATTTGAAGTACACAGTAATATGTACTTTATTATGAACAACAGTGATAAATGAAACTATTAACATATTTTACAAGCTAATATAAAAATATTACATCAAAATCTTTGTTCATATTTTGATATATTTATGATCTTGCAAAGCTGCAAGTCTGCTGCATCAATCAAAGGACAACAGCTGATGGGTAGAATTCAAATTACCAAGTGTGAAGTATGTTATTGTCATTCTGTCTGTACGATAAAACGAAGGTATAAATAAACCAAATCAACCGCAGACGCCCACACTCAGAAGATGTTCACTAATTTTTGTTGTCAAAATATGTCCTCTATAAGAATATATGCGTGTTTATATTTTTTAAAGTTTCATCACGGCTAAGGGTGGTTTGAAATTTTGGGCTGGTTTCTATTGAGCAGATTTATTTTAATGGTAACGAAACAACTATTTGGTATATTATATTCTTATTTGCCATTTATATTTAAAAAGTAGGCTTATCTTTACCAGATCGGAAGAATATTTAACTTTTTCTTCATAGAGTGTGTTCTTGTTAATGTCTCTGTGATAAAAAGAGAAATATCCTTCCAGTTTGGTAAAGGTAAGTCTGATCTTCCTATCCTATCTAATTTTTTTTAGTGAGTATCAAAGTTATTGATGTTTACTTATTATTCTTATACAGAAATTGGTATATAATTCATAATTGAGACCAAACTTTGGTATCAGTATTGAAATTGATTTCTTTTGGTATTCGCCCTTCTCTAATAAAAATGGTGATAACATTTATTTAGAGTCAGACTGTATTCTTATTTCTGGTTTCCAAAACCATTTCGGGCATTCAAAATCAATAAATTATATGGAATTCGAGATAAATTTGGATCATTCTGGACATTCAAAATCATTCTGGGTCTCCAATATCACTTGAAACATTTAATATATTTTTTAGTAATGAAATGTATTCTGTTTACCAGGATATTCTGGTACATAAAATCGATTTGAGTATCTGAAATCATTACGGGTTTATAAACAATTCTAGTACCCAAGATAATTTAAGATGTCAAAGATCAATGTGGCCATATCAAAGAAAATAAATTTAGAGTTTGAGAAGTAAATTCGTAAATCAATCAATTAATCAATTAATTTACTACTTATTAAAAATCTGTTTCAAATCAAACACTTGATTTATTTGTTATTCTGAAGTTGACTGGTATGACAGGTGTCTGTGGATCCCATATGCTGCATGGCAGTGAGTGAGAAGGTCTTGTTGATCGGTAGACAGTCCGGCACCATCCAGCGGTACAGTCTGCCCCAGGTGGCTCTGGTCCAGCGGTATTCCCAGTTGTGTCGTCCTCACAGCATTGCCATCAACTGTAACTCCACGTATGGTTCTCTTCCTTACACTTAAAAAATAGTCTGATTTTCCAACTGATTCCATTTGTAGGTTTTAATTGTCTGATTGAATTTCTGGTAGTTTTGTGTCCAAAGCTCTCCAAGCTTCAACATTTAAGTGATACTTTAAAAGTATGCAAAATATTTTAGTTATTGAATAAATTGTGAGTTAGTTACAGTAGTGATTATGCTCAGCTTCATATTATAAAATATTTTAATGTTAAACTAAAGGTTTAAAAAAAATATGTTACTAGGATTTTTTAATACCTTAAACATATTTTAAAAACGTGTCTAGCATTTCTGTGATGACATAAAATCAAAGTGGGTTAAGCCTGAAACGGTGTGCAGGATGGCATCTGTTATTGATGTGACTGGAGTTTTGACATTGCTGGAGCTGGAAGGAGCTTCTGGAGGGTCGAATCTGGAACGAAAGGATGTGTGGGCCATGGTGTGGGCTACAGACAATCCCCAGCTGCTGGCCATCATGGAGAAGACCAGGATGTACGTGCTGAGAGGGGAAGATCCTGAAGAGCCCATTCCAAGTGTGGGTTACATCTGTTCATTCCAGGTGAATTGAATGAGCTTACAAAATGATCTAATACTTATTTAATTACTGAATGGAGACATTCACTAATTTGTTAATTTGACATAAAAAACTCCTTTAAAATCCCAGTAGCTCTGTATAATTTCTGCGCTTTTTCAAAGCTTGTATTGTTTGAGATTTCTGGATTACTCTGACCGTGCTTGGTTTTAACTGCAATGGTACAGAATTAAATTTCAGATTGTTGCTATGAAAATACCAGCAGCCAGAGATGATCGATCTAATCCTGAATAGAAAAAAATAGAGATAGGGTACAGGATAGGGTTACTAGGGTACCCCTGCTTTAGGATGGTACAGATGGTTATGGGTAAATAATATTTCCACTACCTTCTAAACATATTAATCCTAAACATCTCCCAATGTTTGTACCAGCATGAAATATGCTTCATTGAGTGGTCAAATATTCAAAAGTTGAATTTTTAATTAATATTTACGTTTTTGGAGGAGTTTCTCCACAAAACTGTTCTGCAACTTGATAACCCTTGCTAACAATCAGAAGTTGAAGATCTTGCAGAGGAAACTTACGGGTACACTTTTTATTCCCTAATGCAGCATCCCTTATTCAGTCCCTTGACCAAGGTGGTTTAGGAAAGAGACTTATCAAAGTAAAATGTCCTGAACTTTTCCATGTGCTTTTATAAACATTGAAAATGGTCCTGCCGTTATGGTGGCAGATACATTATTGGAGTTAGTCTACACTTCAAAGTTCCGAGTTTATCCCAAAATCTTTGGCAAAATATTGCCATAGTCAAGTACTGATCACAGCGTACTACAGCTTAATTTATCCCCACCTTTCATATGGAATTGTATTGTGGGAAGCCTGTGCAAACAACCATTTTATAAGAGTTTTCAAATTAAAAAAAAAAGCAATTCACATCATCGCTAACTGGAATTTCAGAGAGTCGTATAGGACAGTGTTAAAAAATTTGCAACAGTTGACCCTGTCGTGTATCTATATCTTAGAAACAACCTTATTTTGTTTGTCCAAATGTGCCTTAACCAGAGGACGAGACATACATGAATATTATGCAAGAGGCAGAGATAACTACCGTATAGGAATGCACAGAATGGTGGTTTATGAACATTTACCTTCGCAGGCAGGTGTTCATTTTATAAACAGATTGCCAAACTCAATTAAAAATGTCTCAATGCCCAAGGTGGTAAAAATTCATCTCAAACTCTGAATGGCATCAAATGCCTTTTACAATGTTGATGAGTTTCTGGCATTTAATTGGGAGACCACATGATGAGGAAACTGACTTCTGCACTGGAAGTGGGTGTAATGACAGGGGATGAGTGGTGTGTGAATGTGGTCTTGATGTGGGATGAATGTCAAAATTTTAGATTTGATAAATGACGTTTGCTATGTAGTGAATATATTGTTTATTGCAAATAAATGATTTGATTTGAGGAAAATTTAAGAACAACCTTCCGAAGAAGGTTGTTATAATTTTATTTTTATTTAAAAATTTCTTTGGAAGGCAGAAAAATGGCTTTTCCGTAAGTTTTTTGTGAAAAGGGAAGGACAGAGATTCAATAAACCTGTTATCAAACGTTTTGAGTCAGCTTTGACAGTAGCCATTGTTTTTTTTTTAACTGAGTTTAGTTTTCCTCAACTGATTGTCGGTTGAGTAACGGTCAGCAGTTATAACGCCAGATGCATATTATGATACTGTAGTGCAAATTCAAACTCATGTCATTCTCCTGTATGACAGTTAGATTTCTATAAAGATATATTTGTTATTAAGATTGGTGTCTCGTCAGTTGAACACTTGTTATTCCAGGACCTGGAAATTCGGGCAGTGCTGCTAGATGAGCTGATGCACTCAGAACCCACCAAGGAGCAGCACCTGTTGGACATGGAGGTGAAGAGTCTGCGGGATACCAGGCAGCTGCTGGACAAGGTTGGCATCACCGAGGCATCTGCCTTCATCGAGGAGAACCCTCACCCTCGGCTCTGGTAGGTCCAGAGATAGCACAGAACTTGTGTTGATGCTTTAAAACCTGCAACCTTTTTCAGAGTGCGCATATAATAAATCACTGAGCAGTATAACGCGCCAAACTGTTACACGTAAAATAAACCTACCATACAGAACTAGAATATGTACAACACTATTAGAATAACTGAACGATTTCAAAAACTTTTATTGCCAAATGTCACAATAAGTCGGTAAAAACAGTAGTAGCTTACAACAAATGCTGTGCTTCTTCATATGGGACCTAACGGCAAATGCTATGCTGTCTCGTTTGGCTGTCATTCTGCTCACTTGTCAAAGCTGGTTAAAACTTGATTGAAGCTGTTGAAATTTGAGAAATATGCAAAGTTACTGGGAAGACTTTCTAAAAGAAAGATGGCTGAAGAATCGTAGAGAAATAATGATACTGTTTTTCTGATAACATTTTTCTAGCAGCAATTTTCGATGTTATTGGTTCTGAGATTGCGCAAAAATGTGGAGCTTGTGGTTGTGGAAGTGGTTACAAGACGAAAGGCATGTTAAACCTTTTGGAAGAGCAAGATGTAGAGAAGTTGTGGTGATTAGCAATACTGGTGTGGAAATGCAAGAAGCTGAGATTTGGATAATGATGATGGTGATAATTCTTAAGGCAACTTGCACATAGGAATTTAATGTAAATTTAACTAGTGAACGGTTCATCTTGCACTTCCATACTGACTATACAGTTGGTAATATTGCCTAATACAAATAGGTAATCGTATTATGTCTATTTCACTGAAATAAATTTATTCATTTTTTCATTTCACTAATAGAGTAGACTATTTCTTCCATCCCAATAACTCAAATTTGCGGTTAGTGGTGTGCCGTTCTTGAACATCCATAGGGTTTTCAGATATAAGAGGCTTGAGATGCGTCACTAAAAAATAAATATAAAAAAACTAATAAAAAGTAAATTAATTTTTATTTTACTGTGTTTACTCTTCTACATTGGTAGCTATAATGACACCTAAATGATAATGTTCTCTGTGTTTGAAGGCGTTTACTGGCTGAGGCTGCAGTGAAGAAGCTAGACCTAGTGACAGCGGAGGCAGCGTTTGTGCGTTGTAGTGACTATGCAGGTGTCCAGCTTGTTAAGCGGATCGCCAATGTCACCAGTGATCATCTTAAGCAGGCTCAGGTAAAGTGTTTGGATTAGAAATAGCTTCAATGAAACTGTCAGATATGGCTGGCACATCTTCAGCATTAATTTGCTTCTCATACTTCTTTCCTTGTCCTTTTTTGTGCACCAAAAAAGGTGCACAGAAAAGGACACCTTTTTTTGTTATTTTCTCTTTTACTTTGAGTATGTGGAAGGTTGAGCCTTTACTCAGTAGTTTTATAGTTCTAAATGTTAATATAAATAACAGTCAAGGGCAATTTTAAATAATATAAGAAATTAAAATCTTTACTAAAATTGTTATTGAAGAGATTTTGTTCAGTGGATAAGCACATAGAAAGTCACTAGGACAGCTTATTATTGTTAATAGCCCTTATGGTGGCAAGCTATTTGAGAAAAGAAATGAGTGTGAATTGAGGGTTAATCTCGATGCTTGCTGTACATTGTAAACTGTATCATCAGAATAATTAAACATTTAATATTATTACAACCTATTTTGTCTATGAGAGTCACTCTGACATACCGGCAGATAGTGCATCTTATCATTCTTATCTGATTCTCTTAGTGCCAGCCAGTACCTGACAGCAACTTCGGTTCATGGTGTTACTTGTCTGTTTGGGAAAATAAATTTCGTGAATTCATGGAGTTGTTGAGATAATATTTTAGGGCTAAGATTTTGAAGTCAATTTGTCTCTAGAGGGGTGCTTCAAAACATCTCAAAAAATTGCCTTTGGTTTTGAAGCACCATCACTTGCTACTGTTTTTAGGTGGTATTCGGAATTTCAAAGGGGTTGTAAAATCATTTCAAGACAACAAACCTTAGGTAATGCCGCATTCCGCCTTGATTCAAGAAATACCGATTGATGAAGAAAGTATTGTACACGGTTTTCTTCAGGAATACAGGTCTGGTGGAGAGAGAAAGGACAGTCAAGTGAAGTTGATACAATGAACACTGCTTGCCAGAAGTCCTTTAGGACTTGAACATTAAGGTTTTAATTTTGCTTTGCACCATTACAATGCCTCTTCTTACATTGCTAACAAAACTTTGGAGTATTTGGCCAAAATTGTAATTAAAACGATAGAGTATTTACCTGATTTCACTGTACTTCTGATTGTTTTTTCAATCTGAAGAAACATTTGCGCAATCATTACTCTTTTTTGGAAGGAGAAACTGATGATGAGGTTCGTAAATATTTTGACTCCATTCAAAACATAGAGTGACTAAGTGCTTTAAACATGTAGAAAATCCAACTTCAAAAGTGCATTGACATTGGAGAGGAATACTTTGAATGTGCCTAACATTTGGTAATTCTAAAATAGTAGCTTTCGATATACCTCAAAATGTTCAGTGACTCTCTTGTAATTATGCCACTACTTATCTAGATTACAGCATTTAAAAGCAATGTTGCTTTTGTAATTATTTTCAAAATTGTACTTGTATTATTGTTTGTAGTCTTTCTTTTGATGTTTCCTTACAGTTCTTTTATTTACATACTAGGATCCAGTTTTGTCAATGGTCTGTCTTGTAAATTTCCATCACCGTACGGTAGGTGGCGGCGTATCTCCACGAGTTCGACGAAGCTGAGCAGCTGTACCTGGATGCAGATAGGAGAGACCTGGCTATTGCGTTGCGCGAACGGCTGGGAGACTGGTTCCGTGTGGTGGAGCTCCTCAAAGCCTCGTCTACTGCAGGGTCCACCGCGCAATGCGAGGCAGCCTGGGACAACATTGGAGAGTACTTCGCAGAGCGCAGTCAGTGGTACGCTTGCATTACACCATATGTCTGAGTAGTAATCTGCATCTGTAAAGAGATTGTCTTCATTGTTTTAAGTCCATAACAGCTTAATAAGAATGACAAAAATGAACAAGAAAATGCTTTTTTTTACATATTTTTATTTTATTATTTTTTTTTATACAGATTTTTTACTTTTGTTACTGAATTTGACGTACGTCTTTTGCATGAATAAAAATCGAGATGCATCACTTTTGAAATTTTTATCATATTGTTTTTCACACTATTGAAACTTATATAACTGTACTGAAATAATAATAAAAAAACATTATGTTTCATATTTTTTGAAAACTTAGGTTTTAAAGAAGTTTCTGTGACATTTGTTAGTTTCTAGCATTGTTATAAAAAATTTTGAATGTCAGCTTTTTCTTTTAATTTAAAAAAAAAAAAAAGGAAAAACTAACCCATTTAAGTCAATTTAATTAATATTTCTGGGGATTCATTCAGACACATTAAAAGTTACCCATACTTACTCAAAATTTAATGTAGAATACAATGGTAGTAATAAAGTTTGAGAAATGTGTCTAAATTTCATAGCTATTTTATAATTTTGGCGAAATATTCATGTTTTTATTAAAAACGGTATTTGAGTCACATTTAAGTTATATTATCACCCACAAGAAATTTTAACACTAGGTCATAGCCATCCTGTATAAATTTGTTGTATTAGTTCTTAACGTAAAACTTTGTGAAATGTTTGGTTTGATTTAGTTCTAAATAAGTAGAATTATACCCTTTTCAGAGGATATCGTTATTTTTAACAGATGGTATTGAGCATACACTTCCTCTGACTACACCATATGCTAAGAAGTTCTATATTCTGTCAGCTCAGAATTTTGATATAGTAAAACCTTCACTGTTTACAGGGAAAGTGCTCGTGAGTATTTTGAGAAGGCAGGGAACACGGAGCGACTGATACTGTGCTACCAACAGCTGGAAGACTACGAGGCGCTAGGGAGCACTGCTGCCAACCTGCCAGAGAAACATCCATTGCTGCCTCGCATCGCAGAAATCTTTGTCACCATGGGCATGTGTCCAGAGGCTGTTTCTACTTATGTCAAGGTTAAAATTCCCACAGCAACTGTCTCTCTCTCTTAAAAGTGTTACCATTCAAATTTATAGATTACTAGCAGTTACCCGTGGCTTCGCACGGAATATACCCCTATCCAGAATATCCTGTCCTTCTGGAAGCAACGCAAAGGTCCTTATTTTAAGCTTCTTGTTGTAAGAGAATTGGTTGAATAGTTTACGCGTGAAAACATAACAAACAAACTTACTTCCGCATTTATAATATTATTAGGATAAAATGTGAAACAATTTCCTGATATATAGTATTATGTACATCTCATGTTTAATAAGTATCCAGATTATTTTATTATACCAGCAGTAAGCATCATAATAAATTAAATATACCAGATTTGAACTTTGTATCTTTCAATGAATTACTTGTAAACTTGGGTGAACTTGTATTGTGTTGATTATTTTCCTTCATAGAAGTGTTTTTATCCGTGCAATATAAGTCTTCATTGCATATTGAAATCAATCACATAGCATAAGTACAAGCAAGATCTTGAAATATAGATAGTACATTCAGTAATAATATTGGATATTACTTATACTAGCAGATTGTTACATAATATACCAAAGCAAGCACATTCATGTCATATTTAAAAATCTGATGCATTTTTTTTTGTTGGTAATCAGTTAAGCCTTCACGCAAGCCTTCACTTAAACAAACAATAAACATTAAACAAATAACAAATTTGTAACAAAATTCAAAAAGTGTTTTAAACAATTTGAATAAACTAACAGTACAATAAAAAAGCCAATGCATATCTAATATACAAAATAACGGCTAACAGTTTGGAAATTTGTATTTTCAATGATTTAGAGTTTTAACTTAAGGCATTAAAAAAATTGATATTGATTTAAAAAAAGCAAAATATTCATTTTTGGCAAAACGAAATGTCACACAATCAACCAGTAATTGGTATTAAAATACATTTGTCGAAAGTTTTTTAAGTAGGTAAGGTTTTTATAACATTCAGAATTCAGGCCATCCTCGGTAATGCATGTGTTTTGCTGCTGCTTTTATTAGGGAAGATAGTAATGGATAGTATATCCATAGTAGCTACGTATATCCATACTTTATCCTCACCATGAATTATATGTACTCATATTACAGATTTTTAATGATCATCAATTCTTTTCACTTTAAAATAGCAAAAACTTTAGAATGAGTGGGAACATTTGCCAAGTTTGCAGCCATACTGTAAGCAACGTGTAATACTGTTTGCCACTCTGGTGGGACGACTGTTTGTAAGTACTTACTCAGTTGAAGTACTTATGTCTAGAGTGGGTCGGTGCAGCTGGCAGTGGAAGTCAGCGTTACACTGAACCAGTGGGACCAGGCTGTGGCGCTAGCGGAACAACACAACTCGCTAGCAGACATCGGCCGTCTGCTGGACAAATACGCTAGCACTCTGATGGGATGACTGTATGTAACTGTAGTACTTATGTCTAGAGTGGGTCAGTGCAGCTGGCAGTGGAGGCCAGCGTTACACTGAACCAGTGGGACCAGGCTGTGGCGCTAGCGGAACAACACAACTCGCTAGCAGACATCGGCCGTCTGCTGGACAAATACGCTAGCACTCTGCTAGCACAAGGCACCTCCCTAGAGGTGGTCCAGTTGTACAGGAAAGCTGGACGATACTTGGATGCAGCTAAACTCATGTACCAGGTCAGGTATTTTTATTGACTTTATCCTACTATCAAAAAGTTTCTCATTACGTATTAGTTGACTGAGTCTGCTCGTATGATCCTATAGCCCAGCTACTATCAAGGTGAGATTTTGAGTATGATTGAGTAAGATTTTATGCACTCTTTTGATATTTGAGTAAGAGTGCATAAAGTTGTATTGAGATGGTTTTGGAAAAATACATTTGAACGTATTACAATAATGCAAAGCAGTTATCATACTGCATGCCTTACATGTTGACATTTTTTCTTCTATGCTTATTTCCATTCTGGTTGCTCATTATATTGGGAGACGGACAAGCATCTTATTTGTTTACTATTGACAAAAAGATGAGGTAATCCCCTCATTACACTTAGTCCTAAAAGGGCATTAGTACTGTTTCCAGAGTGATAGTGTATTCAGAATGGATAAGAGTTGGGAACAGGATCTCCTGTTGAGATCCCATGAGGAGTATAACAGGCTGTATTGAGCAGTCATGCTTGGAAGGACAGGCTAGCTCTATTTCAGCATTTTCCAGTGAAAGCGGACAGGATAGAGTGGGGGATACAGTGTGCCCTTATGTTTAGGCTGTAAAAATCCTTTTAACATTAAGGGAATCGAGAGCCAATTTTGACTGTATAAGTGCACAACCCTTTTTTCTCAAAATCACTAGAGGAATTTTTCCTAAGAAAGAAATCGATTGTTAGCCGAGCAAATTTTGGAGGAGGTCAAAATGACAGGGTATCAAAAGGGTTAAAAATATGAAAATATAATTTTGTCTACAATTAAATTTTTTCCAGCTTGATATACCTAACCCTTCGCACGCCACCAAATAAATCCAATAACTTTACTGTAACACCAACACAAGAAAAAAAATTTGGTTTCTTTAAGTTCATAGTTAATTTTTATAATAACTAAATTGTAAAAGGTAAAAGCAACAAAAAAAAACTATAAAACAAGGCATTTCACTTAAAATTAGCGTATTTATTGATAAAAATAAAAAAGAATGATTTACAAAACTGTTTATTTCAAATAAATATTAATTTTATTGTAAAAATTAATTAAACTGAAAAGTTTACTTACATTTTACATTTCTATAAAACAAGATAAATATTTCAAACTAATCACAACACTACCACACAATGCAGAATGATAACAAGATCGTAGTAGACGCGCCCATAAGTGCATGCGATAACCGAGAAAGCAGTATACGCCACGGATATGTTTGGTCATGGCTTTGTAGGAGACGCAAAACTAACGAGGAGGCGGTTGGACTTAGACAAAGGGCACTCCCATCTCCCTGCCGCTGAGTGAAAGTCGTTTATAAATACTTCCTCGGCAACAGCGATAAGCACGGATCATGCACCAGGCATTTCGAAGGCCTTTTGTTTACTAAAAAAACTCTCCAAGAGACATTATCTGTAATATCGGATATAATTGTATTTGGCGTTTTGTTCAGTCTGCCATTCTAATATATCCGTCTACGGCGTGGGAAGGGTTAAAACTGACCACCTGACTCATATCAAACACCATCAGACAAGTAGATAAAGATACTGAAAGTTGACATTTTAATACTTCTATGCCTGACGATTTGTTTTAAGCGTGTCAAACTAAAAACATGTGATCTGAGAAAAAAATGGTTGTTTTGTATTTTGAACTCTTATGATACCCTCTCGGTACGACCTGCACGAAAACTAGCGCGGCTATAGATTTCTGTCGTAGGGGAAATTTCTGTATTGATTTCAAGAAACACCAGGTGTAATGTAAATTGGCTCTGAGCTTCTGGACTATAACTTATTTATTGAGAGTAGACTAACAGAACTGATTGTCACAGATGGCAGAGGAGGAGGCGCAGAAACGGTCTAAACCTCTGAGACTCAAGAAGCTTTATGTGTTGGCTGCACTGCTGGTCGAAGAGTACAACACCCACAGGCAGATTACCCATAGTTCAGTTGGTGAGTAACAACTTAGGCATGTCCCTGTACTATTTATCTTAGTGAAGTGCAATAACATTTTTACACTCTTTGTCTATAGACAGTGGGATATAAATCAGACTTATTTACTAAAAGAGATATATTGCAGAAGTATATCTAAAAACATCTTATCTGTTGTGTTTCTTTGTGTGTTTCCATTTGGAAGTTTATTTCTCTGGATCATTTTTGAGATATATGGTTGGTCAACTTGCATACTTAACAGCATTAAAACCTCAAAATTTTGGAAAACTGCTTCTTGTATTTCTTTCAAGATCTCTCAATAATACAGCGAGTAAGCGAAAAATAACAAGCTATTTTGAATTGGTTGCTGGACAGTAATTATATTTGATAAACTATAGGTCATATCCTTTAAATTTTATTTTTATTTATCAAAATCATACTTTCATTATGGTATCTGTTGTGGTATCAACTCAATTCTACTCAAAATTACAACCACATTTTTCATAAATTTGAACAAATATTTTGAGAGCGATGTAGTTTTGGTCTGTTTGAGTTATAAATTGTAATCTTTAGTCAAAATAGTGTTGTAGAAAGATTAGTTTGTTAACCAAACAACAAGGTACAGTCCATGTGAGTGACAGTTGTGTTTATTACCAGGGAATAAGAGCACAGCTGTACTGTTTGCTGACCCGGCAGACGCGCACGTGAGGATGCTGGACTCCACTTGGAGAGGAGCAGAGGCCTACCATTTCCTCATGTTGGCGCACCGACAACTCTATCAAGGTTGACATCATTCCTATCAGCGTTCTTTGTTTTGGATTACGTCTTAGAAAAACCATTTTATGGACTAAATATTCTAGAGTTATCATTAAAAAACTAAACAGAATGGTATAAAACTAAAATATTTCGAGATTATTAAGATCTTAACACCTTAAGATAATTTATAGATTTTGAAACCCATTGGTATGCTAGTCCCTATCTTCTTAACTGTGAGGGAAACGATTTTACTATTGTGGATTTAAAACACTCATTGAAGTCTGTGATGTTGTGGCTTGCAGCATGTTTATAGTCTGTGACTGCTAAGAGATCTTTTTAGACTTTCTGGCAATGTGACTATAAAATTAATTAACACGCTAGCTGCCAACCCCGAAAAATACATTTTAGCGCTAAAGCGCCAAATTTTTAAAAGATAAATTGTTGTAACCTTTTGTTATTTTTCTCTTCTTTGGTTGCTAATAAACATGATTTTATGATTTATGTATATTTGTTACGTTTATAAAGCGTCGTGCACATTGGCCCGACAGAGCTTTTTACAAGGCGATATATTACATAAACCATTTGCCGTTGGGCCTATACGCCCGACGCCTGATTCAGGGATATTCCGTTTTGTTGATGTGCAGTCTGAATAATTCCCGTGCTTTAGTCCTCTGTCTGCAATTGCATCAGCTTACTTCTAACCCGCCTTTTCCACATAGCTGAGTGCCAATTGACGCGTTTTGTTACTGGAATCCTACATTGTGTTTTTTATAAGTAATGTTTTGATAGTTGTGTGCGTGTATACTATTGATCGGTGAAAATGAGTGGCGATAATATTCTTACGGATGAAATCGAACGTATGATTGAGAATCCGTCTTCCCTGGGTGATTTTATTTACTACATTTACTTTTTGTGAAGCTTATGAAATAAATCTCTTTTTACTGTAAAATAACAAATCACATATTTTATTCTTCCTGGTAGCAATAATAAGGCTAAAACCTTATTATTTTATATTCTAACACCTATAAAAATACCCGTCGGGCAATGTGGCCCAACAAAAATGGCCAATGTAGCAATCTCATTCATATCACTAATAACGAAAATAAACACAACAAACAACGTTCTGTTAATAGCTGAACTCTTCATAGTTCAATCAGTTTCAGTTAAAGTCGTCAGGGTGCAGCACAAGCACGAAGGTAATCAAAATGGTGGGTACCGTCATTGTTATGCTGTCAGGCCACTTTACCCGACGTGCAATCTCTTAAAGACTTAGAGCGTCGGTCTATTTGGCCCGACGTGGCAGCTAACGTGTTACAAAGGTCCCACAAAGTAGGGGATCTACAAAATTCCTTTTTGGAAATTAATGAGACATACTTTCGTTGTATTCTAATGGAGTAGGTTATAGGATCACTGAGATCAATGATTTTGTATGGTATCGCCAGGAAATGCTGATGCAGCCATGACAACGGCCCTATACCTGAAACATTATGAGGACATTCTGCACCCAGAAGACATCTATTGTCTGCTAGCCCTAGCAAGCTCTGCCTGCAAGACTTTCTCTGTCTGTTCCCGAGCCTTCATGAAACTGGAATCGCTTGATTCAGTAAGTATTCATCTAGCTCTCCAATAGCACTATCTCATAGATCTACCGTTGTACCAGGCATAGGCTGTATTAGAGAATGAACAGATCATATCAATGCAGGTTATAACAATTAAGTAGTTTACTTTGTAATGGAACTACCTGTGCACAAACATTATTATATAAAAGTATAACAGGACTTCGGACATTTGCCATCGTTATATGTTACAAAATCCGACTTTCACCTGTACTGGTGTGAGGTGTGATTGTGATTCTCGTACTTGTGACTCATGCTTGGAACATACATTCTGTATATTTACTACACCTGGACTGGTGTGATGTGTGATTGTGATTCTCGTACTCGTGACTCATGCTCGGAACATACATTCTGTATATTTACTACACCTGGACTGGTGTGATGTGTGATTGTGATTTTCGTACTTGTGACTCATGCTCGGAACATACATTCTGTATATTTACTACACCTGGACTGGTGTGAGGTGTGATTGTGATTCTCGTACTTGTGACTCATGCTTGGAACATACATTCTGTATATTTACTACACCTGGACTGGTGTGATGTGTGATTGTGATTCTCGTACTCGTGACTCATGCTCGGAACATACATTCTGTATATGTACTACACCTGGACTGGTGTGATGTGTGATTGTGATTTTCGTACTTGTGACTCATGCTCGGAACATACATTCTGTATATTTACTACACCTGGACTGGTGTGAGGTGTGATTGTGATTCTCGTACTTGTGACTCATGCTTGGAACATACATTCTGTATATTTACTACACCTGGACTGGTGTGATGTGTGATTGTGATTCTCGTACTCGTGACTCATGCTCGGAACATACATTCTGTATATTTACTACACCTGGACTGGTGTGATGTGTGATTGTGATTTTCGTACTTGTGACTCATGCTCGGAACATACATTCTGTATATTTACTACACCTGGACTGGACTCCAAGCAGCTTTTGGGCATGTTTTAACCCTTTTCTTTCTCTTCTTTTCTTCTTTATAATCTTTATTTTTGTATGTATTAATACCTCCCCCACCTGACAAAGAGGGTAGATTCCAATCCTCGAAACATGTGTTATACCTTTTGTAACATATAATAAAATTGTAGACTGGTGGGCCTTATGGTGTGTTTCCGGTGTGTGCAAAAAGCCCTTGAGGCTTAAGTGCATGGCAGTAGGCCGCCCCAAGGGGGGGAAAAAAACATATAATAATGGCAAATGTCCGAAAACCTATTATATTTTCAAACCTTCCATCATTAATAACAATGAAATTATTATATGATTCTTTAAACTGCAGTACTAAGAATATTTTTTGTATATATTCATCCACAGTATAATATAATTGGGCCTTTACGATAAATGCATAGAACTATTATTAATTTGAGACATTTGTTGTCTATATAAAGTTAGTTTAATACTGAGCTAAAATGAAAAACCATAAATAAAAACTGCATTTGAAGTTCGTTCACGTAGTTATTTACATTTTGTTAATTAGATAATAGCTATAACGTTATGTTATATACATACAAGTTGTTATCTCACATGAAAACAATGTATGAAATATAGTCTACATATGTCATATGCTTACTTAATACACTTAACATGTTTTTATTTCCAAAACAAGTAGGTAAGTGTACCAGAGAATTAAAATATATTGCCTTTAAATAATAACCTGGTAAAAATACTTAACGGTTGATGTACATTATGTTTTTTCTGCAGACCTCAGTAGTCGTAATGCAACGAAAGAGATGATCTCTCACTAGATGTTAGTACAGTCATTTGTACTATGAAATTACTTGACAATAGATAATATACTTTGATTCATCATTGAGTAGTAGTATTATCATCCAGTAGCCAAATTATCATTTGGTAGCTGAACTACCATATTGTAACAGAACTCTCACTCGTTAGCCAAACCATCACCTGATAGGCAAACCATCTTCCAGAAAGTGAAACATCATCTGATAACTGAACTATTACCCAGTAACCGAATCGTTTCTTGGTAGCGAAACCAGCATACAGTAGTCGAACCAACACCCTGTAGCCAACCAATACCCAGTAATCTACTACCATGCAGCCAAACAATCACCGAGTAAGTGAAACATCATCTGTTACTCGAACTATTACCCAGTAATCGAACTACTACCATGCAGCTTAACAATCACCGAGTAAGTGAAACATCATCTGTTACTCGAACTATTACCCAGTAATCGAACTACTACCATGCAGCTTAACAATCACCGAGTAAGTGAAACATCATCTGTTACTCGAACTATTACCCAGTAATCGAACTACTACCATGCAGCCAAACAATCACCCAGTAAGTGAAACATCATCTGTTACTCGAACTATTACCCAGTAATCGAACTACTACCATGCAGCTTAACAATCACCGAGTAAGTGAAACATCATCTGTTACTCGAACTATTACCCAGTAATCGAACTACTACCATGCAGCTTAACAATCACCGAGTAAGTGAAACATCATCTGTTACTCGAACTATTACCCAGTAATCGAACTACTACCATGCAGCTTAACAATCACCGAGTAAGTGAAACATCATCTGTTACTCGAACTATTACCCAGTAATCGAACTACTACCATGCAGCTTAACAATCACCGAGTAAGTGAAACATCATCTGTTACTCGAACTATTACCCAGTAATCGAACTACTACCATGCAGCCAAACAATCACCCAGTAAGCGAAACGTCATCTGGTAGCTAAACAGTTACCTAATATTCTAACCATTACCCAGAAACCGAGCCATTCTTTGGTGCCTGGATTAAATGTAATTTGCGAATGTGGTTGTAGGCCTGAATTATCTGTAAGTTTTGAAGAGGAAAGTGTATATGATTATCATTTGTGTTTTGAGTAGAAAAGCAGTGTAAAAATATTATATAAAACATTATTAATTGGAATTTCGGATTACAAAAGTTATGTTAAGTTAGGTTAGGTTACGTCACGTTAGGTTAGATTAGGTTGCATGTTTTTAGAATTTTAATGTCAAACCCATATTAAAGTGCTACTTATGTTTGTTAATCAATGAAGATTATGTATGAAAAAATGGATGATTGATTTGATCTGTGTATTTACTCAGGTGTCTGAGTCAAAGCGAGGAGAGTACTCGGAGTTGGCACTGAACATCTTCACTAAACACATGGGTCGCGAGACACATCACAGTCGACAGCAGCAGTGTACATCATGTTCTGTCACCATACCTCTCTGGTCAGTCCAGTGTACTGATGAGTTGTAACTAGTTTAGTCCTTTCATCAGATCTTCTTGATCCATTAACGGCTTATGCAAATTGGTTAGAAAATGGTAAAAGGTGTTTATTTTTGATATTTAAAATTTCATAATATGTATTGAACAAACAATCTATTACTTGGTAATTATCTACGTTGGTCAGAGTGTAACAACAAATTTTACTTTTTTTACACACCACATACAATTCAATTTTGTTGGAACACATTTTTAACATGCTGGGGGAATAACAAATTATTTTTCTTTTTAAAAGAATAAAGAATGATTTATTTTCTCATTTTCTTACAGGCTACATACATACATCAATACATAAAGGTAAATTAACATAATGGAGTTGGTATGACTGCACCAATAACACTATAATACAACGTTTATTCCAATTCTTAGCCTTCTGTCATAATTATCATGTAAGTTTTTTAGTTGACACCTTAAAATATTTTAAGACTGTTTTAAAAATGTTTTGACTGAATGTAATCCAGAAAACTGAAAGATAATCGAAAAAGTTATTCTGACCAAAAATTTGTTATGACATTTTTAGTGTTTATTAGAGACATTGTTTTATAATTAAGGTTTTGTGATTTATAATTGCAATTAGCACTTTTACAACATTTATCCCACTAAGGGTGGCGAGGAATTCAGGGCTTGATATCTGGCGACCAGAACTAGTTGCAGGGTTAGCAGACAGTCCACGGCACGTACACAGTTTAGTCGTGGCACTTCTTTACTGCACTAATTACTTTTGCAAAACATGTTTTTATGGATTGTTTATACAATTCTTAGATAAACAAATTAAACTAATAGATAGAAAACGAAAATATTTCTCTCATATTTTTTTGAAGATCTGAAGTGAACAAAACACACAATAGACTACCATTTAGAGATAAGACTAATATAACAGGACATCTAAGCTAAACAGATGATTCTATCAGATGTTTATTGTATTACTGTGGAAATAGCAAAAATTCAAAACTATCTGGGAGCATCCAAATGCATTCTAGCAGAAATGTCAAGAAACACAATAGTTATTACTGAACACAGAACAGAGAATACTGTGTTTGCCTACTAGGGGTTAACTGAATCACAAATGTTTATTAAATGTTACGATAATAATCATATCTAGGTTTACATACTTAAATATGTTGGACAACCTTTACGTTAAGGTACGTTTACGTTCTTCAGTTCTGCTTAGCAAGAAGAAGGCAATTTGCTAAGCCAAGAATAGCTCACCATTATATCAGGTTTATTCTAAAAAGTTCACAATTGAAAATGCACTTTACACGTTGGTCTGCAGGTCTGGTACATGTCCCAGCTGTGGGGTCCGTTACCCAGCATGCACCGCGACCGGCCAGCCCATCAGCTCCTTGTCAGAGGCCTGGTCCTGTCCCTGGTGTCACCACAGCGCCCTCTACCCCGAGATGGATAGACGAGAGGTCTGCCCTCTCTGTCACTCCGATAGCTCGACCCACCTGTAGACTGACACTACTTTGTCGTGCAGTTTGTTGTCTGCATTTACTATCTTAAGCCTCTCTGGTGCACTTTTAGAATCTCAAATGAAGATTGAGTGATAAATAGGATGTTGAAAATCAGACTCTAGTTTTCTACATAATTTAAACTGTTATCTAAAACGGGTTAGATACAAAAATTTGATTTTTGTTACAAAATTAGTACTTGATACTTGATTTTGAATTTGATTCTCTTTTTATCAGTAACTAGTTTTAAACTACTTTCAATTCTAATTTAGAACAATTCTGACTTTTATATATGTCATGTGGCCATACACTATTTTTCCTAACGCAATTTAATTTACGATTGTAATCCCTAACACATGTAAACATTCAAAGATAAAAACGTATTAGTTTTATAGTCTGGA